>NC_029792.2:54667282-54707234 GCF_000816755.2 Arachis ipaensis
TCTAATTAGGGGTCTTCGCGGTGCAGTTTGGATCGATTTTGAGTAAAAAACTCATCCGATCCTAACACTAATTTTATTTGCGGTGCGATTTGGATTTGATGCTTTTTTTAAAAATATCCGATCCGATCGGATTCAATTTCAAGCGGTTTGGATTGGATTGGATTTGCAGTTTTATAAATTAAAAAAATTAAATACATATAACAAGTCTCAACATCAAATTTTAAATAATCAACAATGACATAACAAGTCTTAACAATATCTTAAAAAGCTAACAATAATATAACAATAGAAATAAAATTATAAGTTAGTTAAAATAGATAAATAAATAACATTTTGAACATAAAATATTTATTAAATAATAATAATACATGAATAATATAAAAATGTATAAAAAATTGAAAATGTTATAAGTATAATTGTAAATATAATAATAAAATAATATTATTATAGCATATTGTGCGGTCTGCATTGGATTGTATCGGTTATAAAAAGTAGATCTGAAATCCGATCCGATCCAGTAGTTTACAAAAAATAGAATCCAATCAAATCTAAATTAATGCAGTTTAAATTGGTTTTCGGTTTGGATTAAATTGGATGAACAATTTAATTTGGATCGGTTTGGATTTGAACACTCTGATATCTCTAAAAAGTAAAAACCTTTTTCCCCTTTTAATTATCTCGAAATCCTTGCTCGTTTATCTCTAAAACCACACACTCTCATCTCTCAAACACTCATTTACGACACCGGCACTGGACAGACGATGGCTAATGGCAGGGAGGCGTTGAGTAACGGAACCACGACTGGTAGAGAGAAAAAGAACAGAGAAGGTGAGGCGAGTTGCGACAGGAACTAAGCTGCGGCCGCGAGAAAGAGGTGCGCCGGTGACTGATATGGGGTGGAGATGCGAAGATGCGACGCTGTGAAGGAGATAACTCTGTGACGCTGCATCACACTCTTCATTTGTAATTGATTCATCTCCACATTCTTATGTCTCAGAACCTCTCTATCTCTCTCGTAACCACTCAATCGATCTCGGTCAAAACCGCTCATTCTCTGTTCTTAGAGACAAAGAACAGTGAAGAACGACAAGTTGGCGTTGGTGATGACGAACCGCGATGGAGAACTGAGATGGTAGTGACAATGAAGCGAGACATTAGCACTGAACAGAGATCAATAGTGTGTATGAATTTTCTAGTTTTGCAATTTTCTTGAGGATTTGTTGTTCTGGTTTTTAGCGTTCTACAATCTTTAATATTCAACACATTCGTTCTATGCCAGGTAAGTAGTGAAAACCTATTTAATTAATTGTTTAATTTGGAGATAAATCGGAAATTTCTTTATACAATGTGTCTCTATCCCATCCTCATCCCTTGCAACAAAATAATTTTATAGTGTAATATTATTGATAAACCCCAATTTTGTGATTTATATTGTGTAGAATTTGGGGGGATTTTGTCAATATTTTTCACACTTATCCACAAGAATTGCATGGTTTTGTGTTTCCTTCCTAATATTGTTCCATAATGAAAAACATGCTTCTTTTGCCTTAGAATTGCTATATTTTGATCCTCTTTTATTACCATTCGATGCCGTGACGTGTTTGTTGAGTGATTTCAGAATTTATAGGGCAAGGATGGCCTAGAAGAGAGAAAGAAAGCATGCACAAGAGGAAGGAACATGAAGATTTGGATTTTAGAAATTTCAGCATTGGCGCGCACGCGCGGATATGGACAGCTGGAAGCGGCGCGCAAAGATCGGCGCATCCGCGCAGAATAGGAAAATCCACACCAGCGCGCATGCGTACATGGCGCGCATGCGTGGATCACAAAATCAATCGGCGTGCACACACGCATGGCGCGCACGCGCGATAAGCTGCACGTGACCTCATTAAAGAAAATCGTGCCTGGCAATTTCTGAGGCTCAAGAGGCCCAAATTCAAGTTGGTTCTGCATGGAAAAGACCCAAGGATGCTAGGGGGAAGGGGGATCATTCATTCACACTTAGACATAATTTTTAGCTAGTTTTTTGTTTTTGTTCTTCTAGAGAGAGAAACCCTTGTTCCTCTCTAGAACTAATTTGATTTGATTTTCCCTTGTTGAATTCTAAATTGGATCTTGTTAATTACTAGTTTTGATTGTTTAATTTGAATTTCTTAGTATAATTTTGTTTAGATCTTGTGTTAGTTTTATATTTTCTTGTTAATTGTCATTTTATACCCATTTCATGAATCTTGTGAATCATGAATTGCTAATGTTACATTGATGATTTTCATGATTAATTGTGTTGTTTGAGTGATTGTATGTTGATAATTGTTAGTGGGTACTTGTTAATTTCAATTTAATTGTAATTTGAATATGTTTTTTTGTAATGTTCACCATGTATTAGATGAAATGTTTACTTTGATTATGGAGTAGTTCTCTTTACTCTTGGCCTAGGCTAAGGGAATTGGGTGAACTTGAGTCATTGGGTCTAATGGATTTGATGATTTGGGAACCCTTAGTGGTCAATTTGATAGCCATTGACACTAGCCTACTACTAAGTCAATTAATAGCTAGGTTGGACCTTATGGGTTGATGTTGACTAAACCATTTAACATACTTCAAGTATAGAAGTAGACTTAATGAGTTTGGTTCCTCATAATTGTCAAGATATGGTTATTAGACAAGGATAGTGACCCCAATTCCTATGTCTAGCCAAGAGTTGCTTTATCATTCACATTTAAAAACCCAAAAATCCTAATTGCTTTGTCTTAGTCATAGTTATTTGTTTAGTTTTAGAATAGACTTAGATTGGATGTTATCTTATTAGTTTGGAATTGCTCACATCTTGCTTTAGTTATTTGAATTAGTTTCTTGCACTTCAAGATTACTTGCTTGTTAGGATTCTTAGTTTAATTCCTTGCTCATGACTTGCAACCCCGGAATTCTAACCAATGTTGATGCACATGTTTGCCCATTCCTTGTGAGACGACCCGAAGTTTTCATACTTCGATTACTTTTATTGGGGTTGAACTTGTGACAACCAATTCCTTCGAAATTTGATTCGCGGATTATTTGTCAGTTGAGGGCTATACTTGCAACACAAAAATCTTGTGAAATTCCTTACCGACGGTATTCCGACGCCATCAAATTTTTGGCACCGTTGCCGGGAATGGTTGCAACATATGTCTTCATATTGGTTATGTGAATATGTGAATATTGTAGATAGTTTACTTTCTTTCAATACTTAGCTATAGTTTAGATTTCTTTTTGTATGTGTGCTATGACTCCCAAGTTTGATGACTCGGTCTCAACCAAATTCTAGCTTAGCCGAGTTTTGACCCTGAGATTGAAAGAACTTTGTTACACACTCGGCAAGCTAGACAGCGGTTGGACTATATGGTAATACTTCGGCCTCTCTTGAGGAACATACCGAATCACTAGACGGTACCGAGAGTGACTTGGAGTCCGCTACTTCCTATTCTTCTGATAGCACTACTCATACATCTTTGCATCCTACATGTGAACCATACATGGCGGAGCCATGACGGATCACTTTGCATGAGTAAGGAGCTCTGGATATCATACTTCAACCTTTGCAAGCAAGGTATCCCAACCTTGATCCAAACTTTGAGTTGAAGAGTAGCTTAATACATCTACTTTCTAAGTATCATGGGTTGCCGGGTCAAGACCCCATCCGACATCTAAGAGACATTCAAGTTGCTTGTTCTACGGCTAGAAGGCATGTAGCCGATGAGTTGGCTATTATGGTTTTTGCTTTTCCCTTCTCTCTTGAAGGGCAACCAAAGACATGGTTTTATTCGCTACCGGATGAGATTGTGACCAATTGGAATTTCTTGAGAAGAGAGTTTCTAGATAAGTTCTTCCCACCGGAGAAAACCGATTACGTCCGGAAGGAGATCTCGGGTATAATGCAAAGGGACCAAGAGAGTTTATATGAGTATTGGACTCGGTTCAAGAGGCTATTAGAATCTTGTCCACACCATGGATTGAACACTCACTTGCTCATTAGCTACTTCACCGGAGGTCTTTGTGTGGAAGATAGAAGATTGCTCACCGCTTCTAGTGGTGGTTACCTTTCAAAAAATAAGACGGAGGGAGAAGCTTGGAAATTGATAAATGATGTTGCCGAGGCTACACAACATGTAAGGGTGAGAAGTAATCCTCACAAGGGTGTGGTAGAACCATCCCCTTTCGAAGCAAGCTTAACCAAAGCGCTTGGGGACATGACCACCATCCTCACGCAAATACAGAAAGATCAAAAGGAATACTACTCCATCCAAGCCATCCAAGCCCCACCCTAAGCCGTTCAACTTGATGGCCCTCCTAGGATTTGTGGTTTGTGCTCTAGCACCACACATTACACCGATCAATGCCATCAAATTCAAGAGGAGCATGCCCTGGTCGTGGCCAATGTGAATTACAACAACCGTCTGCCCTATCCTTCTCAAGGCCAAAATAACTACTCTCATGGTAGTAATCAAAACCAAGGGTGGAGGGATAATGCACAAAGGAGCAATCAAAATCAAAGATGGAATAACTCTTCTTATCATCAAAACAACAACCAATCTTCATTCCAATACCACCATAACAACAACAACCACCAAGCCAACCAAAATCACCACAACCAAAACCAAAGCAACTACACCAAATACCAAGCACCACACCATAGACAACAATCCAACCAAACCTCTTCATATTCCACCAATCAAGTTGATGAGCTTAGAGCCACTATGGAGAAACGGAACGAGAGCAACAAGGCTCAATTTGATGCCTTGGGCGCTCAATTGGCCAACCTCGCCGACATGCTTTCAAAGATGTCTATGTCCTCCTCCAACAACAACACCAACCAACTCTCAAGCTCTTCTAACCTTCCATCCCAACCCCTTCCAAACCCCAAGGGCGGTCTCAATGCCATCACTCTACGGTCGGGGACAACATTGAAGGAGATACCTCCTAGGGTCATGGAAGACATTCATGAGGAAGAAGTGGTTGTTGAAGCTCCGCATGAAGAAGAAGAGGTAGACAAAAGGAATGAGAAAGAAGGAGTAAGCCTTAAGGAACCCAAGAGGGAAGCTATAGTGGATGAGTCCATTCCTATCCCATTCCCTTCCATGGTGAAGAAAGCAAAGAAGACTCCAAAATTTTATTTGAACATGCTTCAAGTGTTCAAGAAGGTTGAGGTAACCATACCACTTCTTGATGCTATCCAATAAATTTCGAAGTATGCAAAATTTCTGAAAGATTTGTGTACACACAAGGATAGGATAGGAGAGTTGGAAACATTATCATTGGGTAATTTGATTTCTTCCTTGATGGAGCCTATTCCAAAAAAATGTGGTGACCCTGGACCTTGTTTGGTGTCTTGTTGTATTGGTGGGCGCACTTTTCATGACTATATGTGTGATCTAGGAGCTTGCGTAAGTATCATGCCGCTTTCTGTCTTTGTGCAGTAGAATTTAGCTCCATTAAAGAAGTCGGCGGCAAAGTTTTCCTTAGCCGATAAAGTGTGATCACTATGATGGGAATAGCAGAAGATGTACTTGTGGCAATCAAGGACGTGGTCTTTCTGGTTGACTTTTACATCCTTGAAATTCCTCCAACCGAAAATAGAAGCTCATCCTCCGTTCTACTTGGTAGACCCTTCCTTAAGACCTCTAAATTCAAGTTAAATGCCTTCACCGGCACATATTCCTTTGAGGTTGGAGACAAGACTATCAAGTTCAATTTGGAGGAAGCCATGAAGCATCCTTCCGAAGAGCATTCCGTTCTTTGATGTGATGTAATCGATGAAATGGTAGCAGAAGTGCAAAAAGAAGACTACAACAAGTTATGGTACCCTATTGTTGAAGAGACGACTGACCAAGAGGATGAACAAGAGAAAGTTGTTGAGAATGAACCCCGTGAGCTTGATGAAAAGGAACCTCAGCTTGAGGCAAAGAGTGAACTGAAGCCTCTTTCATCTCATTTGAAGTATGCTTTCTTAGAGGACAACCAAAATTTTTCGGACATTATTGCTAGTGAGCTTTCTAGTGAAGAAAAAAGGAAGCTCCTAGATGTTCTAAGAAAGTACAAGAAGGCAATTAGTTGGAGCCTAGCCGATATTGTAGGGATTGACCCTCGCAAGTGCATGCATCGTATATTTCTCCAAGAGGGACCTAGGCCGGTTAGGCAACCGTAAAGGAGGCTCAACCCAACTATCCTTGATGTGGTAAATAAGGAGGTCACTAGGCTACTTGATGCAGGTATCATATACCCAATTTTTGACAGTGAGTGGGTGAGCTTGGTCCAGGTTATTCCCAAGAAATCTGGCATCACTGTAGTTAAAAAGGATGATGGTGAAGTGGTCACCAAGAGAGTATAAAATGCATGGTGAGTGTGCATCAATTATAGAAGATTGAATGCCGCTACAAGGAAGGACCACTACTCTTTGCCCTTTATCGATCAAATGTTAGACCGTTTGGCGGGTAAATCCATTATTGTTTTCTTGATGGATTCACTGGTTATTTCCAGATTCACATTGCCCCTGAGGATCAGGAAACGATCACATTCACTTGCCCTTTTGGCACCTTTGCCAACAAAAGGATGCCATTTGGACTATGTAATGCACTGGCTACTTTACTGCGGTGTATGACAAGTGTCATTTTCGATCTGATGGAGAATTGTCTGGAAGTCTTTATGGAACATCATTTGATTGTTTCTTAGAGAACTTGGCCAAGGTCTTAGCTAGATGTGTTGACACTAACCTTGTCTTGAATTTTGAAAAATGTCACTTTATGGTAAGACAAGGTATAGTGTTAGGACATGTAATATCTCATGAAGGCATTTCTGTAGACCCGGCCAAGGTCGATGTTATCACCACTTTACCTCACCCCTCATCTGTGAGGGAGGTCTGCTCATTTTTGGGACATGCAGGATTCTACAGGCGCCTTATTAAAGATTTCAGTAAGATTGCTTTGCCATTGTCGCGCCTACTCCAAAAAGATGTGGACTTTGAGTTTGACAGTGCATGTGTGAGTGCATTTGAAGAGCTAAGGAGAGTTCTTACCACAGCACCGATTGTGCGAGGCCCCAACTGGACGCTACCGTTTGAGATAATGTGCGATGTGTCAAACCATGCTGTAGGTGCCGCGCTTGCACAGCGCGATGGTAAACTCCCTTATGTCATTGCTTACTCTTCTAAAACATTGGATGCAGCACAATCCAACTATACCACTATAGAAAAGGAACTCCTAGCTATTTTCGTGCCTTAGATAAATTCAGATCTTATTTGCTAGGGTCCAAGATAGTGGTATACACGGATCATGCAGCTTTAAAGTACCTATTGACAAAGAATGAGTCAAAACCTAGACTCATACGTTGGATCTTACTTTTGCAAGAATTCAACATTGAGATTAGGGACCGGAGTGGATCTCAAACTTGGTTGCGATTCATTTAAGCCGCCTTGAGAATTTAAAATTTGACCCATTTCCGATCGATGACTCATTCCCATTGGATAGTTTGCATGCTGTGTCGGGTAACTTTCCTTGGTTTGCACCAATGGCAAACTACTTGGTTGCAAAAATCTTCCCTCCTAACTTTTCTAAACACCAAAGAGACAAGTTGAGGAGTGATTCCAAATACTACATTTGGGATGACCCTCACTTGTGGAGGAGGGGAGTGGACCAAGTAATTCGAAGATGTGTCCCGGAATCTAAAATCCAACCCATTCTTGAATCTTTCCATTCATCCGAATGTGGTCGCCACTTTGGCCCACAGAGGACGGCTAAAAAGGTGTTGGATTGTGGATTCTGGTGGCCAACCTTATTCAAGGATGCTAACCAATTCTGTGTGTCTTACCATCAGTGTCAGAAGTCAGAAAACACGTCCTAAAGGGATGAGATGCCTCAGCAACCTATGTTGTTCTGTGAGATATTTTATGTATGGGGCATTGACTTTATGGGACCGTTTTCCAACTTAAGTGGGTATCTATATATTTTGTTAGCAGTTGACTACGTGTCAAAGTAGGTAGAAGCAATACCTACCCGCCTTGATGACGCCAACACCATCATTTCTTTTATTAGAAATAACATTGTATGCCATTATGGGTTGCCACGAGCAATCGTGAGCGACCAAGGATCCCACTTTTGTACAGGAAAGTAGAGGCACTGCTCAAGCACTATGGAGTATTGCATAAGGTTGCCACTGCTTATCACCCACAGACCAACGGACAAGCGGAAGTGTCCAACCGGGAGATTAAGAGAATCTTAGAGAAAGTGGTCAATCCACAAAAGAAGGACTGGAGCCTCCGGTTAGTAGATGCACTATGGGCATATAGGACGGCCTACAAGACTCTGTTGGGGATGAGTCCTTTCCGGATCGTCTATGGTAAGGCATGCCACCTTCCGGTGGAGATTGAGCATAAAGCCTATTGGGCGGTAAAGCAGTGCAACATGGATTTGACCAAGGCGGGTGTAGCCAGGAAATTACAGCTAGAGGAGCTCGAGTGTTTGAGGAATGAAGCATATGAGAATGTCCAGATCTACAAGGAAAAGACTAAAACATTTCATGACCATCACATCCGGAAGAAGGATTTTCAAGAAGGTGATGAGGTTCTCCTCTACAACTCGAGGCTTAGATTCATGCCTGTCAACCTCCATTCTAGATGGGAAGGACCCTTCAAGGTGAAGGAGATAAAGCCCTATGGGGTGGTGGAATTATTTGATCCTAAAAGTGAAGCAACTTCAAGGTGAATGGACATAGAGTGAAGTACCATGGCTACAAGCTCCCAAAAGAGCTAGAGGTGTTCCTACTGACGGATGCACCTAGAGGAGGAGAAGCTTGAGCGACTGACCGTCCAACTTAAGGACGTTAAAGAAAAGTGCTTGGTGGGAGGACCCCACCGTGGTAAGATCTTCCTTGTGTATACTGATGAGCAGATAATTTATACGCTTTTTGGCATTGTTTTTAGTATATTTTTAGTATATTTTAGCTAGTTTTTATTATGTTTTTATTAGTTTTTAAATAAAAATTACATTTCTGGACTTTACTATGAGTTTGTGTGTTTTTCTGTGATTTTAGGTATTTTCTGGCTGAAATTGAGGGACCTGAGCAAAAATCTGATTCAGAGGCTGAAAAAGGACTGCAGATGCTATTGGATTCTGACCTTCCTGCACTCGAAGTGGATTTTCTGGAGCTACAGAAGCCCAATTGGCGCGCTCTCAATTGCGTTGGAAAGTAGACATCCTGGGATTTCCAGAAATATATAATATTCCATGCTTTTCTCAAGATTTGATGGCCCAAACTGGCGTTCAAAGTCAGCATAGAAATTCTGGCGTCAAAACGCCAGAACTGGCATAAAAGCTGGAGTTAAACACCCAAACTGGCACAAAAGCTGGCGTTTAACTCCAAGAAAGTCTCTACATGTGAAAGCTTCAATGCTCAGCCCAAGCACACACCAAGTGGGTGCAAAAGTGGATTCTGCATCATTTACTCATTTCTGTAAACCCTAGGTTATTAGTTTTCTATAAATAAGACCTTTTACTATTGTATTTTCATCTTTGGACGTTTAGTCCTTAGAGTTTTGATCTTTGATTAGTCTTATGCTATCTTATACCTTTCTGAGGGCTGGCCATTCGGCCATGCCTAGACCTTGTTCTTATGTATTTTCAACGGTAGAGTTTCTACACACCATAGATTAAGGTGTGGAGCTCTGCTGTTCTTCATGAATTAATGCAAAGTACTACTATTTTTCTATTCAATTCACGCCTACTTCTTCTCTAAGATATACACTCGTTCTTCAACTTGATGAATGTGATGATCTGTGACACTCATCACCATTCTCACCTATGAACGCGTGCCTGATAACCACTTCCGCTCTACATGCAAACAAGCTTGAATGTGTATCTCTTGGGTTTCTAATCTAAGATTAGAACCTTCGTGGTATAGGCTAGAATTATTGACGGCCATTCCTGAGATCCGAAAAGTCTAAACCTTGTCTGTGATATTCCGAGTAGGATCTGGGAAGGGATGACTGTGACGAGCTTCAAACTCGCAAGTGTTGGGCGTAGTGACAGACGCAAAAGGATCAATGGATCCTATTTCAACATGATCGAGAACCGACAGATGATTAGCCATGCGGTGACAACGCATTTGGAACATTTTCACTGAGAGGATGGGAAGTAGCCATTAACAACGGTGATGCCCAACATAAATCTTGCCATGGAAAGGAGTATGAATGATCGGATGAAGGCAATAGGAAAGCAGAGGTTCAGAAGGAACAAAGCATCTTCATACGCTTATCTGAAATTCCTACCAATTAATTACATAAGTATCTCTATCTTTATGTTATGTTTTATTCATATTTTAATTATCAATTCTCCATAACCATTTGAATCTGCCTGACTGAGATTTACAAGATGACCATAGCTTGCTTCAAGCCGACAGTCTCCGTGGGATCGATGATGACAAGTCATCCTAGCCTATTTTAGCTAGTCTTTTTCTTTAGTTTTCATTAGAATTATGCACTTTCTTGAGCTACAAGCAAGCTAATTGAGTAGATTTTCATGTTTCCCTTGATTGAACCAACCATATATGAATTCATGCCATTTCATGAGGTTTTAGGCTATATTTGTTGCATATTATGAAAGATTGAATATCTCATGATTGTGAGCATAGCTTTGATGAGTTTGGTTGATTAATGATAGGTGAAGAAAGCTTGGAGAAAGGTTGAAGCAAGAAGGAATGGCTAGAAGTGAAGAAAGGAATAAGTGAAATTGATCCTGGAGGCATGAAGTTAGCCCCAACGTTAGCCTCCTAACTTGGAGGCTAACGTTGGCGCCACTAGCACTAAGCAAGGCCAACGTTAGGGTCAAAGTTAGACCCCTAACTTTGGCCCTAACGTTGGGACCAACTATGGCTAACTTCAAAACCGGTTCAATTGGTTCACTTCGGTTCTTCTTCAAACTTCACGAGCAATCAACCAAGGCCTCTTTCAACCCAATTCCACCAAGAACAAAGGCCCAACTCAAGGCTTGAAGATCATTTTGGAAAGTGTATAAATAGGATAGAATTCAAGTTATTCGGGGAGCTTTCCTTTTGGAATTTTCATAAGAGTTTTTCGGAGAGCTTTTGAACTTGAGTGAACTTTAATTTCTTGTTTTCATTGCTTTCAATTTCATTTTACATTTGTCTTGGATATTGGATTGGAGAATTGAAGAAATTTTGTTTCAATCTCAATCTTGGATCTCTCTGTTTCTTTACTGTTAATTGAATTCCATTTCCGGTTCATTGTTCTTCATCTCTTTTCTTTGCAATTTACAATTTCCTTGCTATTGTTCTTGTTGGATCTAGGAAGGCATTGAGATCTAGACTTGGTTTTCTAGTCTCTGGGCCCTGAGATCTGAATTTACCATTTCAATTCCTTGCTTACTGCTTCTTATGTTCATTTACTTTTCTGCTTCATATCCGGTTCAACCCCAATCCCCTTTTACTCTTCCGTTTGATGCAATTTAGTTTTTCCTTTGTTTAAATTCTGCAAATCCAATCCCCAATCCCCTTTACATTTCCAGCCATTTACATTTCTTGTCATTTAAGATTCCGCAATTTACATTTCTTGAACTTTAAGTTTCTGCCATTTAATTTCTTGTTCTTTAAGTTTCAGCCATTTATTTCTTGTTCTCTTTACTTCAATGCAATTTAATTCTGCAAGTCACAAAACCATCAACCAAATCTTGATTCGCTTGACTAAATCAACCACTAAACTAAAATTGCTCAATCCTTCAATCCCTGTGGGATCGACCTCACTCCCGTGAGTTTTTATTACTTGATACGACCCGGTACACTTGCCGGTTAGTTTTGTGATGTTTTGTGAGAGATTCGTTTCTCACCAAAATATCTCATCAATCGACCCTTACTCACGTAAGGTTTATTACTTGGACGACCCAGTGCACTTGTTGGTTAGTTGTGCGGAGTTGTGATAAAGAGTTGAGATTACAATTGTGCGTACCAAGTTGTTGGCGCCATTGATGATCATAATTTCGTGCACCAAGTTTTTAGCGCCATTGCTGGGGATTGTTCGAGTTTGGACAACTGACGGTTCATCTTGTTGCTTAGATTAGGTAATTTTATTTTATGTTTAAGCTTTTTACTTCTTATTTTCGAAAAAAAATTTCAGAAATACAAAAAAATTTTCTATTCTGTTCTTCAGAGTTTTTAAGAATGAATTCTAGAGTTTCATGCTGATTTGCTGAAGTCTGGCTGGCTGTGAAGCCATGTCTAATCTCTTGGACCGAGGTTTCAACTTATCATCACAAGAGCTTGATGATTTCTATCAATTTTGCTGTTGAAAGTAATGATCTGCTAAAGCTTGGCTGGCCATTGGCCATGTCTAGTGTTTTGGACCGAAGCTTTCACTGAAAGCTTGGCTGGCTACTAAGCCATGTCTAATTCCTGGACCGGTGTTTTAGACTAACATTGCAATGATTCCTGGAATTCTCATTAAAAATTTTGAATCCCTTTATTTTCCTTTCCATATAATTTTCGAAAAATCACAAAAAAATTTTTTTATAAAATCATAAAAATAAAAAATATTTTATGTATCTTAGTGTCAATTTTTAAGTTTGGTGTCAATTGCATGTCTTTCTTCTTCTTGCATTTTTTCGAATATATGTAGTATGTTCTTCATTGATCTTTAAGCTGTTCTTGATGATTCCATAGCTCTGATCTTTAATTTCTCTTATTTTATGTCTTTTGTTATTTTTCATATGCATTTTCAATTTGTTATGGTCCTTAGTATACAAACTTCTAAGTTTGGTGTCTTGCATGCATTGTTTATTTGATCTTAGTTGCATCCTTTTTATTATTGTGCCTCATCATTAAAAATTCAAAAAATTTTAAAATTGTGTCTTTTCAAGTCAATAACACAGAGAATTGAAGATTCAGAACATTCAGCAGAGGAATCACACAGAAAAAGCTGGGCATTCAAAACGCCCAGTGAAGAAGGAAAACTGGCGTTTAAACGCCAGCCAGGGTACCTGGCTGGGCGTTAAACGCCCCAAAAGGTAGCATTTTGGGCGTTAAACGCCAGAATGGATGCCATTCTGGGCGTTTAACGCCAGGGGGACACTAGAGGGAAGATTTTGTTTTTAATTCAAATCTTTTTCAAATTTTCATAATTTTTCAAAATCAAATTTTCTTCAAATCATATCTTTTTAAAATCAATTTCTTTTCAATTTTTTTATTACTATTTTTGAAAATCCTTGTTAAAATTAGTGATTTAATTCAAAATTTTCAAGTTATTACTTGCCTATTAAGAAAGGATCAAAAGTTTTAATTCTAGAATCATATCTTTTAATTTCTTGTTGGTCAAGTAATCAACTTTAATTTTAAAAACTTTCTTCTTTTTAATTTGATTCTCAATCATGTCTTTTCAATCACATCTTTTTTCAAAATTAAGTTTCAATCATATCTTTTTTATTTCTAATTTCAAAATCTTTTTCAAAAATCACTTAATTTCTTTCCCAATCTTAGTTTTCAAAAATCATTTACCAAATTTTCAAAATTTCTCTTAATTATTTCAAAATATTTTACTTTATTTTCGAAAATTCTTCCCCTCTTCTCACATCCTTCTATTTAAAGGACTAACACCTCTCCATTATCAACAATTCGGACTCTATCTCTCTTGATAAGTTCGAATTCTCTCTTCTCTGCCTCATCCTTCTATTTTTATTTTCCTCTAACATCTCAAGGAATCTCTATACTGTGACATAGAGGATTCTATATTTTCTTCTCCTCCCTTTTCATATGAGCAGGAGCAAGGACAAAGGCATTTTTGTTGAAGCTGATCCTGAACCTGAAAGGACCTTGAAGAGAAAGCTAAGAGAAGCTAAAGTACAACTCTCTATAGAGGACCTAACAGAACTTTTCAAACAAGAAGAAGCCATGGCAGCCGAAAACAACAACAATGCCAACAATGCAAGGAAGGTGCTTGGTGACTTTACTGCACCTACTCCTGACTTCTATGGGAGAAGCATCTCAATCCCTGCCATTGGAGCAAACAACTTTGAGCTTAAGCCTCAATTAGTTTCTCTGATGCAACAGAATTGCAAGTTTCATGGACTTCCATTGGAAGATCCTCATCAGTTCTTAGCTGAATTCTTGCAAATCTGTGACACTGTCAAGACCAATGGGGTTGAACCCGAGGTCTATAGACTTATGCTTTTTCCCTTTGCTGTAAGAGACAAAGCTAGAACATGGTTGGATTCACAACCTAAAGAAAGCCTGAACTCTTGGGAAAAGGTAGTCAATGCCTTCTTGGCAAAGTTCTTTCCACCTCAAAAATTGAGCAAGCTTAGAGTGGAAGTCCAAACCTTCAGACAGAAGGAAGGTGAATCCCTCTATGAAGCTTGGGAAAGATATAAACAATTGATCAGAAGGTGTCCTTCTGACATGCTTTCAGAATGGAGCATCATCGGTATCTTCTATGATGGTCTATCTGAACTGTCCAAGATGTCATTGGACAGCTCTGCTGGAGGATCTCTTCATCTGAAGAAGATGCCTGCAGAAGCTCAGGAACTCATTGAAATGGTTACAAATAACCAATTCATGTACACTTCTGAAAGGAATCCTGTGAATAATGGGACAAGTCAGAAGAAAGGGGTTCTTGAAATTGATACTCTAAATGCCATATTGGCTCAGAACAAAATATTAACTTAACAAGTCAATATGATTTCTCAAAGTCTGTCTGGAATGCAAGCAGCAACAGGCAGTACCAAGGAAGCTTCATCTGAAGAAGAAGCTTATGATCCTGAGAACCCAGCAATGGAAGAGGTGAATTACATGGGAGAACCCTATGGAAACACCTATAATCCTTCATGGAGAAATCATCCAAACCTCTCATGGAAGGATCAATAGAGGCCTCAACAAGGCTTCAACAACAATAATGGTGGAAGAAATAGGTTTAGCAATGGCAAACCTTTTCCATCATCTTCTTAGCAACAAACAGAGAATTCCCAGCAGAACCACTCTGAATTAGCAACTGTAGCCTCTGATTTAATTAAAACCACTCAAAGTTTCATGACTGAAACAAGGTCCTCCATTAGAAATTTGGAGGCACAAGTGGGTCAGCTGAGTAAGAAAGTTACTGAACTCCCTCCTAGTACTCTTCCAAGCAATACAGAAGAGAATCCAAAAGGAGAGTGCAAGGCTATCAACATAACCCACACGGCCAAACCTGGAGAGGAGGAAGAGGCAGTGATTTCTACTGAGGAAGACCTCAATGGACGTCGACTGGCCTCCAAGGAGTTCCCTAATGAGGAACCATGGGAATCTAAGGTTCACACTGAGACCATAGAGATTCCATTGAATTTACTTCTACCATTCATGAGCTCTGATGATTATTCTTCCTCTGAAAAGGATGAAAATGTTGCTGAAGAACAAGTTACTAAGTACCTTGGAGCAATCATGAAGCTAAATGCCAAGTTATTTGGTAATGAGACTTGGGAGGATGAACCCCCCTTGCTCACCAAAGAACTGGATGACTTGACTAGGCAAAAATTACCTCTGAAGAGACAAGATCCTGGAAAGTTCTCAATACCTTGTACCATAGGCACCATGACCTTTGAGAAGGCTCTGTGTGACCTAGGGTCAAGCATAAACCTCATGCCTCTCTCTGTAATGGAGAAGCTAGGAATCCTTGAGGTACAAGCTGCAAGAATCTCACTAGAGATGGTAGACAATTCAAGAAAACAGGCTTATAGACTTGTAGAGGATGTCTTGGTAAAGGTTGAAGGCCACTACATCCCTACTGATTTCATAATCCTAGACACTAGAAAGTGTATGGATGAATCCATCATTCTTGGTAGACCCTTCCTAGCCACAGCAAGAGCTGTGATTGATGTTGACAGAGGAGAATTGGTCCTTCAAGTGAATGAGGACTCCCTTGTGTTTAGAGCTCAAGGATCTCCCTCTGTAACCATGGAGAGGAAGCATGAAAAGCTTCTCTCAATGCAGAGTCAAACAAAATCCCCATATTCAAACTCTAAGTTTGGTGTTGAGAGGCCATTATCATGCTCTGAGTATCTGTGAGGCTCAATAAGAGCCCACTGTCAAGCTACTGACATTAAAGAAGCGCTTGTTGGGAGGCAACCCAATTTTACTTATCTATGTTAAATTTCTATTTTCCATTGTTATTTTATGTTTTCTATAGGTTGATGATCATGTGAAGTCACAAAAACAATTGAAAAAGTAGAAACAAACTGAAAAACAGAATGAAAAATAGCACACCTTGGAGGAGAAGCCTACTGGCGTTTAAACGCCAGTAAGGGCAGCAGAATGGGCGTTAAACGCCCAGTCTGGCACCATTCTGGGCGTTTAACGCCATAAATGGGCACCAGACTGGCATTTAACGCCAGAAAAGGGCAAGAAGCTGGCGTTAAATGCCAGAAATGGGCAGCAACCTGGCGTTTAACGCCAGGATTGGCAACAGAGGGTGTTTTGCACACCTAATTGGTGCAGGGATGAGAAATTCTTGACACCTCAGGATCTGTGGACCCCACAGGATCCCCACAAATCTCAACTCACTCTCTCTCTTCTTCACACCTTTTCATAATACTCTTCCCCAAATACCCTTCACCAATCACCTCAAAACCTCTTCCCCAAAAACCCCTCACCTATCAAATCTTACCCTCTTCTCCATAAACCCTTCACCAACCCACATCCATCCATCATAAATCCCACCTACCTCACCATTCAAATTCAAAACACTTTCCCTTCCAAACCCACCCATACATGGCCAAACCCAAACCCTCCCTCCACTCCTATATAAACCCATCTTCACTCTTTCATTTTCACACATCTTCAACACTACTTCACCCCCTTGGCCGAAATACTACCCCCTTCCATCTCCTCTATTTATTCTCCCTCTACTCTCTTCATTCTTCTTTTGCTCGAGGATGAGCAAACCTTCTAAGTTTGGTGTGGTAAAAGCGTTGCTTTTTGTTTTTCCATAACCATTTATGGCACCTAAGGCCGGAGAAACCTCTAGAAAGAGGAAAGGGAAGGCAAAAGCTTCCACCTCTGAGTCATGGGAGATAGAGAGATTCATCTCAAGGGTGCATCAAGACCACTTCTATGAAGTTGTGGCCAAGAAGAAAGTGATCCCCGAGGTCCCTTTCAAGCTCAAAAAGGGTGAATATCCGGAGATCCAACATGAGATTTGAAGAAGAGGTTGGAAAGTTCTCACCAACCCCATTCAACAAGTCAGAATCTTAATGGTTCAAGAGTTCTATGCCAATGCATGGATCACCAAGAACCATGATCAAAGTGTGAACCCGGATCCAAAGAATTGGCTTACAATGGTTCAGGGGAAATACTTAGATTTTAGTCCAAAAAATGTAAGGTTAGCATTCAACTTGCCCATAATGCAAGGAGATGCACACCCCTACACTAGAAGGGTCAACTTTGATAAAAGGTTGGACCAAGTCCTCATAGACATTTGTGAAGAGGGAGCTCAATGGAAGAAAGATTCAAGAGGAAATCCAGTTCAACTAAGAAGGCATGACCTCAAGCCCGTGGCTAGGGGATGGTTGGAGTTCATCCAACGCTCAATCATTCCCATTAGCAACCAGTCTGAAGTTACTATAGACCGGGCTATCATGATCCATAGCATCATGATTGGAGAGGAAGTAGAAGTTCATGAGGTTATATCCCTAGAACTCTACAAGGTGGCGGACAAGTCCTCTACTTTGTCAAGGTTAGCCTTCCTTCATCTTATTTGTCACCTTTGTAATTCAGCTGGAATTGACATAGAGGAAGACATCCTCATTGATGAGGACAAGCCCATCACTAAGAAAAGGATTGAGCAAACAAGAGATCCCACTCATGGACAAGAGCATGAGGAAATTCCTCATTATGAAATCTCTGAGATACCTCAAGAGATGTATTTTCCTCCACAAAACTATTGGGAGCAAATCAACACCTCCCTAGGAGAGTTAAGTTCCAACATGGGACAACTAAGGGTGGAGCACCAAGAGCATTCTATCCTCCTCCATGAAATTAGAGAAGACCAAAGAGTTATGAGAGAGGAGCAACAAAGGCAAGGAAGAGATATTAAGGAGCTCAAGCACTCCATATGATCTTCAAGAGGAAGAACAAGCCGCCATCACTAAGGTGGACCCGTTCTTTAATTTCCTTGTTCTTTGTTTTCTGTTTTTCAAATTTTTATGCTTTAAGTTTATTTATGTTTGTGTCTTTATTACATGATCACTAGTGTCTAAGTGTCTATGCCTTAAAGCTATGAAAATGAATCCATCACCTTTCTTAAATGGAAAATATTTTTAATTGAAAAAGAAAAAGAAGTGCATGAATTTCGAATTTTAAAACAGTTTAGTTATTTTGATGTGGTGGCAATACTTTTGTCTTTCTGAATGAATGCTTGAACAGTGCATCTTTTATTGAATTTTTTGTTCATGAATGTTAAAATTGTTGGCTCTTGAAAGAATGATGGAAAAGGAAAAATGTTATTTGATAATCTGAAAAATCATAAAATTGATTCTTGAAGCAAGAAAAAGCAGTGAAAAGCTTGCAAAAAAAAATATATATGCGAAAAAAATGGCAAAAAAAAAAAGAGAAGAGAAAGAAAGAAAAAAGCAAGCAAAAAAAGCCAATAGCCTTTTAAACCAAAAGGCAAGGGTAAAATAAAAAAGGATCCAAGGCTTTGAGCATCAGTGGAAAGGAGGGCCCACAGGAATAAAATCCTGGCCTAAGCGGCTAAACCAAGCTGTCCCTAACCATGTGCTTGTGGCATGAAGGTGTCAAGTGAAAACTTGAGACTGAGCGGTTAAAGTCATGGTCCAAAGAAAAAAGAGTGTGCTTAAGAGCTCAGGACACCTCTAATTGGGGACTCTAGCAAAGCTAAGTCACAATCTGAAAAGGTTCACCCAGTTATGTGTCTGTGGCATTTATGTATCCGGTGGTAATACTGGAAAACAAAATGTTTAGGGTCACGGCCAAGACTCATAAAGTAGCTGTGTTCAAGAATCAACATACTGAACTAGGAGAATCAATAATACCATCTGAATTCTGAGTTCCTATAGATGCCAATCATTCTGAACTTCAAAGGATAAAGTGAGATGCCAAAACTGTTCAGAAGCAAAAAGCTAAAAGCCCCGCTCATCTAATTAAAACTGATCTTTATAGATATTTTTGGAATTCATTTTATATTCTATTCTTTTTATCCTATTTAATTTTCAGTTGCTTGGGGACAAGCAACAATTTAAGTTTGGTGTTGTGATGAGCGGATAATTTATATGCTTTTTGGCATTATTTTTAGTATGTTTTTAGTATATTTTAGCTAGTTTTTATTATGTTTTTATTAGTTTTTAAATGAAAATCACATTTTTGGACTTTACTATGAGTTTGTGTGTTTTTCTGTGATATCAGGTATTTTCTGGCTGAAATTGAGGGACCTGAGCAAAAATCTGATTCAGAGGCTGAAAAAAGACAGCAGATGCTGTTGGATTCTGACCTCCCTGCACTCGAAGTGAATTTTCTGGAGCTATAGATACCCAATTGGCGCGCTCTCACTTGCGTTGGAAAGTAGACATCCTGGGCTTTTCAGAAATATATAATTGTCTATACTTTGACCAAGATTTGATGGCCCAAATCGGCGTTCAAAGTCAGCATAGAAATTCTGGCGTTAAAATGCCAGAACTGGCATAAAAGCTGGAGTTAAACGCCCAAACTGGCACAAAAGCTGGCATTTAACTCCAAGAAAAGTCTCTACACGTGAAAGCTTCAATGCTCAGCCCAAGCACACACCAAGTGGGTCCGGAAGTGGATTCTGCATCCTTTACTCATTTCTGTAAACCCTAGGTTACTAGTTTTCTATAAATAGGACCTTTACTATTGTATTTTCATCTTTGGACGTTTAGTTCTTAGACCTTTGATCTTTGATTAGTCTTATGCTATCTTAGACCTTTCTGAGGGCTGGCTATTCGGCCATGCCTAGACCTTGTTCTTATGTATTTTCAACGGTGGAGTTTCTACACACCATAGATTAAGGTGTGGAGCTCTGCTGTTCTTCATGAATTAATGCAAAGTACTACTATTTTTCTATTCAATTCACGCCTACTTCTTCTCTAAGATATACACTCGTTCTTCAACTTGATGAATGTGATGATCCATGACACTCATCACCATTCTCACCTATGAACGTGTGCCTGATAACCACTTCTGTTCTACATGCAAACAAGCTTGAATGTGTATCTCTTGGGTTTCTAATCTAAGATTGAACCTTCATGGTATAGGCTAGAATTATTAGCGGCCATTCCTGAGATTCGGAAAGTCTAAACCTTGTCTATGGTATTCCGAGTAGGATCTGGGAAGGGATGTCTGTGACGAGCTTCAAACTCGCGAGTGTTGGGCGTAGTGACAGACGCAAAAGGATCAATGGATCCTATTCCAACATGATCGAGAGGACGGGAAGTAGCCATTGACAACGGTGATGCCCAACATAAAGCTTGCCATGGAAAGGAGTATGAATGATTGGATGAAGGCAATAGGAATGCAGAGGTTCAGAAGGAACAAAGCATCTTCACACGCTTATCTGAAATTCCTACCAATAAATTACATAAGTATCTCTATCTTTATTTTATGTTTTATTCATATTTTAATTATCAATTCTCCATAACCATTTGAATATGCCTGACTGAGATTTACAATTTGACCATAGCTTGCTTCAAGCTGACAGTCTCCGTGGGATCGATCCTTACTCACGTAAGGTTTATTACTTGGACGACCCAGTTCACTTGCTAGTTAGTTGTGCGGATTTGTGATAAAGAGTTGAGATTATAATTGTGCGTACCAAGTTGTTGGCGCCATTGATGATCAAAATTTCGTGCACCATATACCTTCTTTTTTTTGCTCTAAATTTTTGTACATTTTGTGACTTCTTGATGTTGTTGATTGCATAGGAATGCTAGTTTTGTTGATCTTGTTGGATAACTGGGATGTTCATATAGAATTCCTCATTTTGGTATGGATGAATTGTTGAAGTAGAGAGAATGCTATGTTTTGAATAGTGCATGAATTTGTGAGTGTTTTCTTTACTACTAGCTTAAACACCTGCCAAGAATATGTTAGAATGGCCCTTTCTATGTTGTTTAAAAAAAAAAGGGGAAAAGGGGCATCCGCGCGCGAGCGCACTGTGCGCACGCGCGCCGGTGCTGCATTTCATGCTCCTAGTCCAAAAACCAGAGAGTTATGCCATATTTGTGCCCACTTCGTGCCAGGCACCCACGCGCCAGCGTGCATGCCACCTACGCGCCCCTTGCAACTTGGCCATCGACACGTAAGCGCACTGTGCGCACGTGCGTCGGTTGTGCAATATGAACTCTCTGGTACAAAAACCAGAGAGTTGTGCCACATTTGTGCCTATTCTGTGCCCGCACTGACGCGCAGGCGTACTTGGCTCATCCACGCCGGTCGCCAATTCGACCAGGCACGCGTCCGCGCACTGTGCACGTCCGCACCGGCTGTGCTGCATGCCAACTCTGGTATAATTGACCCGAGAGTTAGGCCTACCTTGTGCCAACTCTGTGCCAGGAGCTCAACTCTCTTCACGCGTACGCACCCTTGACGCGTACGCGCCCCTCGCTCAACCCTCGCCGATGCGCCAGCGAACCGTGCGCAGGCGCGTCGGTTGCGCGAACTAGTTTTAAAGCTAGCGCGCCCTGTTTTGTCCTTCTCTCACCCTCTTTCTTGTTTCTTTCTTCTTCTTTCTCCATCACCTCTCTTCTCCTCTTCCTCTTCCACAACCCACCACCACCTCCGGTGGCACTACATCTTCTCTATCTCTTTCTCAATTTCACAAAAAGAAAACTCTACCTTGATTCTTTTACACTTCTCAAGGTTCTACTTCTTCTATATTTCATCTCTCACTCTCTTTGTATAATCTCTTTTTCTAGTTAGATGTTTCTTGTTGATTCACTTATTTTCTCTTTTAGTTGCATGATTATACTACTTACTTTTGCTTGTTGACCTTTTCTTTTTCTTGCTTTTCCATGGATGTTGAATTTGAGTTTTCATTTGCTTTAATAGATCTTCTTGATTGCCTTTCATTATCTTTGTTAGTAGGTGATGTTGTGTGCTTATTGATATTTCATTTTGGGCTTCTAATTGGTCAAGTATCTCATAATTGCTCATTGCTTGATAACTGCACACCAAGTGTTCGAGGAAATGCACGAATGCCATTTTGGTTTATTTTAATCATATACCTTCAATTTGGTGCTTCCCCCTCATTCACTTGCTCTTCTAAGTGCATTGAATCCACTTTGCTTTATGCTTGCTAATTAGATACTCAATGAATATGACTTACTCTTTGTTATGGATGCTTGAGATTATTCTTCTCATGCCATATTGCATGCTTTACTCCCTCTTGCATCCCATGCCAAGTGTTATGACCCATGCCTCTTTGATTACTTTGTTGCACTATTTCTTTTGGACACTATCTTTCATTTGCATGCTTTTGTTGAGATGATCCTTTGGGTTTAATGCTTTCCTTCTTTCCCTTCCTTTTTCAGGATGGCCACCAAGAAAGGAAAGGAGAAAGCTTCAAGGAAACCAGCCACAAGGAGGGCACCCCAAAAGTCAAACTCTAAGGCGCACTCTTCATTAGGAGCCAAACACCTATCTAAGAAGGCAAAGGCACCCGCTCCTATTGATGAAAAAGAGAAGAGCAAACCGGCAAAGGATTCTTCAAGGTTCCCCAACCGCTTCTATGAACTTGTGTTCCTGATGATTGGACTTTTGTGTGGTTTAGAATTCACAAATGAATTCTCGTTGCAAGTATAGTTTCTAAACCAATCAATAGTCCTTCCATACAAAAATTTTGTTTGTCACAAGTACAAACCCCTAAATTTATAAACTGAAGTATTGAACATCAGGTCGTTCTCCCTAGGAATTACAATAAAGTGTTTTTGTTATTGGCTATGAAGTATATTTGGGGTTTTTGAGTTAAGGAACAAGGAATGTAAATTGCAAAAGAAATAAACTAACAACTAAGAAAGCTCTTGGCAAGATATGAGAATGAGAAGTCCTATCCTAGTTATCCTCTTCAATTGTGACCACAATTGTCCATTGCTACCATTTAGTTAACCTTTAATCATGGAGGAAAGTCAAGTGGATGAATCAACTTGATTCCACAAGTCCTAGCCAACTCCCAAGGGAAAAACTAGCTTTAATGGTATCCAAATCAATTAGCAACTTCTAATTATCAATCTACGAAGGAATTAGATAACTTAAGCGTCACTAATTACTCTACCAAAGCCAAGAGGTACAAAATCTATACTAAAGTCCAACCAAGCATTTGATCAAACACTTGGAAGGCATAGAAGGGAAGCAAGGTAAATTGATAGCAACAATGAAATCTAACAACTACTTATTGCAAGGAATTAATAACAACAATCAAAAGAAACACAATTATTATGAATTACCTCAAATTGCATTAAAAGAAAATAGGATGAACAAGAGTAGATCTACAAACAAAATAGAAGAAAGTAATAACAACAATAGAAAAGTGATGAATGTAACAACATAGAATTGAGAGGTAGAAGAAGAAGAGATCATGAATTGAAACCTAGATCTAAATTATTGAACTAAACCTAATCATAATTCTAATCCTAGAGAAAAGTGAGAGCTTCTCTCTCTAAAACTAAGACTAAAACTAATCCAAATGTGTGTTATGATTCAAGATGATCATCCCTATTCAATCCTTGGTCCTTTTGAGTGTTTTGGCGCCAAAGTTGACTTGGATTGGGCCCCCACAGGCTTTGAAAATTTGCTGGCCACATTTTCATTAAAAAATCATAAATCAGCACCGACGCGTACGCGCACAGCACGCGTACGCGCACAGCACGCGTACGCGTCCATGGGTAAGATCGCAATGTGCGCGTAAGCGCCTGGTGCGCGCGCGCGTCCATGGCCGAATTCAACTCTTTGGCTTTTCATGATCTTCTCCACTTGCATGCTTCCTTCCTTGCTCCCTTGATTCATTCCTAGCCTTTTTTTTCAACCTGAGATTGCTAACAAACACATCAAGGCATCTTATAGAATCAAGGAGAAGTTAAAGTTATCTAATCAAAGGCAAAAAAGCATGCTTTTTACGCTTAGGCACAAATAAGAGAGAGATCACACAATCATGCTAAATCATTGGCTAAATGTGAGAAAAGGTTAGCAAAATACTCTAAATCCAACACAAGATAAACCCTGAAAATAGGGTTTATCAACCTCCACACACTTAAACCTTAGCATGTCCTCATGCTAAATTAAAAGAGAAACAAGGGGTATGATCTTTATTTAATGCAACTAAACTACTTGAATCCTATCTAATGCAACTACCTATGGTGAATGCAAATACTTGGTTAAAACAATTCAACTTCCAAGAGAATATACATATGAGCATAAGAGCTAGAGTAGTAGGGATCAAGTTCAAACCACAATTGTATTGAATTATCAAAAGAATTTCAAACTTGCAAAAATATAAGGGTGAATACATATAATTGAGCTATTGAACCCTCATTGGATGTGTATCCACTCTATTCACTCAAGTGTTTAGGGGTTTATTCACTCAATTCTCTCCTAATCACGTTTTCCAAAATTTGTTCTTCATCTAACAATCAACAATCATTCAATGTATGCATTCATTCATCATGAGGTCTTTCGCATAGGTTGTAATGGGGTTAGGGTCAAGGTAGGATGCATATATGGTCAAGTGAGCTTGAAATTTGAATCTTTGATTAACCTAGACTTTCCCACCTAACCTATACAATGACCTATACAAATTCTAATCTATCCTAACTAACCATCCTTCACTTTTTACATATTCATGCATTTCTTTTGATTTTCCTACCACTTATGCATTGATCCTTATTGAGCTTTGCTTTGGGACATTTTGTCCCCTTTTTATTCCTTTCTTTTTTTTTGTTTCTTTCTTTTCCTATTTATTTTCTTTTTTTTCAATGCATAAGGTCTATACATTTAATCAATACATGAGTATGCACCCAATTTCCCAAATACAAATACAAAATATTCTTTTATCCCAACCAATGTTCCTAATCTCCCCAAACTTGAATATAAGACACTCTCACTAGTCTAAGCTAATCAAAGATCCAAATAAGAGACTTTATTATTTTCCGCTTGAGGCTTGTAATGTGCTAAAATAAGAACAATTGGGTTAAGCGTAGGCTCAAAATTGGTTAACAATGGAGGATAGAAGGTAAGCTATTTGGGTAAGTGAGCTAATTGAAATAATGGCCTCAATCATATAAATGCATGAATACAAGGAATAAATGGACATATAGAATCAAGCAAACCAAGGATCACAATCATAGGAAGAGACAATCACACACAAGAATGGAAAATGGGTGGTTATAAAATGTAACCACATCAATAGGCCCAAATCTCATATGCTTGTGTTCTTAGCTCAATACATGTTTCACAAAATATGAATTCAAGTAAGTTTCAAGAGTTTTCAATCAATTGGGTTGTGCTCTCTAGATGGATTCCTTGGAAAAAATTCACCGTTTTGACTAAGCATTGTTGTGATTGGAAAGGTTCAAAAATTCCTTAGTTTGCCCTTTTCTTTTCCAATCAAAACAAGTTTACATGCAAAAGGGTTTAACTAGGTCTTAAGAATTCCAAAATAATTTCTAATCACAACCACAAGCTAAAAGATAACTATATAAGAAAAATCCAACTAAAGTATGAAATCTAGCATCCAAAATACCTAACATCCAAAATGACAAAGTATGCAACAACTAAGGCAAAAGTATCCAAGGTAATCCAAAACAACCAATATATACAACAGTGTGCAAAACAAGATAACTAGGAGAATATAACTAGAAAATATGCCAAAATGTTCACCGGTCCACCAATGGTGCCAATGGTAACCTCCCCACACTTAAGCTCAAGCATCGTCCCTGATGCTAATCCTCGGGCTCAGGGAGAGGTACACCGGTCGGCTCTGGCTCTGGTTGGGGCTGTGGCTGAGGTGTCTTCTGAGTAGCCTGGGTCTGTGGGGGTGGTGCTATCTCCACATGAACCGGCTCCTCCTCATGAGTATCCTCATCATGTAAATCTATATGCTCCTCTCTATGGGTCTCCTCATCTAAACTGGAGGACTCTGGAAGAGGGGGCAGCTCAAGGCCCTGGGCCACAAACATCTGGTCAATCTGATCCAAGCGATGCATGATCTGACGGTTGCTGCGCCCCATGAATCGGAAAAGACGCTGAACCAGTAAGTAAGTCGGCTGAGGTGGTGGTGGTGGTGGTGGTAAAGGAAGTGCTGCTGCAGCTACTGACGTAGAGGGTCCTGCTGGGGCTGATGATGAGGAAGGTCCAGCTCCCTCCTCTGCTGCTCTAGCCCGAGATCTGCACTGGGAAAGAGGCTTTTCGTTCACCCAGGACCCCCATAGAATGGTCACCGGCTCCTTCTTAGGGAGCGGTGGGGGCGGTGACACGTCCTCCGGTAACCACTGGACACCGGCCCACTGAATCATTTGTGTGACAAGGACGGGGAATGGAAAGGTACCTCTGATGTGGGTCCAACACATGAACCGCCTGATTAGCCGGGGGAAGTATACCTCCTTCCCCTCCAGCACACAGCTGATCAGGATCAACATCGCCACAGGGATCTCTGAGAAGTGGGTGGTCGGCATGAGGTAGTGGGTGAGAATCTGTTGCCATATCTTGGCCTCCTTGCTCAGATAGATAAAGCGCATCCCCTTGGGTGCCTTGTTCTCCGCATCCATGACCCAGGGAGCCTCCGGGGTAGCTACCACTGCCCTCAAGGCATCAAAATCGAAGGTCATACAGTGGAGCGCCACCTCGGCCTGCTCAAAGGTATCAGTATCACTCACCTTGGGCCTACAAGTAAGAGCGTCCACAATAGCCTGCTCCGTGATGGGCACCTGAATACCTCTAACCAGAACCGAGTCAAGGGTGTGGCGAAAGAAGTTGCAATAGAATTCCTGCACCCAATACCGGTTCACCCGGCTGAACTCTCAATCCACAAAGTCCAAAGCCATCCTCTCAATGTGGTTATTAATTGTTTGCCTCAGGTCGGATGGAAGGGCCAACTTCTTTTCAATGTTCAAGTTTCTTGAGTTATAACTTGGGAACCGAAGTTCACAATAGAGATTTGGGAACTTGACTGAATCCTGGGCAGGCAGGGATTAGTTTGCTCTCTCCACATCATCAATATGATTTTTTGAATAATCCACATAGGGAGAGAAAGTGGAATCTGGGGCCCTTTTCCTCTTTCTGGAGGTGGCCTTGCCTTTCTCCTTTGCCGACATCCTGAAAATTAGAATAGAACAGAGTATAAGCAATTAAACAAGTAGCAGGAAGCAAGGAAGAGCAAGTTCAGGATGTAAGATGAAAGACAAGTAATCATGATGTGAACCAAAATTGGAAGCTTGGAATGCAAGGAAGCACAGAAAACATAATCATAAACCAAGAATCACGCAGTTTAAGCAATGTAACATAAGACTCATGCATTAGGCATATTCATCATCACACCTCAAAAGAATAGTTAGAGAGTTAGGTGAACTGAAAAGTGAAGTTAGTAGGTTAGACAAGTTAGTGAGTTAAAAAAAATGAAATTGAAAGTTAGTGGTATGATGGAGAATAGCCTAATTAATAGAGACTTGCAGAATGTGTACAACAAGCATGTTCACATACATGA
Organism: Arachis ipaensis; assembly: GCF_000816755.2. Classification (NCBI taxonomy): domain Eukaryota; kingdom Viridiplantae; phylum Streptophyta; class Magnoliopsida; order Fabales; family Fabaceae; genus Arachis; species Arachis ipaensis. Next base: position 54,695,004 of record NC_029792.2, read on the forward strand.
GGGAAGTGCAGTCATTGATGATGAATGCAAGAAAAGCAATTAATTGGAAACAAGTCATCATTCAATTCTTTGGCCATAATTGATGCTCAAATTTGAAATGCAGGTTGTGTAACACAAATCAAGATGCAAACAAATTTGAGTGAAAGCGAGTTACACAACGGCAGCTGGTGCACGAAATTGTGATCATCAATAATGGCGCCAAAGGACTTGGAGCTCTTAAACATGAATCACACTTTGTCACAATTCCGCACAACTAACCAGCAAGTGCACTGGGTCGTCCAAGTAATACCTTACATGAGTAAGTGATGAGCGGATAATTTATATGCTTTTTGGCATTGTTTTTAGTATGTTTTTAGTATGATTTAATTAATTTTCATTGTATTTTTATTAGTTTCTAATTAAAAATCATATTTCTGGACTTTACTATGAGTTTGTGTGTTTTTCTGTGATTTCAGGTAATTTCTGACTGAAATTGAGGGACTTGAGCAAAAATCTTATTCAAGCTGAAAAAGGACTGTTGATGCTGTTGGATTCTGACCTCTCTGCACTCGGAATGGATTTTCTGGAGCTACAAACCTCCAAATAGCGCGCTCGCAATTGCGTTGGAAAATAGACATCCAGGGCTTTCCAGCAATATATAATAGTCCATACTTTGAATAACGATAGACGACGTAAACTGGCGTTCAACGCCAGTTCCATGCTGCATTCTGGAGTCAAACGCCAGAAACAGGTTGCAAAGTGGAGTTCAACGCCAGAAACAGGCTACAAACTGGCGTTCAACTTCAAGAGAAGCCTCTATACGTGTAAAGCTCAATGCACAGCCCAAGCACACACCAAGTGGGCCCCAGAAGTAGATTTCTGCATCATTTACTTAATTCTACAAACCCTAGTAACTAGTTTAGTATAAATAGGACTTTTTACTATTATGTTTATATCTTTTGGATCATCTTTGATTAGTTTTATGCTATCTTAGACTTTTGTGAGGGCTGGCCATTTGGCCATGCCTAAACATTTATCACTTGTGTATTTTCAACGGTAGAGTTTCTACACACCATAGATTAAGGTGTGGAGTTCTACTGTTCCTCAAAGATTAATGCAAAGTACTACTGTTTTTCTATTCAATTCAACTTATTCCGCTTCTAAGATATTCATTCGCACTTTAATATGATGGATGTGATGATCGTGACAATCATCATCATTCTCAACTTTTGAACGCGTGCCTGACAACCACTTTCGTTCTACCTTAGATTGAATGGATATCTCTTGGATATCTAATATAGGGGACCGAGTCCGAGTTATTAGTGTCTTCGCGGTATAAGTTAGAACCCATGGACGGCCATTCTTGAGAATCCGAAAAGTCTAAACCTTGTCTGTGGTATTCCGAGTAGAATTCAGGGATTGAATGACTGTGACGAGCTTCAAACTTGCGAGTGCTGGGTGTAGTGACAGACGCAAAAGGATCAATGGATCCTATTCCAGTATGATCGAGAACCGACAGATGATTAGCTATGCAGTGACAACGCATTAGACCATTTTCACTGAGAGGACAGGTGGCCATTGACAACGGTGATGCCTAACATACAGCTTGCCATGGAAAGGAGTAGGAAGGATTGGATGAAGACAGCAGGAAAGCAGAGGTTCAGAGGGACGAAAGCATCTCTATACGCTTATCTGAAATTCTCACCAATGAATTACATAAGTACCACTATCCTATTTTATATTTTATTTATCTTTTACTTATAAATTCATAAAATCAGTTGAATCCGCCTGACTGAGATTTACAAGGTGACCATAGCTTGCTTCTAGCCGACAATCTCCGTTGGATCGACCCTTACTCACGTAAGGTTTATTATTTGGACGACCCAGTGCACTTGCTAGTTAGTTGTACGAAGTTGTGAAACAGAATTAAGAACATGAACGTGTGTATTGAGTTTTTAACGCCGTTACCAAGGAAGGAATGATCACGATTTCACACACCAAGTTTTTGGCGCCGTTGCCGGGGATTGTTCGAGTTTGGACAACTGACGGTTCATCTTGTTGCTCAGATTAGGTAATTTTATTTTAATTTTAACCTTTTTGTTTTTACTCTTTTATTTTCGAAAAATACAAAAAAAAAATATTTCTTCTTTTTCGTTTTTCCCAATTAATTTTTGAAAAATCAAAAAAATTAATAAAATCATAAAACCAAAAATATTTTGTGTTTCTTGTTTGAGTTTAGAGTCAAGTTTTAAGTTGTGTCAATTGCATCTTTTTAATTTTCTAAAAAAAAATTATTTTTCGAAAATTCATGCATGATATTCTTCATGATCTTGAAGTTGTTCTTGGCCAGTCTTCTTGTTTGATCTTCATATTTTCTTGTTTTGTGTCTTTTTTTGTTTTTCATATGCATTCTCAATTTGTTAATGTCTAAAGAATAAAAATTTTTAAGTTTGGTGTCTTGCATGTTTTCTTTTCTTGAAAATTTTTCAAAAATAAGTTCTTGGTGTTCATCTTGACATTCAAAGTGTTCTTGGTGTTCATCTTGACATTCATAGTGTTTTGCATGCATTTTTGGTTTTAATCTTAATTCTTCATGTTTTCTTTCATTCTTGTTGTTTAATGAAAAAAAAGAGAGAAAAACATCAAAAAGATATCTTTTCCTTTTTTTCTTTCTTCATTAAAATTCAAAAATAAAAAAATATCTTTCCCTTTTTCACTCATAAATTTTAAAAAATTTGAGTTGACTTTTTCAAAACTTTTTAAATTTTAGTTGTTTCTTATGAGTCAAATCAAATTTTCAATTTAAAAATCTTATCTTTTTCAAATCTTTTTCAAATTAAGTTTCAATCACATCTTTTTCAAAATCAATTTCAAAATCTTTTCTAACTTCCTTTCTAACTTCTTACCTTTTTAAAATTGATTTTCAAATTTTTTTAATCAATCCTATCATTTTGTTTCAATCATATCTTTTTCAAAACTACCTAACTAATTCTCTCTCTCTAATTTTCGAAAATCCCTTCCCCCTTTTTCAAATTTTTTTTAACTAATTGTTTTAATTTTTAATTTAATTTTATTTTAATTTTAATTTTCAAAATTTAACTTAAATTTTATTTTTAATTTAATTAATTTTCAAAATTTCCTCTCTCTCATCTCCTTCTAATTATTTATTTATTTACTAACACTTCTCTTCATCCCAAAATTCGAACCCTCTCTTCCTCTTGGTGTTCGAATTTCTCTTCTTCTATTCTTCTATTCTTATACTCACATACAGGAATCTCTATACTGTGACATAGAGGATTCCATATTTTCTTTTCTGTTTTCTTCTTTTCATATGAGCAGGAACAAGGATAAGAACATTCTTGTTGAAGCTGATCCTGAACCTGAAAGGACTCTGAAGAGGAAGCTAAGGGAAGCCAAAGCACAACTCTCTGGAGAAAATCTAACAGAATTTTTCGAAAAAGAAGGAGATATGGCCGAAAATAACAACAATGCAAGGAAGATGCTTGGTGACTTTACTGCACCTAATTCCAATTTACATGGAAGAAGCACCTCAATTCCTGCCATTGGAGCAAACAACTTTGAGCTTAAACCTCAATTAGTTTCTCTGATGCAACAGAACTGCAAGTTCCATGGACTTCCATCTGAAGATCCCTTTCAGTTTTTAACTGAATTCTTGCAGATCTGAAGATCCCTTTCAAATTAACCGAAGTATTAAGACTCTGGGTCGTCTCACAAGGAATTGCAATGAAGTGCTCAATTATTGGCTACGGAGAACAAGGGGGTTTTGTTGATAAGAGGGCAAGAAAATAAATGTGCAAGAAAAGTAAAGAGAGCAATTAAAGAAAGCAAGTAATAAAGAGAGATATTCATGGCAAGAATTGAGATCATAGGCTTTCTATCCTAGTCATGCAATGATTAATTCATCTTATTTAGTCAACTCCAACAAATAGGGAGAAAGTCAAAAAAGATTAATCAATCATGTTACAAATATAAACAAGAATTTATCTCATTATGTCAACTCCAACAAATAGGGAGAAATTCTAACGAGACTAGCTAATCTCAATCCAAAAGTCCTAACCAACTTACTAATTAAACTAGCAAAAGATTAGCGTCAATGGAAACAATATTCCATAAGTCCTAATCAACTCACTAATTAAATTAGCAAAAGATTAGCGTCAATGGAAACAATATTAGTTAACAACTCTAGATCACCAACATAAGTTGGTTTTCATGACTCAAGATTGCCTAATTACTCTTTCCAAGCCAAGAATGCTCAAAATCTACTCTAATATCCTTCCAAGCATTCTATCAAACACTTGGAAGGCATAAAAGGAAAGCATAGTAAATGTGTAAGAATAATAAAATCTACCAACTACCAATAGCAAGAAAAGTAAAATCAATAACTCAAATCAACAATAAAAATAACATCAAACATAAAATTGCATTAAAGGAAAATTAAGATCCAACAAGGTTCATGAACATAAAAGCAACAAAATAAAAGAAATGGACAAGTAAAAACTAGAAGAGTAGAGATGTAATAACAAAAAATTAAAAGGAGAAACTAAATCAAAACAAGAATTAAAAGTTGGATTTAAGAAAATTAAACCTAAACTACCCTAAATTCTAGAGAGAAGAGAGAGCTTCTCTCTCTAGAATTCTACCCTAAAACATGATGAAAACTAAACTATGACTACTTGGTTCCTTCCCCCTTCAATCCTTGGGTTCAATAGCACCAGAAATGGGTTGGATTGGGCCTAAAATGAGCTGCAAAATCAAGGCATCGAATGGAATTAAAGTGGATTAAAATTGGCTATTTTAAGGCCTAAAAAGCATGTTTTCACATTTAAGCACAAATCAAGGGAGAATTACAAAACAATGCTATTTCATTGAATAAATGTGAGAAAAGTTGATAAAATCCCTCAAAATAAGCACAAGATAAACCACAAAATTGGGGTTTATCAAATCTCCCCACACTTAAACTAAGCATGTCCTCATGCTAAGAATAAAGAAGGACAAGAAAAGGGTATGAACGCTTATTCAATGCAAATAAACTATTTAAACCTATCTACATGCATGCAACTAAGTGCAATATGATTCTACCTACTTGGTTAAAAGTAAATCAATCTCCAAGAACATATATAAGCAAGTAGGGCAAAGGTCACATGACGACTCACAAACTCTACCAATTCAAATATCAAAATGAAGTTCAAATAGACTTGCAAGAAGAAAAGCTTATGAAAGCCGGGAACAAGGAATTGAGCATCGCACCCTCACCGGATGTGTATCCGCTCTAGTCGCTCAAGTGTATAGGGTCGATTCACTGAATTCTCTTCTACTCATGCTTTCCAAGATTTGTTTTTCTTCTAACAATCAACAATTATTCAATGCATGCATACATTCATCATGAGGACTTATTCATAGGTTGTAATGGGGCTAGGGTAAAGGTAAGGATGCATATGGTCAAGTGAGCTTGAAATTTGTATCTTTGATTAGCCTAAGCTCTCACCAAACACATATAAGAACCTATACAATTCTAATACAATACCTAGCTACCCATGATTCCCACTTTTTTTTTCACATACTCATGCATTCTTTTTAATTCACATTCCATATGCATTGATTTTTATTGAACTTTACTTTGGGGCATTTTTGTCCCCTTTTTATTGCTTTCTTTTTCTATATTTTTGTTTCTTTTATTTTTTATTTTTTATTTTTGTATATATATATGTTTTTTTTTTATCATTTTTTTTAAAGTATATACAAACGTATCAATGCATATGGTTTTACATATAGTGCGTGAATATGTACCCAATTCCCAATATTTTCAACAAAAATAAAAATTACACTTTTACCTCAACCAATGTCCCAAGTTTCCCATACTCAAATGATACACACCCTCACTAGCCTAAGCTAATCAAAGATCCAAATTAAGGACATTTATTGTTTTTCACTTAGGGGTAGTGATGTGCTAAAATTAAGAACGAAAGGGATTAAATAGGCTCAAATTGGCTAACAATGATTGATGGAAGGTAGGCTATTTGGGTAAGTGAGCTAAATAAAATGATGGCCTCAATCATATAAATGCATGTATATATGGAATAATGGACATAAAGAATCAAACAAATCAAAGATTACAATCACAGAAAGAGAATAATGCACACAAGAATGGAAATAAGTGGTTATAAGATGTAACCACACAATTAGGCTCAAAACTCACATGCTTGTGTTCTTAGCTCAAAAACCATGTTCCAAAATAAATTCTTCAAGCAAGTTCAACAAGAAAAAATTTTTCCGAATTGGTAGGGTGCCCTAAAAACAATTTCTTGGAAAAGAAATAATCACCTTAACCAAGTAGTCCTAATATAAAAAGAAGTGGTAAAATATGTACAATTTCTAACTAGCATGCAACCTATCGTGCAATGCAACAACTAACTAACAAAGACAAAAATAAAAAATTTGGTGTTGAAAAAGAAAGTTGTTACCCATGGAGGTCGGTCGGACGACCTCCCCACACTTAGAAATTTGCACCGTCCTCGGTGCATGCAAAGAAGAGCAAGATGGACGGGTTGCTACAATTGATGAGTTCCTCCAAAAGGTTGTGCAGAAGGACTTGTTTGTTGCCCCATTTAGAAGCTTTTCCTTTTCTTTCCTTCTTGGTGGCCAACCTCAAAGGAGAGAGAGAGAAAGACAATTAAGCCTATAACAAAAATATTAAAGCAATTAAAACATAGGCGGGGCTAATGCCAAACAAAAGTATGGTTCTCAAATACATGGTAGCTACAACATGTGAATGAAAAAGCAATTCAAGCAAAGGCATATCAACTAATACTTGATGCAAGAGTAAAATCAAAGCATGAAGAGCATTCAAAAGCATCAAGTTCAAATAGAAAGAGTGGGCCATGAAAGACATGCAAGTTCATATCAATGCACAAAGAATATAAGAGTCATACAAGATTAAGCATTGATTTAAAAGTTTCATCACCCAACATTATCAAACAAGTCAAGAAGCACCAAGATTAATCAAGAAATTCTCAACAATTGAGTAAGAAAATTCAACACCATTATTAAAATAAGAAACTTAGAAAGGAAAATAAGAACAAGCTATGAAAACAAAATTAAAATGCATGGAATGAAACTAAGCAAATGCAATAAAAGAAAATGGAAGAAAAGAAAAATTTTTTTTTTGGTGCGACGCGGACGCGCACAGTGCGCGGGCGCGTGTCTGATGAAGGTGGCGATCGGCGCGGACGCGTGAAGTGCACCTGCGCATCAGTCGCGGGCACAGAGTAGGCACAACCTTGGCACAACTCTCTGGAACATGTACCAGGAAGGCAGGTGGCACTATCGGCACGCATGCGCACAGCGTGCGTGCGCGCACATTACGCAATTAGCTTCAAGGGCGCGTACGCGCCAGGTGCGCGCACGCGCGGGTGGTTTTGTGCCTCAGGCATGGTGCTGGCGCAATGTAGGCGCAACTCTCGGGTCAATGTATGGAGGGGTGAGGTTTTTCAATCCACGCGTCCGCGCACATGGTGCGCCCGCGTGGATGGTCGAAAATGCTTGAGGTGTGCGTACGCGCCAGGTGCGCACACGCGTGGATTGTTGCTCTGTTTTTCAAAATTTTTCCATGTTCTTGCACCAATCCAAACATTCCAAACCTCCAAACAGCTACCCAAACACCCTAAAACCTTATTTAACATATTAAACTACCAATTATACTCAACAAACAAAACAAAACATGAAATTAGACTAATTCTATCAATATTTACAAAAGAGAAAATGAAAAGATATTACCATGGTGGGGTGTCTCCCACCTAGCACTTTTGTTTATTGTCCTTAAGTTAGACTTATGGGGAGCTTCTCTTAAGGTGGCTTGTGCTTGTAACCATCATGGAACATCCACCAATTCTTGAATCTCCAATAAGCTCCATTCTTCAATGTTAATATCTTCAAGCTTTGATGGAGTTCTTCACAAACAATGAGCTCCCAAATTTGATTCTCCTTGTGCGATCCGGGATCCCACACTTTGTTTTGACACCCATCTTCAAATTGATCATCATGATTCCAATTGGGTGGTTTAGCCTTGGAATTCTCAATTAAGCATCCAAACATTCGCCTAGACCCATGAAATTTGGTTCTACACCAACCATTGCCTTTCAACTTTGAGCATGCAACCATCATGAACTTAGAGTGACGTTTCCAACCACTACACAACTCTCTCTTACTCTTAACTCCATAAAGAGCTCTAAGTTGATCATCATTTTCAATCAAACCATATTCAAGTGGGAAATTAAAGCTTAGGATAAGAATTTTACCCACTTGAATATTGTGTTAGATGATGGTGACTTAGGAAGGGGGACCTCCCCACACTTAGCCATTGCGAGGTCCATTCTCTTGTGCTCTTCTTTGATTATCTCCACCTCTTCACAAGCTTCTTCAATTTCAACCTCTTCCTCTTGGTAGCTTTCTTCCAATTCAATCTCTTCTTCATTGCTTACCAAGGGTATGGGAGGTGAGGTATCTTCTTCCTCACCCTCTATGTCAAACCCAATTCGAGAGGATTCAATTGTACATAAGAATTCTTCAATGATTGAATCCATCTCTTGGTCAACCTCTTCAAAGGCTTCAACCACTTCTTCTGGCTCAATTATCTTAACTTGCTCCTCTTGTTGCATTCCTTGCTTCAACTCCTCTTCTTCACCTTGAAGCTCTAAACTTACTCCCTCACTAGGCTCCTTAATTGCTTCTCCACATTCGTCAATGGGAGTGCCTTGATTGCTTAGGCTTAGTCGGGAGGAGGCCATATTGCTAACGGCTTCCACTAGGATAACCATCTTGGCTCCTAACTCTTTAAACTTCTTTTCATCCTCCTCTTGTCGCCTTAAGATATGAGATTCAAGATCTCTCAATTCCAACATGGAGGCTTCATCGGAGGGTAGTGGTGGAAGAGAGGGTTCATTATTTGAGGGGAAGGCATTGTGTGGTTGAGAGTTATCATACATGGGAGGTGATTCATCTTGGTGATAATATGGAGGTGGTGGTTCTTGAGGGTATTGGTGGTGGAATTGGGGTGGTTCTTCATATGATTCATATGGCTCATAAGGTGGTTGGTATGGTGGATAAAGATAAGGGCCATAATGAGGTGTTTGGTGGTAGGGGGCTTGTGAGTAAGGTGGTTCAAAATCATGTTGAGGGGGTGGTTCATAGGCATGTGGTAGTGGTTGTTGACAATCACAATAAGGGTCACCACATCCATTAGATTGACATGCATTAGGATGAGAGTTATACCCATAAGAATCCGGAGGTTGTTGTTGCCAAGAAGGTTGATCAATCCCTTGAGGCTCCTCCCACCTTTGATTGTTCCATCCTTGATGCATATTGTCATTATAGTTCCCATTCCCTACAACATAATTTGAGCCAAACTCATAGCCAAAGTGATGAGAATTCATGATAGCAAATAAAAATAAAAGCTACAAAAATAAGCAACAAAGTACTAAGGCTAACAAAAACTAACAAATAAGCAAAAGGCAAACATATTCACAATATTCACAATAGCCAATAACGTAACACCATTGCAACTCCCCGGCAACGGCGCCATTTTGATGAATGAAAATTGTCATGTTGGTCTAGAATTTCTCTTCTAGAAATAAGAACTTCGTTGTAAGCATAGTTCTAAACCAACAAACAATTCCCACATCAAAAATTTGAGTTGTCACAAATAACAAACCCCAAATAAAAATTAACCGAAGTATTAAGACTCCGGGTCATCTCACAAGAAATTGCAATGAAGTGCTCAATTATTGGCTACGGGGATCAAGGGGGTTTTGTTGATAAGAGGGCAAGAAAATAAATGTGCAAGAAAAGTAAAGAGAGAAATTAAAGAAAGCAAGTAGAAAAGAGAGACATTCATGGCAAGAATTAAGATCATAGGCTTTCTATCCTAGTCATGCAATGATTAATTCATCTTATTTAGTCAACTCCAACAAATAGGGAGAAAGTCAAGCAAGATTAATCAATCATGTTACAAATATAAACAAGAATTTATCTCATTACGTCAACTCCAACAAATAGGGAGAAAGTCTAATGAGACTAGCTAATCTCAATCCAAAAGTCCTAACCAACTTACTAATTAAACTAGCAAAAGATTAGCGTCAATGAAAACAATATTCCATAAGTCCTAATCAACTCACTAATTAAATTAGCAAAAGATTAGCGTCAATGGAAACAATATTAGCTAACAACTCTAGATCACCAACATAAGTTGGGTTTTCATGACTCAAGATTGCCTAATTACTCTTTCCAAGCCAAGAATGCTCAAAATCTACTCTAACATCCTTCCAAGCATTCTATCAAACACTTGGAAGGCATAAAAGGAAAGCATAGTAAATGTGCAAGAATAATAAAATCTACCAACTACAAATAGAAAGAAAAGTAAAATCAATAACTCAAATCAACAATAAAAATAACATCAAACATAAAATTGCATTAAAGGAAAATTAAGATCCAACAAGGTTCATGAACATAAAAGCAACAAAATAAAAGAAATGGACAAGTAAAAACTAGAAGAGTAGAGATGTAACAACAAGAAATTAAAAGGAAAAACTAAATCAAAACAAGAATTAAAAGTTGGATTCAAGAAAATTAAACCTAAACTACCCTAAATTCTAGAGAGAAGAGAGAGCTTCTCTCTCTAGAATTCTACCCTAAAACATGATGAAAACTAAACTATGACTCCTTGGTTCCTTCCCCCTTCAATCCTTGGGTTCAATAGCATCAGAAATGGGTTGGATTGGGCCCAAAATGAGCTACAAAATCGCCAGGGGCGATTTCATTAAAGTGGACCCACGGGCAGAATTGGCGCGCATGCGTACATGGCGCGTGTGCGCCCCTGATCGCGAAGCAACATATGGCAAATTTTATATTATTTCGAAGCCCCAGATGTTAGCTTTCCAACACAACTAGAACCGCCTCATTTGAACCTCTATAGCTCAAGTTATGGTCGATTGAGTGCCAGGAGGTCAGGCTTGACAGCTTTACGGTTCCTTCATTTCTTCATGAGTTCTCCCACTTTGCATGCTTTTCTCCTCACTTCTTCCATCCAATACTTGCCTTCTAAACTTGAAATCACTCAACAAACATGTCAAGATATCGAATGGAATTAAAGTGGATTAAAATTGGCTATTTTAAGGCCTAAAAAGCATGTTTCACATTTAAGCACAAATCAAGGGAGAATTACAAAACCATGCTATTTCATTGAATAAATGTGAGAAAAGTTGATAAAATCCCTCAAAATAAGCACAAGATAAACCACAAAATTGGGGTTTATCAGCTGGTCAAGGCTTTCTTAGCCAAGTTCTTTCCTCCTCAAAAGCTTAGTAAGCTTAGAGTGGATGTCCAAACCTTCAGACAGAAGGAACGTGAATCCCTCTATGAAACTTGGGAGAGATACAAGGAACTGACCAAAAGGTGTACTTCTGACATGCTTTTAGAATGGACCATCCTGGATATATTCTATGATGGTCTGTCTGAGTTATCAAAGATGTCACTGGACTATTCTGCAGGTGGATCCATTCACCTAAAGAAAACGCCTGCAGAAGCTCAAAAACTCATTGACATGGTTGCAAATAACCAGTTCATGTACACTTCTGAAAGGAATCCTGTGAATAATGGGACGCCCATGAGGAAGGGAGTTCTTAAAATTGATACTCTGAATGCCATATTGGCTCAAAATAAAATATTGACTCAACAAGTCAATATGATCTCTCAGAGACTGAATGGATTGAAGGAATCATCCAACAGTACTAAAGAGGCATCTTCTGAAGAAGAAGCTTATGATCCTGAGAACCCTGCAATAGCAGAGGTGAATTACATGGGGGAACCCTATGGAAACACCTATAATCCCTCATGGAGAAATCATCCAAATTTCTTATGGAAGGATCAACAAAAGCCTCAACAAGGCTTTAATAATGGTGGAAGAAACAGGTTTCACAATAGTAAACCTTTTCTATCATCCACTCAACAACAGACAGAGAATTCTGAGCAGAATCCATCTAGCTTGGCAAGTATAGTCTCTGATCTATCTAAGGCCACTTTGAGTTTCATGAATGAAACAAGGTCCTCCATTAGAAATTTGGAGGCACAAGTGGGCCAGCTGAGTAAAAAGGTCACTGAAACTCCCCCTAGTACTCTCCCAAGCAATACAAAAGAAAATCCAAAGAGAGAGTGCAAGGCCATTGATTTGACCATCATGGC
>NC_029792.2:54707382-54740940 GCF_000816755.2 Arachis ipaensis
TACTCTCCCAAGCAATACAGAAGAGAATCCAAAAAGAGAGTGCAAGGCCATTGATTTAACCATCATGGCCGAACCTACAAGGGAGGGAGAGGACGTGAATCCCAGTGAGGAAGACCTCCTGGGACGTCCAGTGATCAGTAAGGAGTTTCCCTCTGAGGAACCAAAGGAATCTGAGACTCATCTAGAGACCATAGAGATTCCATTGAACCTTCTTATGCCCTTCATGAGCTCTGATGAGTATTCTTCTTCCGAAGAGAATGAAGACGTTACTGAAGAGCAAGTTGCTAAGTACCTTGGTGCAATCATGAAGCTGAATGCCAAATTATTTGGTAATGAGACTTGGGAAGATGAACCTCCCTTGCTCATCAATGAACTGAGTGATCTGGATCAACTGAGATTGCCTCAGAAGAAACAGGATCCTAGAAAGTTCTTAATACCTTGTACCATAGGCACCATGACCTTTGAAAAGGCTCTATGTGACCTTGGATCAGGGATAAACCTCATGCCACTCTCTGTAATGGAGAAACTGGGAATCCTTGAGGTGCAAGTTGCCAGAATCTCATTAGAGATGGCAGACAACTCAAGAAAATAGGCTTATGGACTAGTAGAGGACGTGTTAGTAAAGGTTGACGGCCTTTACATCCCTGCTGATTTCATAATCCTAGACACTGGGAAGGATGAGGATGAATCCATCATCCTTGGAAGACCCTTCCTAGCCACAGCAAGAGCTATGATTGATGTGGACAGAGGAGAGTTGGTCCTTCAACTGAATGAGGACTACCTTGTGTTTAAAACTCAAGGATCTCCTTCTGTAACCATGGAGAGGAAGCATGAAAAGCTTCTCTTACTGCAGAGTCAACCAAAGCCCCCACAGTCAAACTCTAAGTTTGGTGTTAGGAGGCCACAACCAAACTCTAAGTTTGGTGTTGAACCCCCAAAACCAAACTCTATGTTTGGTGTTGGGAGGTCCCAACCTTGCTCTGATTATCTGTGAGGCTCCATGAGAGCTCACTGTCAAGCTATTGACATTAAAGAAGCGCTTGTTGGGAGGCAACCCAATGTTATTTAATCATTTTTATTTTATTTTCTCTCTGTTATTTCATGTTTTATTAGGTTAATGATCATGTGGAGTCACAAAAACTACTGAAAAATCAAAAACAGAATGAAAAACAGCATTGAAAATAGCACACCCTGGAGGAAGGGCTTACTGGCGTTTAAACGCCAGTAAGGAGCATCTGGCTGGCGTTTAACACCAGAACAGAGCATGAAACTGGCGTTAAACACTAGAAAGAAGCAGCAGTCTGGCGTTTAAACGCCAGGATTGCACCCAGAGGAAAGCTGGCGTTAAACGCCAGAAACATGCACCATACTGGTGTTCAACGCCAGAAACATGCTATAGACTGGTGTTGAACGCCCAAAACAAGCAAGGAAGTGGCGTTTAACGCCAGACACGTGCTTTAGTCTGGCGTTAAACGCCAGGATTGCATATATAGGGCGTTTTACACATCTAAAAGGTGCAGGGATGAGAAATCCTCAAACATCTCAAGATCTGTGGACCCCACAGGATTTTATCAGGATCTGTGGACCCCACAGGATCCCCACCTACTTCTTCTCTCCTCTTCACACATTTCCATAACTCTCTTCTACAAATACCCCTCACCAATCAACTCAATCACTCTTCCCCATCACCTCTTCACCAATCACATCCTTCCTCTCTTCCCCAAAAACCCCACCTACCTTTAAATTCAAAATAATTTCCCTCCCAAACCCAACCCTAAATGGCCGAACCCTAAACCCCTCCCCACTCCTATATAAACCCCTCATTCCCTCTTCATTTTCACACAACAAAACCCTCTCTTCTTTCCCTTGGCCGAAACCATCTCTCTCTCCCTCTCCTCCATTTTTCTTCTTCTTCTACTTCTTTCTTTCTTCTTTTGCTCGAGGACGAGCAACCATTTTAAGTTTGGTATGGTAAAAGCATAGCTTTTTGTTTTTCCATAACCATTCATGGCACCTAAGGCCAGAGAAACCTCTAGAAAGAGGAAAGGGAAGGCAATTGCTTCCACCTCTGAGTCATGAGAGATGGAGAGATTCATCTCTAAGGTCTATCAAGACCACTTCTATGAAGTTGTGGCCAAGAAAAAAGTGATCCCTGAGGTTCCTTTTAAACTCAAAAAGAATTAGTATCCGGAGATCCGTCTTGAAATCCAAGGAAGAGATTCGGAAGTTCTCACCAACCCCATTCAACAAGTTGGGATCTTAATGGTTCAAGAGTTCTATACAAATGCATGGATCACTAGGAACCATGATCAAAGTGTGAACCCGAATCCAAAGAATTGGCTCACCATGGTTCGGGGGAAATACTTAGATTTCAGTCCGGAAAATGTAAGGTTGGCGTTCAACTTGCCAATGATGGAAAAAAAACGCACGCCCCTACACTAGAAGAGTCAAATTTGATCAAAGGTTGGACCAAGTCCTCATGGACATATGTGTGGAAGGAGCTCAATGAAAAATTGACTCAAAGGGGAAGCCGGTTCAACTAAGAAGGCTTGACCTCAAACCAGTAGCTAGAGGATGATTGGAGTTCATTCAACGCTCAATCATTCCTACTAGCAACCGGTCTGAAGTTACTGTAGACCGGGCCATCATGATCCATAGCATCATGATTGGGGAGGAAGTGAAAGTTCATGAGATTATACCTCAAGAACTCTACAAGGTGGCTGACAAGTCCTCTAATTTGGCAAGGTTAGCCTTTCCTCACCTCATTTGTCACCCAACAAAGACAAGGAAGAGACATAGAGGAGCTCAAGAGCACCATTGGTTCTTCAAGAAGAGGAAGACGTCACCCTCACTAAGGTGGACCCATTCCTTAATCTCCTTGTTCTTACTTTCTGTTTTTCATTTACTATGCTTCATGTTTATTTATGTTTGTGTCTTTATTATATGATCATTAGTGTCTAAGTGTCTATGTCTTAAAGCTATGAATGTCCTATGAATCCATCACCTCTCTTAAATGAAAAATGTTCTAAAAACAAAAGAACAAGAAGTACATGGTTTCGAATTCATCCTTGAAACTAGTTTAATTATTTTGATGTGGTGACAATACTTTTTGTTTTATGAATGAATGCTTGAACAGTGCATATGTCTTTTGAATTTGATGTTTAATGAATGTTAAATATGTTGGCTCTTGAAAGAATGATGAAAAAGGAGAAATGTTATTTGATGATCTGAAAAATCAGAAAATTGATTCTTGAAGCAAGAAAAAGAAGTGAATACAAAAGCTTGCAAAAAAAGGAAAAAATGGCAAAAAAAATAAGAAAAAGAAAAAGAAAAAGCAAGCAGAAAAAGCCAAAAGCTCTTTAAACCAAAAGGCAAGAGCAAAAAAGCCAATAGCCCTTAAAACCAAAAGCCAAGGGTAATAAAAAGGATCCAAGGCTTTGAGCATCAGTGGATAGGAGGGCCTAAAGGAATAAAATCCTGGCCTAAGCGGCTAAACCAAGCTGTCCCTAACCATGTGCTTGTGGCGTGAAGGTGTCAAGTGAAAACTTGAGACTGAGCGGTTAAAGTCGAGGTCCAAAGCAAAAGAAGAGTGTGCTTAAGAACCCTGAACACCTCTAATTGGGGACTTTAGCAAAGCTGAGTCACAATCTGAAAAGGTTCACCCAGTTATGTGTCTGTGGCATTTATGTATCCGATGGTAATACTGGAAAACAAAGTGCCTAGGGCCACGGCCAAGACTCATAAAGTAGCTGTGTTCAAGAATCAACATACTGAACTAGGAGAATCAATAACACTATCTGAACTCTGAGTTCCTATAGATGCCAATCATTCTTAACTTCAATGGATAAAGTGAGATGCCAAAACTATTCAAGAGGCAAAAAGCTACAAGTCCCGCTCATCTGATTGGAGCTAAGTTTCATTGATATTTTGGAATTTATAGTATATTCTCTTCTTTTTATCCTATTTGATTTTCAGTTGCTTGGGGACAAGCAACAATTTAAGTTTGGTGTTGTGATGAGCGGATAATTTATACGCTTTTTGGCATTGTTTTTAGTATGTTTTTAGTATGAATTAATTAATTTTCATTGTATTTTTATTAGTTTTTAATTAAAAATAACATTTTTGGACTTTACTATGAGTTTGTGTGTTTTTCTGTGATTTCAGGTAATTTCTGGCTGAAATTGAGGGACTTGAGCAAAAATCTGATTCAGGCTGAAAAAGGACTGCTGATGTTGTTGGATTCTGACCTCTCTGCACTCGGAATGGATTTTCTGGAGCTACAGAACTCCAAATGGCGCGTTCTCAATTGCGTTGGAAAGTAGACATCCAGGGATTTCCAGAAATATATAATAGTCCAGACTTTGAATAAGGATAGCTGACGTAAACTGGCGTTCAACGCCAGTTCCATGCTGCATTCTAGAGTCAAACGCCAGAAACAGGTTGCAAAGTGGAGTTCAATGCCAGAAACAGGCTACAAACTGGCGTTCAACTCCAAGAGAAGCCTCTACAGGTGTAAAGCTCAATGCTCAGCCCAAGCACACACCAAGTGGGCCCCAGAAGTGGATTTCTGCATCATTTACTCAATTCTGCAAACCCTAGTAACAAGCTTAATATAAATAGGACTTTTTACTATTATGTTTATATCTTTTGGATCATCTTTGATTAGTTTTATGCTATCTTAGACTTTTGTGTGGGCTGGCCATTCGGCCATGCCTGAACATTTATCACTTGTGTATTTTCAACGGTAGAGTTTTTACACACCATAGATTAAGGTGTGGAGCTCTACTGTTCCTCAAAAATTAATGCAAAGTACTACTATTTTTCTATTCAATTCAACTTATTCCGCTTCTAAGATATTCATTCGCACTTCAATATGATGGATGTGATGATCGTGACAGTCATCATCATTCTCAACTTATGAACGCGTGCCTGACAACCACTTCCGTTCTACCTTAGATTGAATGGATATCTCTTGGATATCTAATACAGGGGACCGAGTCCGAGTTATTAGTGTCTTCGTGGTATAAGTTAGAACCCATGGACGACCATTCTTGAGAATCCGAAAAGTCTAAACCTTGTCTGTGGTATTCCGAGTAGGATTCAGGGATTGAATGACTGTGACGAGCTTTAAACTTGCGAGTGCTGGGCGTAGTGACAGACGCAAAAGGATCAATAGATCCTATTCCAGTATGATCGAGAACCGACAGATGATTAGCCATGCAGTGATAGCGTATTGGACCATTTTTACTGAGAGGACAGGTGGCCATTGACAACGGTGATGCCTAACATACAGCTTGCCATGGAAAGGAGTAGGAAGGATTGGATGAAGACAGTAGGAAAGCAGAGGTTCAGAGGGACGAAAGCATCTCTATACGCTTATCTGAAATTCTCACCAATGAATTACATAAGTACCACTATCCTATTTTATATTTTATTTATCTTTTACTTATAAATTTATAAAATCAGTTGAATCCACCTGACTGAGATTTACAAGGTGGCCATAGCTTGCTTCAAGCCGACAATCTCCGTGGGATCGACCCTTACTCACGTATGGTTTATTACTTGGATGACCCAGTGTACTTGCTGGTTAGTTGTACAAAGTTGTGAAACAGAATTAAGAACATGAACGTGCGTATTAAGTTTTTAGCGCCGTTACCAAGGAATGAATGATCACGATCTCGCACACCAGTAAGGGTCGATCCCACGGAGACTGTCGGCTTGAAGCAAGCTATGGTCACCTTGTAAATTTCAGTCAGGCGAATTCAGATGGTGATGGAGAATTGATAATTAAAAGATAAATAAAACATAAAATAAAGATAGAGATACTTATGTAAATCTTTGGTTGGAATTTCAGATAAGCGTATGAAGATGCTTTGTTCCTTCTGAACCTCTGCTTTCATATTTCCTTCTTCCAATCATTCATACTCCTTTCCATGGCAAGCTTTATGTTGGGCATCACCGTTGTCAATGGCTACTTCCCGTCCTCTCAGTGAAAATGTTCTACGCACGCTGTCACCGCACGGCTAATCATCTGTCGGTTCTCGATCCTGTTGGAATAGGATCCATTGATCCTTTTGCGTCTGTCACACGCCCAACACTCACGAGTTTGAAGCTCATCACAGTCATCCCTTCCCAGATCCTACTCAGAATACCACAGACAAGGTTTAGACGTTCCGAATCTCAGGAATGGCCGCCAATAATTCTAGCCTATACCACGAAGGTTCTAATCTTAGATTAGAAACCCAAGAGATACACATTCAAGCTTGTTTGCATGTAGAACGGAAGTGGTTGTCAGTCACGCGTTCATAGGTGAGAATGGTGATGAGTGTCACATAATCATCACATTCATCATGTTCTTGGGTGCGAATGAATATCTTGGAGAAGAAATAGACTTGAGTTGAATAGAAAAACAAAAGTACTTTGCATTAATTCATGAAGAACAGCAGAGCTCCACACCTTAATCTATGGTGTGTAGAAACTCCACCGTTGAAAATACAAAAGTGATAATGGTGGTCATTGGCTTCGGCCCCAGAGAGGGAATCCGAAGAACCAAGATTAAAATACAATAGTAAAAGGTCCTATTTATAGAGAACTAATAGCCTAGGGTTTACAAAAATCAGTAATTAATTCAGAAATCTTTTTCCCGGCCCACTTGGTGTGTCCTTGAGCTGAGTATTGAAGCTTCCATGTGTAGAGACTTTTCTTGGAGTTAAACGCCAGCTTTTGTGCCAGTTTGGGCGTTTAACTCCAGCTTTTGTGCCAGTTCCGGCGTTAAACGCCAGAATTCTTGAGCTGACTTGGAACACCTGTTTAGGCCATCAAATCTCGAGCAAAGTATAAACTATTATATATTGCTGAAAAGCCCATGATGTCTACTTTCTAACGCAATTAAGAGCGCACCAATTGGCCTTTTGTAGCTCCAGAAAATCCACTTCGAGTACGGGGAGGTCAGAATCCAACAGCATCTGCAGTCCTTTTTTAGCCTCTGAATCAGATTTTTGCTCAGGTCCCTCAATTTCAGCCAGAAAATACTTGAAATCACAGAAAAACACACAAACTCATAGTAAAGTCCAGAAGAGTGATTTTTATTTAAAAACTAATTAAAATATACTAAAAACATACTAAAAACAATGCCAAAAAGCGTATAAATTATCCGCTCATCACAACACCAAACTTAAATTGTTGCTTGTTCCCAAGCAACTGAAAATCAAATAGGATAAAAAGAAAAGAATATACAATGAATTCCAAAAACATCTATGAGATCAGTATTAATTAGATGAGCGGGGATTTTAGCTTTTTGCTTCTGAACAGTTTTCGCATCTCACTTTATCCTTTGAAGTTCAGAATGATTGGCTTCTATAGGAACTCAGAATCTAGATAGTGTTATTGATTCTCCTAGTTAAGTATGTTGATTCTTGAACACAGCTACTTTATGTGTCTTGGCCGTGACCCAAAGCATTTTATTTTTCAGTATTACCACCGGATACATAAATACCACAGACACATAACTGGGTGAACCATTTCAGATTGTGACTCAGCTTTGCTAGAGTCCCCAATTAGAGGTGTCCAGAGCTCTTAAGCATACTCTTTTTGCTTTTGGACCACGACTTTAACCGCTCAGTCTCAAGTTTTCACTTGACACCTTCACACCACAAGCACATGGTTAGGGATACCTTGGTTTAGCCGCTTAGGCCAGGATTTTATTCCTGTGGGCCCTCCTATCCACTGATGCTCAAAGCCTTGGATCCTTTTTATTTTACCCTTGTCTTTTGGTTCAAAGGGCTATTGCCTTTTTTTGCTTGCTTTTTCTTTTTCTTTCTTCTTTTTTTCTTTTTTCTTTTTTCTCTTTTTTTTTGCAAGCTTTCTATTCACTGCTTTTTCTTGCTTCAAGAATCAATTTTATGATTTTTTTAGATCATCAGATAACATTTCTCCTTTTCCCATCATTCTTTCAAGAGCCAACAATTTTAACATTCATAAACAATCAAATTCAAAAATATGCACTATTCAAGCATTCATTCAGAAAAATAATAGTATTGCCACCACATCAAAATAACTAAACTGTTTTAAAATTCGAAATTCATGAACTTCTTTTTCTTTTTCAATTAAAAACATTTTTTATTTAAGAAAGGTGATGGATTCATTTTCATAGCTTCAAGGCATAGACACTAAGACACTAATGATCATGTAATAAAGACACAAACATAAATCAACATAAGGCATAATTTTCGAAAAACAGAAAATAAAGAACAAGGAAATTAAAGAACGGGTCCACCTTAGTGATGGCAGCTTGTTCTTCCTCTTGAAGATCTTATGGAGTGCTTGAGCTCCTCAATGTCTCTTCCTTACCTTTGTTGCTCCTCTCTCATGGTTCTTTGGTCTTCTCTAATTTCATGGAGGAGGATGGAATGCTCTTGGTGCTCCACTCTCAATTGTCCCATGTTGGAACTTAATTCTCCTAGGGAGGTGTTGATTTGCTCCCAATAGTTTTGTGGAGGAAAATACATCCCTTGAGGCATCTCAGGGATTTCATGATGAGGATTTTCCTCATGCTCTTGTCCATGAGTGGCATCTCTTGTTTGCTCCATCCTTTTCTTAGTGATGGGCTTGTCCTCATCAATGAGGATGTCTTCCTCTATGTCAATTTCAGCTGAATTGTAGAGGTGACAAATGAGATGAGGGAAGGCTAACCTTGCCACAGTAGAGGACTTGTTCGCCACCTTGTAGAGTTCTTGGGATATAACCTCATGAACTTCTACTTCCTCTCTAATCATGATGCTATGAATCATGATAGCCCGGTCTATAGTAACTTCAGACCGGTTGCTAGTAGGAATGATCGAGCGTTGGATAAACTCCAACCATCCCCTAGCCACGGGCTTGAGGTCATGCCTTCTTAGTTGAACCGGCTTCCCTCTTGAATCTCTCTTCCATTGAGTGCCCCCTTCACAGATGTCCATGAGGACTTGGTACAACCTTTGATCAAAGTTGACCCTTCTAGTGTATGGGTGTGCATCTCCTTGCATCATAGGCAAATTGAATGCCAACCTTACATTTTCCGGACTAAAGTCTAAGTATTTCCCTCGGACCATTGTAAGCCAATTCTTAGGGTCCAGGTTCACACTTTGATCATGGTTCTTGGTGATCCATGCATTGGCATAGAACTCTTGAACCATTAAGATTCTGACTTGTTGAATGGGGTTGGTGAGAACTTCCTAACCTCTTCTTTGGATCTCATGTCGGATCTCTGGATATTCACCCTTTTTGAGCTTAAAAGGAACCTCGGGGATCACCTTCTTCTTGGCCACAACTTCATAGAA
Organism: Arachis ipaensis; assembly: GCF_000816755.2. Classification (NCBI taxonomy): domain Eukaryota; kingdom Viridiplantae; phylum Streptophyta; class Magnoliopsida; order Fabales; family Fabaceae; genus Arachis; species Arachis ipaensis. The sequence continues at coordinate 54,716,700 of NC_029792.2, forward strand.
GTGGTCTTGATGCACCCTTGAGAGGAATCTCTCCATCTCCCATGACTCGGAGGTGGAAGCTTTTGCCTTCCCTTTTCTCTTTCTAGAGGTTTCTCCGGCCTTTGGTGCCATTAATGGTTATGGAAAAATAAAAAAAGCTTTAGCTTTTACCACACCAAACTTAGAAGGTTACTCATCCTCGAGCAAAAGAAGAAAGAAGAGAGTAGAAGAAGAAGAAATATAGGAGATGGAGGGGACTTTGTGTTTCGGCCAAGGGGGATAAGTAGTGTGTATGTCGTGTGAAAATGAAGGAGTGAAGATGGGTTTATATAGGGGTAGAGAGGGGGGTATGGTTCGGCCATTATGGGTGGGTTTGGGTGGGAAAGTGGTTTGAATTTGAATAGTGAGGTAGGTGGGGTTTTATGAAGGATGGATGTGAGTGGTGAAGAGAATGGTGGAATTTTATAGGTGAGGGGTTTTTGGGGAAGAGGTATTGAGGTGATTGGTGAATGGGTGAAGAAGAGAGAGAGAGATGAGGTAGGTGGGGATCCTGTGGGGTCCACAGATCCTGAGGTGTCAAGGGTTTCTCATCCCTGCACCATGTGGCGTGCAAAACGCCCCTTGCTGCCAATCCTGGCGTTAAACACTAGGCTGCTGCCCATTTCTGGTGTTTAACGCCAGCTTCTTGCCCATTCGTGGCGTTAAACGCCAGTCTGGTGTCCATTTCTGGCGTTAAAGGCCCAGAATGGTGCCAGACTGGGCGTTTAACGCCCATTCTGCTACCCTTACTGGCGTTTAAACGCTAGTAAGTTTCTCCTCTAGGGTGTTCTATTTTTCATTCTGTTTTTTCCTTCTATTTTTGCTTTTTTAATTGTTTTTGTGACTTCACATGATCATCAACCTACAGAAAACATAAAATAACAAAAGAAAATAGAAATTTAATATAGATAGTTAAAGATTGGGTTGCCTCCCAACAAGCGCTTCTTTAATGTCAATAGCTTGACAGTGGCTCTCATGGAGCCTCACAGATGTTCAGAGCAATGTTGGAACCTCCCAACACCAAACTTAGAGTTTGAATATGGGGGTTCAACACCAAACTTAAAGTTTGGTTGTGGCCTCCCAACACCAAACTTAGAGTTTGACTGTGGGGGCTATGTTTGACTCTGTATTGAGAGAAGCTCTTCATGCTTCCTCTCCATGGTTACAGAGGGATATCCTTGAGCTTTAAACACAAGGGAGTCTTCATTCACTTGAATGATCAATTCTTCTCTGTCAACATCAACCACAGCTTTTGCTGTAGCTAGGAAGGGTCTACGAAGGATGATGGATTCATCCATACACTTCCCAGTCTCTAGGATTATGAAGTCAGCAGGGATGTAGTGGCCTTCAACCTTTACCAAGACATCCTCTACAATTCCATAAGCCTATTTCTTTGAATTTTCTACCATCTCCAGTGAGATTCTTGTAGCTTGTACCTCAATAATCCCTAGCTTCTCCATTACAGAGAGAGGCATAAGGTTTGTACTTGACCCCAGATCACACAGAGCCTTCTCAAAGGTCATGGTGCCTATGGTACAAGGGATTAAGAATTTTCCAGGGTCTTGTCTCTTCAGAGGTAATTTCTGCCTAGTCAAGTCATCCAGTTCTTTGATGAGCAATGGAGGTTCATCCTCCCAAGTCTCATTACCAAACAACTTGGCATTTAGCTTCATGATTGCTCCAAGGTACTTAGCAACTTGCTCTTTAGTAACATCTTCATCCTCTTCAGAGGAAGAATACTCATCAGAGCTCATGAATAGCAGAAGTAAATTCAATGGAATCTCTATGGTCTCTGTGTGAGCCTCAGATTCCCATGGTTCCTCATCAGGGAACTCTATGAAGGTCAATGGACGTCCATTGAGGTCTTCCTCAGTGGAGATCACTGCATCTTCCTCCTCTCCAGGTTCGGCCATGTGAGACGTGTTTATGGCCTTTGATGAGATATTTTGGTGAAAAATAAATTTCTCCAAAAACACCCAAAACTAACCGGCAAGTGTACCGGGTCGCATCAAGTAATAAAAACTCACGGGAGTGAGGTCGATCCCACAGGGATTGAAGGATTGAGCAATTTTAGTTCAGTGGTTGATTTAGTCAAGCGAATCGAGTGTTGGTTGGGTGATTTGTGATTTGCAGAATGTAAATTGCATGAAAGTAAAGAGTGCAGGAAATTAAATTGCTGAATCTTAAGGAACAAGAAATTAAATGGCAGAAGCTTAGGAAATTAAACAAGGAAAAACTAAATTGCATCAAACAGAAGAGGGAAAGGGAATTGGGATTGAACCGGATATGAAGCAGAAAAGTAAATGAACGTAGAAGGCAGTAAACAGAGAAGTGAAATGGGAAATTCAGATCTCAGGACCCAGAGACTAGAAAACCAAGTCTAGATCTCAGTCAACCAAACACATCAAAGCTATGCTCAAAATCATGAGATATTCATTCTTTCATAATATGCAACAAATACAGCATAAAACCTCATGAAATGGCATGAATTCATATATGGTTGATTCAATCAAGGGAAACATGAAAATCTACTCAATTAGCTTGCTTGTAGCTCAAGAAAGTGCATAATCTTAATGAAAACAAAAGAAAAAGACTAGTTAAGATAGGCTAGGATGACTTGTCATCAGCCTTGCACTCTCTCTTTGGATTCTCTTCTGTATTGCTTAGGAGAGTACTAGGAGGGACTTCAGTAATTTTCTTACTCAGCTGACCCACTTGTGCCTCCAAATTTCTAATGGAGGACCTTGTTTTAGTCATGAAACTTTGAGTGGTTTTGATTAGATCAAAGACAATGGTTGCTAAGTCAGAGTGACTTTGCTTAGAATTCTCTGTCTGTTGCTGAGAAGATGGTGGAAAAGGTTTACCATTGCTAAACCTATTTCTTCTCAATTTTTGAGATGGAAAGAACTTTGCCAAGAAGGCATTGACTAGCTTTTCCCAAGAGTTCAGGCTTTCTTTAGGTTGTGAGTCCAACCATGTCCTAGCTCTGTCTCTTACAGCAAAAGGGAAGAGCATAAGTCTGTAGACTTCAGGGTCAACCCAATTGGTCTTGACAGTGTCACAAATTTGCAAGAATTCAGCTAAGAACTAAACTCATAGCCAAAGTGAGAGTTCATAGTGGAAAAACAAAATAAACCTAATAAAAACTAGAAACAAGCAAAATGCAAACCTATTCACACTATTTACATATGTACAATAACCAATAACATAACACCATTGCAACTCCCCGGAAACGGCACCATTTTGATGATTGGACTTTTGTGTGGTTTAGAATTCACAAATGAATTCTCGTTGCAAGTATAGTTTCTAAACCAATCAATAGTCCTTTCATACAAAAATTTTGTTTGTCACAAGTACAAACCCCTAAATTTATAAACCGAAGTATTGAACCTCGGGTCGTTCTCCCTAGGAATTACAATAAATTGTTTTTGTTATTGGCTATGAAGTATATTTGGGATTTTTGAGTTAAGGAACAAGGAATGTAAATTGCAAAAGAAATAAACTAACAACTAAGAAAGCTCTTGGCAAGATATGAGAATGAGAAGTCCTATCCTAGTTATCCTCTTTAATTGTGACCATAATTGTCCATTGCTACCACTTAGTTAACCTCTAATCATGGAGGAAAGTCAAGTGGATGAATCAACTTGATTCCACAAGTCTTAGCCAACTCCCAAGGGAAAGACTAGCTTTAGTGGTATCCAAATCAATTAGCAACTTCTAATTATCAATCTACGAAGGAATTAGATAACTTAAGCGTCACTAATTACTCTACCAAAGCCAAGAGGTACAAAATCTATACTAAAGTCCAACCAAGCATTTGATCAAACACTTGGAAGGAATAGAAGGGAAGCAAGGTAAATTGATAACAACAATGAAATCTAACAACTACTTATTGCAAGGAATTAATAACAACAATCAAAAGAAACACAATTATTATGAATTACCTCAAATTGCATTAAAAGAAAATAGGATGAACAAAAGTAGATCTACAAACAAAATAGAAGAAAGTAATAACAACAATAGAAAAGTGATGAATGTAACAACATAGAATTGAGAGGTAGAAGAAGAAGAAAGCATGAATTGAAACCTAGATCTAAATTATTGAACTAAACCTAATCCTAATTCTAATCCTAGAGAGAAGTGAGAGCTTCTCTCTCTAAAACTAAGACTAAAACTAATCCTAATGTGTGTTATGATTCAAGATGATCATCCCCCTTCAATCCTTGGTCTTTTTGAGTGTTTTGGCACCAAAGTTGACTTGGATTGGGCCCCACAGGCTTTGAGAATTCGTTGGCCACGTTTTCATTAAAAAATCATAAATCAGCACCAACGCGTATGCGCACAGCACGCGTACGCGTCCATGGTTAAGATCGCAATGTGCGCGTAAGTGCCTGGTGCGCGCGCGCATCCATGGCCGAATTCAACTCTTTGGCTTTTCATGATCTTCTCCACTTGCATGCTTCCTTTCTTGCTCCCTTGATTCATTCCTAGCCTTTTTTTTCAACCTGAGATTGCTAACAAACACATCAAGGCATCTTATGGAATCAAGGAGAAGTTAAAGTTATCTAATCAAAGACCAAAAAGCATGCTTTTTACACTTAGGCACAAATAAGAGAGAGATCACACAATCATGCTAAATCATTGGCTAAATGTGAGAAAAGGTTAGCAAAATACTCTAAATCCAACACAACATAAACCCTGAAAACGGGGTTTATCAATTCCCCGCCATGGTTGAAAGGAACTATCATGCCGAGCATCTACTCACCCTACCGGACAAGGTGGCTCCTTGTATTCTACCCCGCATTGAACAGTGAGGATGGGAGTTTCTTTTAAGAAAACCACAAGAGATCAACCTTTCATGGGTGGTAGAATTCTACACTAACTACCATCTTCCCTCTCTTCAATCGGTATACGTGCACCGGAAGCAAGTCTCAGTTTCAGAAGAGGCTATTCAACAAGTGCTTAATGTCTTACCAGTACCAAGTGACATGGATGGCTACCAAGAGGTCTTACGTCAGCCAGAAAAGTTTGGATTTGATTGGGACTCGATCCTCCGAGTCATTGCTGAAACAGAGACATTTTGGACCCATGGTCGACTCCGAATGAGGCCCAAGTGCATTGACGCACGTTTCCTCACTGTAGAAGCTAGAGCTTGGGCCCAGATCCTATCCCACTATGTGCTACCTAGTACCCACAAGTCGTCCTTCACGGTAGATCTCGCCTTGCTTGTTTGGTGTGTTCTCATGGAGAAACCGGTGAACATTCCGCTTCTTATCAAGCAAGCGATGGATCAAGTCCACGCCCGGGGTAATTTGCCATTTCTATCATTGGTATCTGACTTAGTTGCTGCTGCGGGTGTTCCTTGGGAAGTCACGGACACGAAGGCTATAATTCTGGCTAAGGGCAATGTGGTCCCAAGCAGAAAATACTTACAGCTTCCTATGAACAACCCAAGCCTTGACATAGCCCTCCTATCTACTATTCCTTCTACCTCATCGTCACCACCACGGCAAAGATCTACCCATCAAAGGATAGAAGATCTACCCCGGAAGATTGATAGATATGAGGGGCGCAACCAACGCCGATACACTTACATCTTGAAGCTTCTGCATTGTGTTACCCCTAGCATGGAGGAACCCGAAATATTCACATCCACCTCAAACCCAAGTGATGGGAGCTCTGATGGAGGGGATAGTGAAAGTTTCGGTCCCGACCGCCCTTTGCGCATTGTTGATAGCACGGAGGACCGTGCTAAATTCTAAGTGTGGGGAGGTCATTCGACCGATCTCCATGGGTAACAATCTCTTCCTTTCAACACCCATGGATTTATCTTTTGCTTAGTAGTTAGTACATTGCATTTGTAGTTAGTCTTGCTTGTAAATACCTTTTGCATGATAGTTAGTCTCTATAGAGTTACTTGGTGAAAATAATGACTTCTTCCCCAAGAAACTGTAATTTCGGGATACTCTACCAATTTTGAAAAATTTTTTGCGGTAAACTTGCTCCAAGAATGTATTTTGGAACATAGTGATTGAGCTAAGAACATAAGCATGTGAGTTTTGAGCCTATTGTGTGGTTATATCTTCTAACCACTATCCCTCATTCTTGTGTGCATTATTCTCTCTCTATGATTGTAACCCTTGCTTTGTCTGATTCTATATGTCCATTACTTTGTGTATGAATGCATTTATATGATTGAGGCCATCATTTTAATAGTCACTTCTCCTAAACAGCCTTAACCCTTTTATCTACCATTGCTAACCAATTTTGAGCCCATGATAAACCCTTTTTGTTCTTAAATAGAGCACATCAACAACCCTAAGCAAAAAATAATGAATGACCCTAAATTTGGATCCTTGATTAGCTTAGGTAAGTGGAGGTGTGTATCATTCAAATGGGAGGGTGTACTTGGGAACTTGGGTAGATATAAAGGTGTGTATTTGTAGTTGTAATTGAAAATTCTAGGGTTTGGAAACATACTCATGTATTGAATGATTGAACCATATGCATTGAACTTTTTGTACATGAAACCCCAAGAAAAAGGGGACCAAAAAGAAAAAAAAAATTATGTGTATATATGAGAATGTCAGAAAAAGAAATAGAAAAAAAATAGAAGAAACAAAAATATGAAAAAAAAAGAGAAAGCAATGAAAGGGGACAAAAATGCCCCAAGACAAAGTAATAATAACAATGCATATGGGATGTGAATTGAAAAGAATGCATGAGTATGCAAAAAGTGAAACGCATGGGTAGTTAGGTATTATATTATAGTTGTATAGGTTGTTCTATGTGTCTAGTGGGATCTTAGGTTAATCAAGGATTCAAATTTTAAGCTCACTTGACCATATACATCCTTACCTTCACCCTAACCCCATTACAACCCATGAATAAGACCTCATGATACTTGTAAGCATGCATTAAGTAATTGTTGATTGTTAGATGAAAGACAAATCTTGGAAAGCATGATTAGGAGAGGATTGAGTGACGAACCCTATACACTCGAGCGAATAGAGCGGATACACTTCCAGTGAGGGTTCGATGCTCAACTCTTTGTTCCCGGCCTTCACAAGCGTTCATCTAGCAAGTTATATGCACTTCATAGTAATGTTCAAATTGGTAGGATTTATGCACTACATATCATTTTCACCCCGTATGCTCATACGTGTTCTTGGAGGATAGATTTACCCTTGACCAAGTAGATAGATGATTTTACATTAGTTGCATGCATTCATTTAAGAAATTTACATTTCATAAACCCTTTCTTACCATGATCTTTGGTCTTTTTATTTTTAAGCATGAGGACATGCTTGGTTTAAGTGTGGGGAGATTTGATAAACTCCAATTTTGTGGTTTATATTGTGTAGAATTTGGGGGTTTTGTCAATATTTTTAACACTTATCCACAAGAATTGCATGGTTTTGTGTTCCCTTCCTAATATTGTTCCATGATGAAAAACATGCTTCTTTTGCCTTAGAATTGCTATATTTTGATCCTCTTTTATTACCATTCGATGCCGTGACATGTTTATTGAGTGATTTCAAAATTTATAGGGCAAGGATGGCCTAGAAGAGAGAAGAAAGCATGCACAAGAGGAAGGAACATGAAGATTTGGATTTTGGGAATTTCAGCATGGGCGCGCACGCACACCTCACGCACATGTGCTGATATGGACAGCTGGAAGCGGCGCGCAAAGATCAGTGCATCCACGCAGAATAGAGAAATCCACACCGGCGCGCACGCGTACATGGCGCACATGCGTGGATCACAAAATCAATCGGCGCGCATGCACGCATGGCGTGCACGCACGATAAGCTGCACGTGACCTCATTAAAGGAAATCGTGCCTGGCGATTTCTGAGGCTCAATAGGCCCAAATTCAAGCTAGTTCTACATGGAAAAGACCCAAGGATGCTAGGGGGAAAGGCGGGGATTATTCATTCACACTTAGACACAATTTTTAGCTAGTTTTTGGTTTTTGTTCTTCTAGAGAGAGAAACCCTTGTTCCTCTCTAGATCTATTTTGATTTGATCTTCCCTTGTTGAATTCTGAATTGGATCTTGTTAATTACTAGTTTTTATTGTTTAATTTGAATTCCTTAGTATAATTTTGTTTAGATCTTGTGTTAGTTTTATGTTTTCTTGTCAATTGTCATTTTATACCCATTTCATGAATCTTGTGAATCTTGAATTGAAAATGTTACATTGATGATTTTCATGATTAATTGTGTTGTTTGAGTGATTGTATGTTGATAATTGTTAGTGGGTACTTGTTAATTTAAATTTAATTGTAATTTGAATATGTTTTTTTTGTAATGTTCACCATGTGTTTGATGAAATGTTTCCTTTGATTATGGAGTAGTTCTCTTTACTCTTGCCCTAGGCTAAGAGAATTGGGCAAACTTAAGTCATTGGGTCTAATGGATTTGATGATTAGGGAACCCTTAGTGGTCAATTTGATAGCCATTGACACTAGCCTACTACTAAGTCAATTAGTAGCTAGGTTGGACCTTATGGGTTGATGTTGACTAAACCATTTAACATACTTCAAGTATAGAAGTAGACTTAATGAGTTTGGTTCCTCATGATTGTCAAGATATGGTTATTAGACAAGGATAGTGATGAGTTTGGAAAACTCTAATTTAATTTTAATGATGAACAAAAATTATTGAAATATTTAAATTACAAAATTATTAATTTGATTTTCACTTAACATATGTTAATTAATAATTTTGTGATGCAGGTTTTAATTAGGCCGGAAAATAAATATGTTGCTAGCCCAAACTAAAACCAACAATCAGCCTTGCTACATGTTTCCTATTATGTGGCTGAATTGTTGTATTAATGGGCCAAGCTCAATGTTATTGCAACCAAGCCCATATTTAATTTTGATGAAAGTTTCCTATGCTTGATCCGTTCCAAATTTTATCAGGAAAGCAAATGTTATTATTGGGCCAGAAATTTATTGATTATTGCAACCAAGCCCAATTCCATGAGAGTTCCTCATGCTTTGTACGAATCCATAAAGCAAAGAAAAACAAATCCCCAAATGCTTCCAACGGATTCCATTACACTTCCTGAAAGGATTTCAAAGCTAATTTAAGCATTGGGAATATAAGCAAGTGAGAGAAGATTGATTTGACTAATGGCATCATTGCTACACGCCAACTAAGGGAAGTAAAAGCAAGCTATTTTCAATTAATTAGTTTAACCACTTTGAAATTGCTTTTCTTCAGATTCTTTCTTCTCTCTCATCCCTTTCTCTCTTCGGTTATTACACAGGAAACATTGGTAGCCATGGAAGTAAAAATGAGCTACCGAAAGGAAGAGAAAGCAAGCCTAAAGACCATCACAATGATGGCAAGAAAACATACTAAAATAAAAATGAGCTATGGCTGAGATTATCACTATATTTGGATAGATTTGGTGAGGTAATCTTGGCTTCTTCATGCTCAAAAAGGAAGAAGAAGATCACGGCCAGCCAGGGAGATTCTTGAAGCATGGCTTGTCTTTGATTCTGCTCAACCACCACAGGAAGTAGCTAGAGTGGCGAAGTGATTATTGAGGCAGAGATTAAAGCAGATGAAGTCATTATCATCATGAAGCATCAAAGGCCAGAAATCCATCTTGGAGAGCAAGCCAAGGATGGAGAGCTCAGATTGATGAAGGGTGATGATCAAGAAAGAACTAGAGGTAATTGCATGTTGGGTTTTGCATGGTTATCTCTTCTCTCTCTGTGTGGCCGAACCGGTTTCTTGAAGGAAGAAGAAGTTGGCTTGGGTTTTTAGCTTCAAGTGTGGAGGCTTCTCTCTTCTATAAAAAGGGGGAACAGTCACTGGTTGAAGCAAGGAGTTAGAAGTAAGCAGTGAGAGTGCAAGGCACAGGATTCTCAGAGCTACCTAAGCTTATAGATTTTCTTCTCCTTCAATGTATTCTATTTAGTATTTTTCTGTTTAATTTTGTCATGTCTTGAGTCTCATGGAAAAAAGGCAAACAGTGAGGTTTGTATGAAAAAGCCATAAAGCGGAAAAAGGCAGAGAGTGCAAAATTAAAAGAAAAAGCCATAGATGTCTTAGAGTTCCTTTGTTCATCTATGTTGTGTTTCATGATTCTGTGGGAATCCCCTTGTAAGTTGTGTTAGCACTTTACAGTTTGTAATCTGGAAGATTATAGTGAAATTCCATCATTGTTGTGATGGAGACTGGATGTAGGCTGCACTGCACTTAGCAGCTGAACCAGGATATATCTGGGTGTAATCTTTCTTTTCTCCTACTCCATTTCTGTTTTCTACTGCACAGAAGCAAAAACCAAAAATGTCTCATGCCAAGTGATGAGACAAAACGAAAAAGTCTCGTGGCTAGGAACGAGCTAAAAATAGAAAAGTCTCCTCTAAGTCCTGCAAGTGTTAGCAAGCGAAAAAGGGGGCTAAGATTCAACCCCCCCTTCTCTTAGCCACTGAAACCATCAATTGGTATCAGAGCTTGGTCTCAAAGAGATCAAGCTTTGCAGCTTGGAGTAAAGATCCTCATGGCAGAAAACAGTGGCGTAAATGTGGTGTCCTATAATCTGACTGAAGGTCAATCAAGCAACAGACCTCCTCTTTTCAATGGAAAAAATTATACCTATTGGAAGGAGAGGATGAAGATATTTGTACAAGCAGTGGATTACAGACTTTGGAAGATTATACTGGAAGGGCCTCAATTTCCAACTACCACAAGTGCAGAAGGAGTAGTCACTCTTAAACCAGAAGCAAGATGGACTGAGGAAGATAGGAAGAAGATAGAATTAAATGCCAAGGCAGTAAATCTGCTAAACTGTGCTATCAGCTTTGAGGAGTACCGACGGGTATCAAAATGCACAACGGCAAAGGAAATCTGGGACAAATTACAAATCACCCATGAAGGAACCACCATTGTAAAGAAGACTCGGACAGACATGTTGAATAGAGAGTATGAAATGTTTGCAATGAAGGAAGGAGAGTCCATTGATGAACTATTCGAACGGTTCAACTCCATCATTGTTGGCTTAGATGCTCTGGGAATTACACATTCTGAATCTGTGCTAGTGAGAAGAGTGTTGAGATGTCTTACAAAAGAGTGGGAAACAAAAGCTTTAATTATTTCTGAGAGCAGTAGCTTAGATTCCATGACACTTGATGATTTGAGAGGAAATCTTCTTGCTTTTGAAAACACCTATTTGAAAAAAGATTCAAAAAAGAAAGGAATTGCTTTTTCTTCTGTGACTAACCCTCTGGATGATGAGTCTAGTGATAACTCTTCTGAAAATGAGTTTGTGTTATTTGCAAAAAAATTCAGGAAAATGGTGAAACTCAAAGGCAAAGGCATCAGCTCAAGGAAGATGAAGAAAGACCTCAGCAAAGTAACCTGTTACAATTGCAAGGAAATGGGGCACTTCAAATCTGATTGTTCCAAGTTAAAGAAGGAAGGAAAACCAAAAAGAGGAAAGAAGAAGGGACTGATGGCCTCATGGGAAGACTTGGAGAATGACTCAGATGATGATGATGAAGAAACCGAGACCAAGTCACAACCATGTCTCATGGCAGATCACATAGATCAGGTAGTCTTTCATAACCCTAACACTGAGGATCTTCATCTTATGATAGACCACCTTTCTGAAAAAATAAGATGCTTTCTGTTGGAAAATCAAGAACTTGAACAACAAATCACCATTCTTAAAGCTAAAAATAGTTTTCTTAAAGAAAAAGTGAGAGAGGCCGAAATTGCTTGTGATCTTGTTGAAGAAAATAAGCAGTTAAGAGCCCAAATTAAGAGCTGTAAAAGTAATCATTCCGTTCTTGCATATGTGGATTGTTTTAAGCAAAATGAAGAGTTGCTTAAAGAGGTTAAAAGACTTAAGGAAGACTTAGCCCAGTTCACTCAAAGTTCTGAAAATCTGAATCAAATTATGGCTAGTCAAAAACCTCTTTATGATAAGGCTGGGTTGGGATTTTATAAATCTGAAAAATCTCATTTTGAAAACATTGCTTCATCTTTAAATGATACAAGGTATCAAGACCCCACCTACTTTAACAAAACAGCAACTCCAAGATTTTGTAGGCTATGCAAACGAAATGGACACTTTCCTATTCAATGTTTCTTTGGTGAAAGAATGATTGGTGATAAAGTTTGTAAAGTTGTTTTTTATTACAATGGCTTAGGACATAAGAGATGGTTTAACGTGAAAAGATCCAAGAAAATTTGGATACCTAAGGTCACTTAAGCTTGTTTTGTAGGTGTGCCTAGCATCCAAACGGAAAGAAAATATGTGGTATATGGACAGCGGATGCTCTAGGCATATGACTGGAAAGACAACCTTCTTCATAAAGCTTGATGAATATGATGGAGGACTTGTCACTTTTGGTGATGATGCAAAAGGAAAAATAGTGGCTGTTGGAAAAGTTGGTAAAAATTTTTCTTCTTGTATAAATGATGTTCTCCTTGTACATGGTTTGAAACATAATTTGCTTAGTGTTAGTCAATTGTGTGATTTGGGCTTTGAAGTTGTTTTTAAGAAGTTTGTCTGTTTGGTTGTTTGTGAGAAAATTGGGGATATTTTATTTGAAGCCAAAAGGTGTAACAATGTGTATGGATTAACTCTTGAGGAATTAAAGGAACAAAATGTAACATGCTTTATATCTCTTGAATCTAAAAAATGGCTTTGGCATAGAAAGTTGGGTCATGCTAGCATGTACCAAATTTCTAAGCTAGTCAAAAGGAATTTGGTTAGAGGAATTCCAAATATTAAGTTTGAAAAGGATCTTACTTGTGATGCTTGCCAATTGGGCAAACAAGTAAAATCATCTTTTAAATCAAAAGATGGAATCTCAACCAAAAGGCCATTAGAGATGTTACACATTGATCTTTTTGGTCCTACTAGAACTCAAAGTTTATGAGGTAAATTCTATGGTCTTGTGGTGGTAGATGATTACTCTAGATTTGGTTGGGTACTTTTCTTTGCTCATAAAAATGATGCTTTTCATGCCTTTTCAACTCTTTGCAAGAAAATACAAAACGAAAAGGATTTGAAAATTGCCCATTTGAGAAGTGATCATGGAAGAGAATTTGAAAATCAAGATTTTGAAAAATTCTGTGATGACTTAGGAATTTCTCATAATTTTTCATGTCCTAGAACCCCCCAACAAAATGGGGTGGTTGAAAGAAGGAATAGAAGCTTTCAAGAGATGACTAGGGCTATGCTATGTGAGAATGAGATTCCTAAATTTTTGTGGGCTGAAGTTGTGAACACAGCATGTTATATTTTGAATAGAACAATCATTAAAAAAGGGTTAAAGAAAACCCCTTATGAGCTATGGAAAGGAACCCCTTCAAATCTTAAGTACTTTCATGTTTTTGGATGCAAATGTTTTATGCTTAATAATAAAGAAAATCTTGGAAAGTTTGATCCAAAATCCTATGAAGGAATGTTTGTTGGATATTCCACCACAAGCAAGGCCTATAGAGTTTATCTCAAAGAGCATAGAACCATAGAGGAATCCATACATGTTACTTTTTGTGATTCTAACTTAATTCCCAGTATTGTGAAGGATATTGATTCAGATTGTGAAGAGGCTGGAACAAATAAAGAAAACTCTAATTCTGTGCAAAATGAAGAATCTGTCAGCCCGGTTTTGTCTCATCAGGTTGGAGGAGACATTTCCATTTTGTCTCCTGAGCAGGCACGAGCAACTGAAACAGTGAGACCACCAGAAGATCATCAAAGCTCTACACCTATCCGAAAGCCTAGAGAATGGAAGTCTATGAGGGGTTATCCTCATGACTTCATCATTGGTGATCCCTCTCATGGTGTAACAACAAGATCATCCACCAAAAGGCAAACCGAACCTAGCAATCTTGCTCTCTTGTCATAAATAGAGCCCAACAATGTCAAACAAGCTCTTGAGGATCCATCATGGGTTAAAGCAATACAAGAGGAGCTTGCTCAATTTGACAAGAATGAGGTTTGGACACTAGTACCTCATCCGGATGGTAAGAAAGTTACCGGTACTAAGTGGGTATTTAAAAATAAACTTGGTGAGGATGGACAAGTTGTTCGTAACAAGGCTAGATTAGTGGCCCAAGATTATGATCAAGAAGAGGGTATAGATTTTGATGAATCTTTTGCTCCGATAGCTAGAATGGAAGCAATTAGATTGCTTCTTGCCTATGCCGCCTATAAAGGTTTCAAAATGTTTCAAATGGATGTTAAGTGTGCTTTCCTTAATGGCTTTATTTTATTTCCTTGTGTGAAGAGTTTGGAAAACTCATGACTAGTGAGTTTGAAATGAGTTTAATGGGAGAGCTTACTTTCTTTCTTGGCCTCCAAATTAAACAAACTCCTAGTGGTACTTTTATTTACCAAGGAACGTATGCAAAAGAACTTATTAAAAAGTTTGGCCTAGAAAATTCCAAAGCAATGGGTACACCAATGCATCCCAACACAAAACTTGAAAAGGATGATGATGGTCAAGATGTGGATGAAACAAGGTATAGAGGAATGATAGGTTCACTTATGTACCTTACCTCTTCTAGACCGGATATTGTCCAAAGTGTGGGTGTATGTTCAAGGTTTCAATCTCACCCAAAAGAATCCCATCTCACGGCTGTTAAGCGCATCATTAGATATATTAAGGGAACTTGTGATTATGGATTATAGTATCCTAAATCTGATGAGTTTTGTGCAGTAGGGTTTTGTGATGCAGATTTTGCGGGAGATAGAGTGGATAGACGAAGCACATCCGGCATGTGTTGCTTCCTTGGAAGCTCACTCAATATGTGGTCAAGCAAAAAGCAAGCCACAGTGGCTTTATCTACAGCTGAAGCAGAATACATTTCCGCATCTGCATGTTGCACCCAATTAATTTAGTTAAAAACACAATTAGAAGATTACAAATTAAAAATCAATAGTATACCCTTATTTTGTGATAATATGAGTGCTATAAACATCTCAAAAAATCCTGTTCTGCACTCAAGAACAAAGCACATTGAAATTAAATATCATTTATTAGAGAACATGTGCAAAAGGGAACTATTGATATTCAATTTGTAAAATCTGAAAACCAAATTGCTGATATTTTTACAAAACCACTCTGTGAAGACAGATTCTGTACCTTGAGAAAGAGTTTGGGAATGTTTGATTTAAGTTTCATTGAAAATTTGTGAATTTTTTTAACTCTGTTCAGTTTTGTCTCGTAGGTTTGGACGAGATAAAAATTCAAGCTCGATGGAGGAGCTATGATCAAGGGGGAGGCAACGCAGATTTATATTTTCATGGGCCCCACCTAGTAATTCCTGACCCCACCATGGCAGTTTAGTTAGTTATTCTTTCTTTGAAAAATAAAATCACAAAATCCCTTGGATTGTCTTTTCAAATCTTGTTGGAAGAAGTATGTTGTCAAATCATATCTTTTCCTTCCAACTAATCCCTTGATTCAAGGAAAACTCCCTCTTTATCACTTTTTGAAACTCCCATTTGGATAATAACCGCGCCATTATGGTCATTAACCTCCCATCATCTCTCTCCAATCCTCATTTATTGCACCACTAACCTCCTTCCACCCTCACTCTCTTTCGGCACTCACCTCTTCATATTCAACCTCTTCATTTCTCCTACCATGAAAAAGAAAACTGCACTTAAGAGAAATAGCCGAACCCCCATTCCAAAAAAAACCCACCTTTTTCATCACCTCCAACCCATACACATATCCATCTCCATTCTGCCTCATCTTCTACTCACTCACCTCCTTCCAAAAGAACCGAAACCATGCGCCGTAAGGTTGTTGCCAAGAAAACGTCTGGGAAAGGCAAATCTGGAAAGGCCAAGGAACCTAGTGTTGAAGAAGATGAAGACGAGTCTCACACCTCGCCCCCTCAATCATCGCCGAAAATATCCACCCCACATGCAAGGAGCTCTCAAAAGAGGCAGAAAAGCTTTGTGTTGCATGAGACTAAGGAACCTGCGAATTTGGAGTCACTCGAATTCAAGAACAAGTTTCACAAACCTCATTCCCACTTTGATCCCTCTAGGTTCTACTCATGTGCGTTCTATGAGTTTCACAAAGAGGTCTTGCTGAAAAGACATCTCTGCCCTTCTTACTTGGTGAATCTTGAAAATCTGGCCACCAAAGGAATCAACTTTTCTTCTCTGTTTGATGCTCTGAAATGGACCCCTCTAGTTCACATTCAGAAACTGGTTTACCCGGGGCTGGTCCAGGAATTCTATGCAAACATGCGTTTGATTGATGGCTCAATCCATTCTTACGTCAAGCGTGTTTACATAACTCTCAATCCGCAAGCCATAGGTACTGCTCTTGGGTATGAAGATGAAGGACCAAAAGTTTACATGATTGATAAATGGGATGATCAAGTAGGAGTCACACAACAAGCTGTCTTGCAACACATCTGTGCAAACCTTTCTGGATTAGATGGATTAATCCCAACTCACAAAGCACTTGGCCCGGAGAACTCTCTATTGCACCGTATCATCACTCATATCCTCACTCCTCAAAGTGGTTCTCACCATAGAGTAACAGTTTCTGATTCTACTATCCTATTTGCTCTCATTACTTCTACCCCAATTTCATTTGCTTATATTATGATACGTCATATGTGGGAAGCAGTAAAGAGTACTAAAAAGGCTAATCTTCCATATGGCATATTCCTTACATGTATATTTGAGTACTTTAAGGTTGATTTGTCTAATGAATCTGTTGAGAACAAGGTTTCCATGATTAAAGGAGGAGGAGTTTCAGGCAAGAAACGCAAGCGGTCTGTTCCCTCTGATCCATCTCTCAGTGATCTGGAAAGCCGTCCTGAACCCTCAGATGTCACTCAATTAATCCGGGAAGTTCTCAAAGAGTTTCGCAACATGGCCAAACTAATGCGTAAATCTCACAAGGCTGCCCGGAAATTGGAATATGAACAGGAAAGGGCTTGGAAGAAATGTCACGAAAGATTTGGTTTCATGATTAAAAGCTTTGATGATGACATGGGAGCAGGGGATTATGATGATGATTCCGGTTCAGAGATCAATCTTTCTGATGATTAATGACTGTTTCTTTACTTTATTTGATATTGGCTCCATTAGGCTCAATCTGTTTTTTTGTAGGAGCATGACTTGATACTCACTGCTCTATGATACTTTGCTATTCTCTTGTTTCTTTATTATGGATATTTTGTTCTGTTGTTCATATTTTGTGCAGGTGCCCCTTGATGCCAAAAGGGGGAGGAAAATTAGTTTCCAAAAATTGAAATTGAAACTAATGAAACAGGGGAGGATTTGCTGAAACAGGGGATGAAATTTTCAAATTGAAAATTCATGATCTCCCTTGTTTAAAGAATGCATGTTGTTATTGCATTTACTATGGTTACTACTGTTGGAAATGCACTTGGCATTTGGCTTATAATGATGTTTGACAATATGTTTGTATTAATCATATGAATGCCTGATTGTTATTTCATTTTGATGAACATGCTTGTATTGAAATGGGAATATTCTTATGCATCTTGGTAAACATGTTGGTTTGAAAATTTATTTTTGGCAGTTCCTTTAAATTGTGATATCTAACAGTTGCCATGTTTTGATATGATCATATGTGATTCAAAATATTTTCCTTACTTGAATAATATGGCTCTGATATCTTAACTAGAAAATATTTGAAATTTTTAAACAACTTTGTTTTGTGGTAATGTTTGAGCAGTAAATCAGTTTATGATATCAAATGAGTTTTGATTATCAATTAAAACTGCTCATAAATCAAGCATTTAGCATCATATAACATGCTAAATAACATTGTTCTTGAAGTTTGATTGAAATGTTACAGGTTAGTGCTTCCCTTGGTAAAAATGGTATATATTAAGGGGGAGCCATGTGATATTTAGAAAGGGGGAGAAATTCAATCTTTAAAGGGAGTACTCTTACTCAATTTTTTTAAATTTCTTTCCATTTCAATTTTAATAATGTTTGTCATCAAGGGAGAGATTGATGAGTTTGGAAAACTCTAATTTAATTTTAATGATGAACAAACATTATTGAAATTTTTAAATTACAAAATTATTAATTTGATTTTCACTTAACATATATTAATTAATAATTTTGTGATGCAGGTTTTAATTGGGCCGGAAAATAAATATGTTGCTAGCCCAAACTAAAACCAACAATCAGCCTTGCTACATGTTTCCTATTATGTGGCTGAATTGTTGTATTAATGGGCCAAGCTCAATGTTATT
Source organism: Arachis ipaensis (assembly GCF_000816755.2). NCBI lineage: Eukaryota > Viridiplantae > Streptophyta > Magnoliopsida > Fabales > Fabaceae > Arachis > Arachis ipaensis. The sequence goes on from NC_029792.2 coordinate 54,734,959, forward strand.
GCAACCAAGCCCATATTTAATTTTGATGAAAGTTTCCTATGCTTGATCCGTTCCAAATTTTATCAGGAAAACAAATGTTATTATTGGGCCAGAAATTTATTGATTATTGCAACCAAGCCCAATTCCATGAGAGTTCCTCATGCTTTGTCCGAATCCATAAAGCAAAGAAAAACAAATCTTCAAATGCTTCCAACGGATTCCATTACACTTCCTGAAAGGATTTCAAAGCTAATTTAAGCATTGGGAATATAAGCAAGTGAGAGAAGATTGATTTGACTAATGGCATCATTGCTACACGCCAACTAAGGGAAGTAAAAGCAAGCTATTTTCAATTAATTAGTTTAACCACTTTGAAATTGCTTTTCTTCAGATTCTTTCTTCTCTCTCATCCCTTTCTCTCTTCGGTTATTACACAGGAAACATTGGTAGCCATGGAAGCAAAAATGAGCTACCGAAAGGAAGAGAAAGCAAGCCTAAAGACCATCACAATGATGGCAAGAAAACATACTAAAATAAAAATGAGCTGTAGCTGAGATTATCACTATATTTGGATAGATTTGGTGAGGTAATCTTGGCTTCTTCATGCTCAAAAAGGAAGAAGAAGATCACGGCCAGCCAGGGAGATTCTTAAAGCATGGCTTGTCTTTGATTCTGCTCAACCACCACAGGAAGTAGCTAGAGTGGCGAAGTGATGATTGAGGTAGAGATTAAAGCAGATGAAGTCATTATCATCATGAAGCATCAAGGGCTAGAAATCCATCTTGGAGAGCAAGCCAAGGATGGAGAGCTCGGATTGATGAAGGGTGATGATCAAGAAAGAACTAGAGGTAATTGCATGTTGAGTTTTGCATGGTTATCTCTTCTCTCTTTGTGTGGCCGAACCGGTTTCTTGAAGGAAGAAGAAGTTGGCTTGGGTTTTTAGCTTCAAGTGTGGAGGCTTCTCTCTTCTATAAAAAGGGGGAACAGTCACTGGTTGAAGCAAGGAGTTAGATGTGTTTCATGATTCTGTGGGAATCCCCTTGTAAGTTGGGTTAGCACTTTACAGTTTGTAATCTGGAAGATTATAGTGAAATTCCATCATTGTTGTGATGGAGACTAGATGTAGGCTGCACTGCACTTAGCAGCTGAACCAGGATATATCTGGGTGTAATCTTTCTTCTCTCCTACTCCATTTCTGTTTTCTACTGCACAGGAGCAAAAACCAAAAATGTCTCGTGCCAAGTGACGAGACAAAACGAAAAAGTCTCGTGGCTAGGGACGAGCTAAAAACAGAAAAGTATCCTCTAAGTCCAGCAAGTGTTAGCAAGCGAAAAAGGGGGCTAAGATTCAACTCCCCCCCCCCTTCTCTTAGCCACTGAAACCATCAGATAGTGATCCCAATTCCTATGTCTAGCCAAGAGTTGCTTTATCATTCACATTTAAAAACCCAAAAATCCTAATTGCTTTGTCTTAGTCATAGTTATTTGTTTAGTTTTAGAATAGACTTAGATTGGATGTTATCTTATTAGTTTGGAATTGCTCACATCTTTCTTTAGTTATTTGAATTAGTTTCTTGCACTTCAAGATTACTTGCTTGTTAGGATTCTTAGTTTAATTCCTTGCTCATGACTTGCAACCCCGGAATTCTAACCAATGTTGATGCACATGTTTGCCCATTCCTTGTGAGATGACCTGAGGTTTGAATACTTCGGTTACTTTTATTGGGGTTGAACTTGTGACAACCAATTCCCTCAAAATTTGATTCGCGAATTATTTGTCGGTTGAGGGCTATACTAGCAACGTAAAAATCTTGTGAAATTCCTTACCGACGATATTCCGACGCCATCAATTATACAACATACTGGATTTTTATTGGGATAGTAGTTGTTGTATGTAATGTTTTGACTCAGATATTTAACGAGTTCAATGCTAGAAAAATAGATCAAATGAATGTCTTCAAGGAAGTGACTAAATTGTCTCTTCATGGAAATTGTTGGAGTGACATTTGTGCTTCAGGTAAACAGGCATCCAATTGTTATTCTAAATTAATCATTTACCATTTGCATGCACGCACTTCTAAATCTAATTAAGTCAAATTAAACTGTTCAGATACTAATCATCGAGTGCGCCCTGACCAAAAACTTTGGTTATTTTCTCGTGGTATTAGGATAATCAGGTTAGTTGACTCAAGTGCCTGCTCATATCAACTAGACTACTTGTGATCAATTAAATTGAATTTGTTGATTAATTGATATATTATATTAGTAATAAGATTGATTGCTTTAATGTAATACGATTGGCCTCTTTCATTAATAATAAGACACATTTGCTTGGATTGTCACAATGACATGCGGTCTTTCTTGTATTGAGGTAAGGTTGATTCGTAATCAACACTTTGTTTTAATACTTAAAGTTGTTTCTTGTTTTATAGTTAAAATTAATTTTCCGTGTTATAATTTTATTAATTATTATTGTTATTATTATTACTACTTTTGTTTGTTAAAAAACAAAATTCAATTTCATGCCAACTGACATTGCTAATCATCATCTTGCAAATTGTGATGCAACAAGGTATATATGTCCAAAATCTGATTAAAAAGACAAAAGAGCGGGAACAGTATCGCGATATTGTTTATGAGAAAAAGATTGCCAGAGAGAAAGAAAGACGACCTCTTCTATGCCGACAAAGACAAATTTATTACTGAAGCTTACAGAAAGAAGCTTGTTGAACGTGAGAGACAGATGGAGCTAGAACGACTTAGTGAATTTAAAGAGGAGAGAGATGATGTAGGTTCTAGCATTTTTAAAATTTTCCATATTCATTATCATGTCTTGGTTATCATCTTGATTGGTAATGGAAGAACAGTCTTGCTTTTCATTTTCTTCTATATCTCGTAATTAAATTGATGTATTATTTTATGGTTCAATTCCTATATTTTGAATTTTTTGTTTCTTGCATACTGCTGACATACAATGAATAAAATAAAAAATAATGAGGTTTATTTTAGTATAGCGACAAAATTGGTATTCTAATATTCTAGAAAATATTAACGACATATTTGCTGTTGATGATTGTGACAAATTAGAGACTCAATTGCAACTGAAATATTTGTGAGATACCTATCGATATGTTACTAGTTTAAAAGGAATTTACGATAACATCTACGATAGTATTGCAACTAATTGACTACATATTATTTTCTAGCAAATTAGACACTATTTTGTAACTTTACTTTTTCATTTAGAATAGCTTTTGTTTAGCGATAAAATTCCTAAAAATTTGATTAAGGATTTTCAAAGATCAGCTATAGATTTGCTACAAAATGTGACAGATTTGCGATCATATTAGCGGACAACTTGCGACGAGTTAGGTTCAGAGAATTCCTCGCTAATTAGCGTCAATTAAGCATTCTATTTCGTCTACGAAGTTATCTTGCATTTAGCGATGAGTCTGCTGCAGTAGAATTTGTCACTAATTAGCGATTACCGTTTAGTCTATTTCTTCAATGGAATTAGCTTTTCCTTTAGTGATGAATTTGCGACTATCTATTCAGTAGCTAAAAAATTTTCCGATGAATTAGCGACCGTTGTGTTTGCCTCACTGATATGGGACTTATAATTAACGAGGAAAGCATTAGTTGTTAGGCGGTAGCTAATCCATCATAAATTATATTTTGCGTCAGATTAGCGATGATTTTACGACTCTTTTTGTGATAGTTAATCGGCCATATTCTTGTAGTGAACGACACCATTTTGAGGGGAAAAAAAAAAAAACCAGCAGTTAGCAGCACGCCAAAACTTCCTCCCTTTCGTTCTCTAATAAATCACAAAATCTCCAAATTTTAGTGAGAAACCTTAACCTTATCAGAGCAAATTAGCCACTATCAGCCTCCACCACTATCGGTGCCGACGGTAACAACCAGCGGTTGCCATCCTTGCCTCTCAAGGGTCTGCTATTCTCCTTGCATTGTCAGAAGATCAATTCGGAGCTGCTATTGGCGTCATCGTCTCGGTCCTCCCTTTTCATCAAGCCTGGATCTGTCCTCGTTGTCGTCAATGGCCCTGAACTCATCATTTCTATCCGTGATGAGCTTGTGGCATCGCCATTGCAAAGGGCTCTCTCCCTCTCTCCTTCCCTCCCTCCCTCCCTCCGAATTCAACATCCCTCTTCAAGCTCTCTCGCTCTTTCAGCTGAAATTGATGATTCAAAGAACTGGTTGGTACTTTCAGCCTTCCGTAATATTGGGTACATGGGCAGAACAAACTAAGATATAGTTTTCTCAATTATCAATCTAAACAACTTGGTTGGTTTTGAATACTTTGATTCTCAGTTTTTATTTGATTGGCTTGTTCTTTGTTTACCAAACAGAGCTAGAGAAGATTGAACAATATTAGAAAGAATGGTATATTGATCGATATTAGTTTATTATTTTTCTGTTTACTACTTACTGTAGCTACAATGTTATAGATGAAACCATTGGCATTCTAAATGTGCTCTCTATATAAAGGATAGCAAACTTCAATACAATTGTAATTCCGGATGAGTTGTTTAGCCTATATCTAAATTGCTTACTCCAGGACTATTGTTCAGATATTTGCATGCATATGAATTTTGACAATATCTCTTTTTATAGAGACTCTAAATATTTGAATTATATATTAAATTTTTAATAATTTTATTTAATATTTAATTAAATTGATTAAACCTCAATTAAATTTCAGTTAAATTATTAAATTATTGAACCAGTGACCTCACAATTCATTGACCTATTCGGTTCTCGCAACCTTAATAATTATCCTCAGCGAGCTGCACGCTAAGTTACCAAAATTAATCCTGCGGGTTGATCACCTAGAGAAGTCATCGATTTTTTTATTATATATAATCACTTCACATATAACATTGAATAATATGAATGTAGGAATACGTGCTTGCGTCTACGTAGAGAGTTAGGAAAGAAACCGTTGCAATTAATGAATTATTAACTAATAACTAATTAGTAATTATGGTAAGGCAGTTATGTTGGTTTGTATATGACAGCTTGTAGTGGGTTGGTTGAGTCATCATATATCAGTCTCTATCTCATGTGTTCCAAACTTGACCAAATTAAATGCATGAATTAGATGCTCTCCGTATTATATGCACCATGCACAGCATATGCATATTACATTTGTCAATAACACCAAACACTACATATAACTGCAACTTAATTTGTTGCCACCCTTTGCAAGTTTTTGTCAATGTTTATATGTCATTCTTCTAGCCAGAGACGGATACAAGTGCAATGGCGCCCCCACTCTACAATTTGAAATTTTTTTGAGTAGTATATGATAATAATATTTATTTGTCCCCATTAGATTATTAAATTTAACCCCACAATAATTTTTCTCAACTTTTGGTGCTTAATCATCAATTTAAAATTTTATATTAGATATTCGTTAGAATGATCAACTCTCCGATTTAAACGAAATTAGTGTTATTTTTTAAATCAACTAAAAAAATATTATTTATCTTCTTTTCAAATTAGCTTTAATTTTTGCGTAACAACTATATTAATTGAAAGAAATTTTTTAACTATGAATATCAATAAGAGTCGACTTCTAATTGTGTTGGGAAGTGAATTTTTAAATAATTGTTTAGTAATATATATGGAAAGAGAGAAATTTTGATGGTAGTGTTTATATTACTAGCTAATTTTAGTATCTATCTAACATAATTAAAAAATAACTACAATAACACATTATTAAAAAATAACTACAATAACACATTTGGCATACAAAGTTTACCACCACACCATCTACAATTACTATTGTCATAAAATTATTTGTTTCAAAATTTTAATGAAGTTGATAAATATGAATAATTATATTTTTAAAAATTTTCTCATACATGCAAAGTCTCTCTTTCTTTTTTGGATTTTGTGTGAATTATAAATAATTTTTATTTTTTTGTTTGTCTTATACTAAAATTATTTCTTTTTTTTGGTTGATAAAGATTTATGTATA
>NC_029792.2:54741113-54741423 GCF_000816755.2 Arachis ipaensis
TATAGACCTTTTAATTATAAAAATATTAATATCATATCATGAAACTATTGATCATAAAATTTAATCTGTTAAAAAGATATTATACCTAAATATTAGTAATTAAAGATGACCTTATTAACCAATCGATTGTTTAAACCATTGACGTAATTGTTCATTAATGCATATGCAAGTAAAAATATATTGTTTTGGAGCTCTCATCATATAAACTATGATGAGATAATACATAAGTAAAATCCCTCTTATAATACTTTTAATAAAAAAATATAAAACACAATTATTGAGAAAAAAATCCAATTATAAGCAATTAGCT
>NC_029792.2:54742043-54742793 GCF_000816755.2 Arachis ipaensis
TATAATAATAATAATAATAATAATAATAATAATAATTGTTATTATTAATAATTGTATAAAAGTTGGCATATATAGCTAGCTCACGAGACTATCAATAATCTTACTGCACCTTTGGGAGGCTGGAAAAGTTCCCTGCTAAGGGCAAAGGTTTTCCTTGTTTATTGGACCCCTAAGTGTTGGACTCCGCCGACTAAATTGGAGAATATCCATATATAAAATTCAAGCATGATATATTATCCCAAAATTATTAAACAAAATAAAACATAAAAAATGATGATGCATCTGGTTGATGCAAAAGTGGATGGTGTGGTCCAAAAACTCATCCAAAATTCCTTGCGGGACACCCTCTTCCTTAAATAATGATTATTATTATTTATTATGATTTTTAATAATAAATAACACTAAAGTACTTGGCGGAGGAGATGAACCATGTGTCACACTATGTGAGAATGTGTGCTTTGTGCGTACCAAACTAAGAACAATATAATATGGAAAAGGAAAAAATAAATAAATATATGGGGTGATGTGGGAGCAACAGAACAATATTGAACATTATTATAAATATATATGTTGAGAAGTTGTCTACATGGGTTCTAGACAATACAAAGAAACTTGGAGAAGATACATGTAACACAAACTATCTCAATTTGGACATTTTCTTGTTTAGTAGACATGCATACATAAGCAAAACGATATGATTTTGAGGAATATACCAACATTTGGTGATGAACATAAATGTGATGATACGTG
>NC_029792.2:54743116-54744161 GCF_000816755.2 Arachis ipaensis
GCAACATATACAATTATTCTTCCCTTAGCTTTCTAGAAATTTGAACATATTTTTGAAAAATATATTTATGCACACTTCAGCATGTTGCTTCCATCACTATTTTTTTAAACCAAAATTAAGGAAAGGAAAAGAAAAGAAAAACCTTGTGGTTTTTTAATTACTTTATGTAATTGTAATAATTAGATTATTGTTTTGAAGTTGCTATTGCTTCTCACATATTATATTTACAAGAACAGGTTCATATTCACCAAGCTTGTTTTGTTAAAAATTATCAACTCAAGTTTAAACTTTTTACATTCATGGTTAGAGATATAACCACCGAAGTAATTTCTCCTATCAACATGTTAAATATTTAGGAGAAATAATTTAATAACATAATATCAGAATTTATATAAATTTAAAATTTAAAATTTAATTTTTGTTGACTCAAAAGAAAGAATTTTAGTATAAGATAAATAAAAATAAAAGAAGAGTCTGTAAAAATTCATACAAATCTAAAAAAATTTTTGCATAAGAAAATGTCTTAGAGATAATCATTCATGTATCTCATCTTATTAGTTTAAGTTTTTTCAAAAAAAAGTAATTTTAAGTTAGATAGATTGCTTAAATTTAAATTTATAAACTTCAGAATTACTCTTAAAATTTTGGGTTAGAATGTGCCCATTTGATTGATCATGAGTTTTCCTTTAATATGTCAATTTGAATTTTCTTACATTTTGGACTGATTTGTTTTCCTTTTTAATTTTTTCATTTTTTTTCATAGAATGTCGTCTAAGGAATACTATGTGTTTGTGTACACGTTGGTTGTGGGAAATTGTAAATTGTAACCTTCTCTTTTTCAAATTTGCCATGGGAAATGTGTTTTAGGCTAGATTAAAGGGTGATATGTAAATTGTAATTTTAAAGGGAAAGAAAGAGGAAAAAATGTAGTGTTAAATTTTGAATTTTTACACCGCAAATTCTTGGTTTTCTTCCAAAATTTTAACTCAATGAGCAAAACTTACATCAATGAAAATTAAGCAAATTTATATATTTTTGTAATATG
>NC_029792.2:54744174-54749538 GCF_000816755.2 Arachis ipaensis
ATAGACTGAAATTAATGAAATTTAAAAATATAAACTTTATATTATATAAATAAAGAAGTATGGTCTAAATCAAACACACACAACACTACATAAAATACTTCTCTTTATATGTACGTTCATTGACATATAAAAGAGTGAATATATAATGATGATTGAGATAATAATATTAGTGAATATTAATGTATTATTTTCTCTTCCTTATTTATTTATTTTGCAACATGTTATCAGCATGAAACTCTAATCAAAATTTAGGAAGGCATAGATAATAAATTTTTATTATATCAAAACTCTCTCATCTTGAATTTAATACTCTTAATATATCTGGAATCAACTACTTATCATGGATATTAGATGCCAAAATTCATCTTGATTCAATCGATCTTGGAGAATGAAGAGAGAACTTTTGCGTGATCTAGAAATTTGCAGATAAATCCTCGTTGCAGGTATAGCTTCTAAACCAACAAAAATCCTTTCTTACAAACGTTTTGGTTGTCACAAGTAACAAACCCCTTTTAAAATTGATAACCGAAGTATTTTAACCACGGGTCGTCTTCTCAAGGAATTGCAGGGAAGTATGTTCTTATTATTGGTTATGAGTCTTGTAAATTGGGAATTTTGAAAGTAAGGAACAAGTATGTTAAATGATAAGAAAAATAAAATAGTAATAATAAAATAAACTCTTGGCAAGGTATTAGAACTGGAAGTCCTATCCTAGTTATCCTTATCAATTGTGATGAGAATTGGATTTTTCTCCCACTTTGTTAACCTCTGACTATGAAGGTAAGTTAAGTGGAGGAATTAATTTTGATTCCTCGGGTCCTAGTCTTTCCTTGGGAAAGGCTAGAGTTAGTGGAACTCGAATTAATTCTTGAAGAATTCCAATTTTCAATCAACAATGAGTTTGATAACTCAAGAGTCTCCAATGATTCAACCAAAGCCAAAAGGGAAAATTCTAAATTAAATTAAAAGCATTCATAAATCCGAAACACATCAAATTACATCTATGATGGTTTCAGTGGCTAAGAGAAGGGGGGGTTGAATCTTAGCCCCCTTTTCTTATGTTGCTAACACTTGCTGAACTCAGAGGAGACTTTTCTGTTTTAGCTCGTCTCTGGACACGAGACTTTTTGTTTTTGCTCGTCACTTGCCACGAGACATTTTGATTTTTGCTCCTATGCAGTATAAAACAGAAATGGAGTTGGAGAGAGGAAAGATTACACCCAGATATATCCTGGTTCAGCTGCTAAGTGCAGTGCAGCCTACATCCAGTCTCCATCACAAACATGATGGAATTTCACTATAATCAATCTGATTACAACTTGTAAAGTGCTAACCCAACTTACAAGGGGATTCCCACAGAATCATGAAACACAACATAGATGAACAAAGGAACTCTAAGACATCTATGGCTTTTTCTTTTAATTTTGCACTCTCTGCCTTTTTCCGCTCTATGGCTTTTTCATTACAAACCTCACTGTTTGCCTTTTACCATGAGACTCAAGACATGACAAAATTAAACAGAAAAATACAAAACTGAATACATTGAAGGAGAAGAGAAAACTGTTAGCTCAGGTAGCTCTGAGAACTCTGTGCCTTGCACTCTCAAATTTTCTCCTTGCTTCAAACAGTGGCTGTCCACCCTTATTATAGAAGAGGGGAGCCTCCACTTATTGAAGCCAAAACCGAACCAACTTCTTCCTCCTTCAACAAAACCGGTTCGGCCACAAAGAGAGAGAAGAGATAACCATGCATTAACCAACATGCAATTACCTCTAGTCCTTTCTTGATCATCACCCTTCATCAATCCGAGCTCTCCATCCTTGGCTTGCTCTCCAAGATGGAATTCTGGCCCTTGATGCTTCATGATGATGATGACTTCATCTGCTTCAATCTCTGCCTTCAACCATCACTTCGCCACTCTAGCTACTCCCTGTGGTGGTTGAGCAGAATCAAAGACAAGCCATGCTTCAAGAATCTCCCTGGCTGGCCGTGATCTTCTTCTTCCTTTTTGAGCATGCAAAGCTCAAGATAACCTCACCAAATCTGACCACATTTGGTAAGTATCTTAGCCATAGCTCATTTTTATTTTAGTATGTTTTCTTGCCATCATTAGCTTGATGGTCTTGATGCATGCAGCTTCTTCCTTCTGTTGGTTGAAGAACATTTCTTCCATTATTTCCTGGGCAAGGACCGAAAAAAGAAGAGAAGCAAATAGAGAGAAAGAAGAAAGAGAAAAGCAAAGCTATGAGAGTTATGATAGATAAATTAATTAGGTGCATTTCTCCAAGCTTGTGAAGTAGCGTGTAAGCTACCATTAATTTCCATCATATCACTTGACTTTTTCTCTTTCATATTCCCAAGGACTACATTAACTTTTCTTTATAAAATTTGAATTCCATAATAAGTTAATGTGTGAAGTCCGTTGGAAGCATGCAACCAAAGTTCAATGAGTTGGGTTTTCATCTTTGTGCCTCAATTCCATTTTTCCTTTCGGACCATGCATGCATAACAAATTGGGCTTAGTGATACTATTTAAATTCTGGCCCATTTGGTTAACATTTGCTTTCTTGATGAAAATTGTTTCGGATCAAGCATAAGAGGCTCTCATCAAAAATTAACCATGGGCTTGGTTGTAAGCAACATTAAGCTTGGCCCAACAATATAAAATTTCAGCCACTTAGTATATAATCATGCAACAAGGCTGGTTTTTGGGCTTAAGCCAGAAACTCATTTTTTGGCCCAAATTTAAAACCTGCAACAAAAATTATTTAATCAAATCAGATTATTAATTTTTGCAGTTAATTATTTTTAATAATGTTTAGTCATCATAAATATTAATTAAGAGTTTTCCAAACTCATCAATCTCCCCCTTGATGACAAACATTATTAAAATTGAAATGAGAAAAAAATTTTGAGATTGAGTAAAGAATACTCCCTTTGATTTGAATTTCTCCTCCTTTCAAAATGTCACAATGCTCCCCCTTGATGTATGCTTATGTTACCAAGGGAAGCACTTAACCTGTAACATTTTTAAATCAAGCTTCAAGTAACAATGTTATTTAGCATGTTTTATGATGCTAAATGCTTGATTTATGAGCAGTTTTAATTGATAATCAAAACTCATTTGATATCATAATCTGTTTTACTGCTCAACCAATTTCAAACAAAAAAATTTCAAAATTTTTCAAATCCTTTCCTGTTAAAGATATCAGAGCAAAACAACATGATGGAAAAGTATTTGAAGTACACATGATCAAAACAAGGCAGTTTTAATGTATTACACAATTTAAAGGAACTGTTAAAAATAAGTTTTCCAAACAATAAGTTTATCAATGATGAATCAACAGCCAGGCATCAAAAAAACATCATTATAAACCAAATACAGTTCAAGCAGCAACCATAGTGAATGCAATAACAACATGCATTCTTTGAACAAGGGTGATCATGAATTTTCAATTTGAAAATTTCAACCCCTGTTCCCCTGTTTTTCAGCAGCCCCTGTTTCGTTCCAATTTCAATTTTGGAACCTTAAATTCCTCCCCCTTTTGTCATTATGGGGGCACCTGCACAAAACATTGTTATAGAAAACAGAATATGCCATATAATAGTCCAAAACATAACCAAATGGTGTCATCAAAGTATCACCTAGGTAGCTAGTGTCAATTGCAACCCTAACAAAAAACAAAAGAACTAATTGAGCCAAATTGTGCCAATATCAAATAGTAACCAGAGAGTTAATCATCAAAGAGATTAAAGTAAGGTTCCTCCTCGGCGCCATCACTGCCAGTTTCTTTTTCAAGACTTTCCAACATTAGACTGACTCTCTCTTGACATTTTTTCCATGCCAATTCATTCTCATAAGCAAGTTTGCGGGCAGACTTGTGAAATTGAACCATGAGATCGGACATATTGGTGAATTCTGTGAGAATTTCTTTGAGGGAACTAGTCGTCTTTGAGGATTCTGGGCGGCCTTCAAAGTCATCATCAGATTTCTTTCCTCTTTTTGCAGCTCCGCCTGCTCTAATCATGGAAACACAATTCTCTACATCCTCATTGGTTAAATCTACCTTAAAGTACTCAAAAATGCATGTAAGAAACATTCCATAAGGTAGATTGGCCCTGTTTTCTTTTTCATAATGAAAGAGATCAATGGAGATGGAAGTTGGAGATGAAAAGGTGGCCGAATAGTGAGGTGAGTGATGGGAGGTTAGAGAAGCATTAAATGCTTAATTGGAGAGAGAATGAAAGAAGTTATTAGTTATTACCCATTAAGAGAGCGGTTATTATCCATGGGGGTTTCAAAAACTGAAAAGAGGTTTTCCTAAATCAAGGGATTAGTTGGAGGGAAAGATTTGATTTGACAACATGCTTCTTCCAACAAGATTTGATGAGACAACCAAGGGATTTTGTTGATTTAATTTTTTTTAAAAGAAATGAAACTAACAAAACTGTCATGGTGGGGTCAAGGAATTTTGGTGGGGCCCATAAAATTCAAATTCTGCGTTGCCTCCCCCTTGACCACAGCTCTTCCATTCTGCCATTTATTGTTTCTCGTCCAAACCTACGAGCAAAAACTGAGCAGAGTCAAATATTCACAAATTTTCAATGAAACTTAAATCAAACATTCCCAAGCTTGTTCTCAAGGTACAGAATCTGTCTTCACAGAGGGGTTTTGTAAAAATATCAGCAATTTGGTCTTCTGATTTTACAAATTGAATATCAATAGTACCCTTTTGCACATGTTCCCTAATAAAATGATACTTTATCTCAATGTGCTTGGTTCTTGAGTGCAAAACAGGATTTTTTGAAATATTTATTGCACTCATATTATCACAAAATAGGGGTATACTATTGATTTTTAATTTGTAATCTTTCAATCGTGTTTTTAACCAAATTAATTGAGTGCAACATGCAGATGCGGAAATATATTCTGCTTCAGCAGTGGATAAAGCCACTGTGGCTTGTTTCTTGCTTGACCATATGTTGAGTGAGCTTCCAAGGAAGCAACACATGCCGGACGTGCTTCTTCTATCCACTCTATCTCCCGCATAATCTGCATCACAAAACCCTACTGCACAAAATTCATCAGATTTAGGATACCATAAGCCATAGTCACAAGTTCCCTTAATGTATCTAATGATGCGTTTAACAGCCGTAAGATGGGATTCTTTTGGGTGAGATTGAAATCTTGAACATACACCCACACTTTGAACAATATCCGGTCTAGAGGAGGTAAGGTACATGAGTGAACCTATCATTCCTCTATACCTTGTTTCATCCACATCTTGGCCATCATCATCTTTTTCAAGTTTTGTATTAGGATGCATTGGAGTGCCCATTGCTTTGGAATTTTCTAGGCCAAAC
>NC_029792.2:54749670-54763713 GCF_000816755.2 Arachis ipaensis
CCAAATACAATGTCATCAACATAAACTTGAACAAGAAGTATATCATCATTAGATGCTTTAATGAACAAAGTAGTGTCGGTGGTACCCCTTTGAAATTTATTTTCCAATAAGAAGGCACTAAGCCTTTCATACCAAGCTCTTGGAGCTTGTCTAAGACCATAAAGAGCCTTAGTTAATTTGAAAACATGATTTGGAAACTTTTTATGTTCAAAACCGGGGGGTTGTGCCACATACACTTCTCTATCAATAAAGCCATTAAGAAAAGCACATTTAACATCCATTTGAAACATTTTGAAACCTTTATGGGCGGCATAGGCAAGAAGCAACCGAATTGCTTCCATTCTAGCTACCGGAGCAAAAGACTCATCAAAATCTATACCCTCTTCTTGATCGTAACCTTGGGCCACTAATCTAGCCTTGTTACGAACAACTTGTCCATCCTCACCAAGTTTATTTTTAAAGACCCACTTAGTACCCGTTACCTTCATACCATCCGAATAAGGTACTAATGTCTAAACCTCATTCTTGTCAAATTGAGCTAGCTCCTCTTGCATGGCCTTGACCCATGATGGATCTTCAAGAGCTTGTTTGACATTGTTGGGCTCCATTTGTGACAAGAGAGCAAAGTTGCTAGGTTCGGTTTGCCTTTTGGTGGAGGATCTTGTTGTTACACCATGAGAGGGATCACCAATGATGAAGTCATGGGGATAACCCCTCATAGACTTCCATTCTCTAGGTTTTCGGCCAGGTGTTGAACTTTGATGAGCTTCTGGTGGTTTCGATGTTTCAGTTTCTCGTGTCTGCTCAGGAGATAAAATGGAAGTTTCTCCTTCAATCTGACGAGACAGAATCGGGCTGACAGATTCTTCATTATGGACAGATTTGGGATTTTCTTTGCTTGTTCCATCCTCTTCACAATCTGAATCAATATCCTTCATAATGCTGGGAATTAAGTTAGAATCACAAAAAGTAACATGTATGGATTCCTCTACTGTCCTATGTTCCTTGAGATAAACTCTATAGGCCTTGCTTGTGGTGGAATATCCAACAAACATTCCTTCATATGATTTTGGATCAAATTTTCCAAGATTTTCTTTATTGTTAAGCACAAAGCATTTGCATCCAAAAACATGAAAGTACTTAAGATTTGGAGGGGTTCCTTTCCATAACTCATAAGGTGTTTTCTTTAACCCTTTTCTAATGATAGTTCTATTCAAAATATAACATGCTGTGTTCACAGCCTCAGCCCATAAGAATTTAGGAATTTCATTCTCACATAACATAGCCCTAGTCATTTCTTAAAGGCTTCTATTCCTTCTTTCAACCACCCCATTTTGTTGAGGGGTTCTAGGACATGAAAAGTTATGAGAAATCCCTAAGTCATCACAAAATTTTTCAAAATCTTGATTTTCAAATTCTCTTCCATGATCACTTCTCAAATGGGCAATTTTCAAATCCTTTTCATTTTGAATTTTCTTACAAAGGGTGGAAAAAGCATGAAAGGCATCATTCTTATGAGTAAGGAAAAGTACCCAACCAAATCTAGAGTAATCATCTACCACCACAAGACCATAATGTTTACCTCCTAAACTTTGAGTTCTAGTAGGACCAAAAAGATCAATATGTAACATTTCCAATGGTCTTTTGGTTGAGATTCCATCTTTTGATTTAAAAGAGGATTTTACTTGTTTGCCTAATTGACAAGCGTCACAAGTAAGATCCTTATCAAACTTGATGTTTGGGATTCCTCTAACCAAATTTCTTTTATTGAAAGACTACCTGATCTATGTGGTCTGCCATGAGACATGTCTGTGACTTGGTCTCGGTTTCTTCATCATCATCATCAGAGTCATTCTCCAAGTCTTCCCATGTGGCCATCAGTCTTTTCTTCTTTCCTCTTTTCGGCTTTTCCTCCTTCTTCAGCTTGGGACAATCAGATTTGAAATGCCCCATTTCCTTGCAATTATAGCAAGTTACCTTGCTAAGGTCTTTCTTTACTCTCCTTGTGCCGCTGCCTTTGCCTTTGAGCTTAGCCATTTTCCTGAATTTTTTTGCAAATAAAACAAACTCATTTTCAGAAGAGTTATCACTGGATTCATCATCCAGAGGGTTAGTCACAGAAGAAAATGCAATTCCTTTCTTTTTTTGTATCCTTTTTTTAAATAGGTATTTTCAAAAGCAAGAAGATTTCCTCTCAAATCATCAAGTGTCATGGAGTCTAAGCTACTGCTCTCAGAAATAATTAAAGCTTTAGTTTCCCACTCTTTTGTGAGACATCTCAACACTCTTCTCACTAGCACAGAATCAGAATGTGTAATTCCCAGAGCATCTAAGCCAACAATGATAGCATTGAACCGTTCGAATAGTTCATCAATGGACTCTCCTTCCTTCATTGCAAACATTTTATATTCTCTATTTAGCATATCTGTCTGAGTTTTCTTGACAATGGTGGTTCCTTCATGGGTGATTTGCAACTTGTCCCAGATTTCCTTTGCCGTTGTGCATCTTGATACCCGTTGGTACTCCTCGAAGCTGATAGCACAATTGAGCAGATTTATTGCCTTGGCATTTAACTCCACCTTCTTCCTATCTTCCTCGGTCCATCTTGCTTCTAGTTTGAGAGAAACAACTCCTTCTGCACTTGTGATAGTTGGAAATTGAGGCCCTTCGAGAATAATCTTCCAAAGTCTGTAATCCACTGCTTGTACGAATATCTTCATCCTCTCCTTCCAATAGGTATAGTTTTTCCCATTGAAAAGAGGAGGTCTGTTGCTTGATTGACCTTCAGTTAGATTATAGGACACCACATTTGCGCCACTGTTTTCTGCCATGAGGATCTTTACTCCAAGCTGTAAAGCTTGATCTCTTTGAGACCAAGCTCTGATACCAATTGATGGTTTCAGTGGCTAAGAGAAGGGGGGTTGAATCTTAGCCCCCTTTTCTTATGTTGCTAACACTTGCTGAACTCAGAGGAGACTTTTCTGTTTTAGCTCGTCTCTGGACACGAGACTTTTTGTTTTTGCTCGTCACTTGCCACGAGACATTTTGATTTTTGCTCCTGTGCAGTATAAAACAGAAATGGAGTTGGAGAGAGAAAAGATTACACCCAGATATATCCTGGTTCAGCTGCTAAGTGCAGTGCAGCCTACATCCAGTCTCCATCACAAACATGATGGAATTTCACTATAATCAATCTGATTACAACTTGTAAAGTGCTAACCCAACTTACAAGGGGATTCCCACAGAATCATGAAACACAACATAGATGAACAAAGGAACTCTAAGACATCTATGGCTTTTTCTTTTAATTTTGCACTCTCTGCCTTTTTCCGCTCTATGGCTTTTTCATTACAAACCTCACTGTTTGCCTTTTACCATGAGACTCAAGACATGACAAAATTAAACAGAAAAATACAAAACTGAATACATTGAAGGAGAAGAGAAAACTGTTAGCTCAGGTAGCTCTGAGAACTCTGTGCCTTGCACTCTCAAATTTTCTCCTTGCTTCAAACAGTGGCTGTCCACCCTTAATATAGAAGAGGGGAGCCTCCACTTATTGAAGCCAAAACCGAACCAACTTCTTCCTCCTTCAACAAAACCGGTTCGGCCACATAGAGAGAGAAGAGATAACCATGCATTAACCAACATGCAATTACCTCTAGTCCTTTCTTGATCATCACCCTTCATCAATCCGAGCTTTCCATCCTTGGCTTGCTCTCCAAGATGGAATTCTGGCCCTTGATGCTTCATGATGATGATGACTTCATCTGCTTCAATCTCTGCCTTCAACCATCACTTCGCCACTCTAGCTACTCCCTGTGGTGGTTGAGCAGAATCAAGCATCAAAAATTAACCATGGGCTTGGTTGTAAGCAACATTAAGCTTGGCCCAACAATATAAAATTTCAGCCACTTAGTATATAATCATGCAACAAGGCTGGTTTTTGGGCTTAAGCCAGAAACTCAAATCTAACATGGAAAGGTTTATAAGCTAAATTGAAAAGATAAATATCAATTAAAGCAATAAAATAAAAGTAGAAACATAACTTAAAGGAACATTGAACCTGTTATGAAGAAGAAATAATCCTAAATCCTAAAACTAAATCCTAAGAGAGAGGAGAGAACCTCTCTCTCTAAAACTACATCTAAAACTAAAAATTATGAATTATGAGCTTATATGATGAATGGATGCATTCCCCCACTTTATAGCCTCTAATATGTGTTTTTCGGGCCAAAAACTGGGTCAAAAACAACCCAGAAATCGCCCCAGCGTATTCTGGTACGTATAGGCCGCGGGAAAGTGACGTGGAAGCGTCGTCTACGCGTTTGCGTGGATTGCGTTTCTGCCAGGTCACGCGTCTGCCTGATCCACGCGTTCGCGTCGTTTGGCTTCGGGGCAGCTATGGCAAATTATATATCAAATCGAAGCCCCAGACGTTAGCTTTCCAACGCAACTAAAACCGCTTCATTTGGACCTTTGTAGCTCAAGTTGTGACCGTTTGAGTGCGAAGAGGTCAGGCTGGACAACTTTAGCAGCTCCTTCAGTTTCCTATATTCCTTCCACTTTTGCATGCTTCCTTTCCATCCTCCAAGCCATTTCTGCCCTGTAATTTCTGAAAATACTTAACACACATATCAAGGCATCTAATGGTAATAAGAGAGGATTAATATTAGCAAATATAAGGTCAAAGAAGCATGTTTTCAATCATAGCACAAAATCAGGAAGGAGAATGTAAACTCATGCAAATAGTATGAATAAGTGGGTAAAGAGTTGATAAAATCCACTCAATTGAGCACAAGATGAACCATAAAATAGTGGTTTATCAACCTCCCTGCACTTAAACATTAGCATGTCCCCATGCTAAGCTTAAGAGAAGCTATAAAGGAGTGAAGAGGAATGGTAGAATGTATGAAATGCAACCTATCTATATGAATCCAACTACATGAAGAATGCTTTTTCCTACTTGGTTTAAAAGTAAATAAATTCTCCAAGAATAAATATGAACTGGATTTCACTAATTCAAATCATAAAAATGAAGTACAAATAGGCTTGTAGAAGAAAATAGCTCATGAAAGCCGGGAACAAAGAATCGAGCATCGAAACCTCACTGGAAGTGTATGCACTCTAATCACTCAAGTGTTTTAGGTTCGATTCTCTCAATTATCCACTAACCTTGCTTTCTAAGGCTTGCTCTTTATCTAACAATCAACATAAATTTAATACACAGATACACATATCAAGAGGTCTTTTAAGGGTTGTAATGGGGTTAGGGTCAAGGTAGGATTGTATTTGGCCAAGTGGACTAAAATCTGAATCCTTAATTAACTTAAACTTTCCACCTAACTTTAGACAATCCATGTAATCATAATACCACATCTAACTATCCATTAACCATGTTTTCCACATATTCATGCATTTTAATTTCAAGTACAGTACATATACATTGCTTTCACCACTTACTTTGGGGCCTTTTGTCCCCTTTTTGCTTAATTGCTTTTTTTTTCTTTTCTTTTTCTCACTTCTCTTTTTATATATATATATATATTTTTTTTTTCTTTTATTTTTCTCAATGAATATGATTAAATTATTGGATGCATGAATCATGTCCTAAAAATTTATTTCACATTTTCAGAAAATTCTAACATACTCAATTCTCAAACCAAATGTTTCCAAATTCAACTTTCCCCATACTTAATTCATGAGCACTCTCACTAGTCTAAACTAACCAAGGATTCAAATTAAGGACATTATTGTTTTCCGCTTAGAGTTAATGATGTGCTAAAGTAAAGAACAAATGGGTATAATAGGCTCAACATTGGTTTGCAAAGAATAATGAAAGTGTAAGGCCATATAGGTATGTAAGCTCAGTGAAACAAAGGCCTCAATCATGTAAGTGTATGCATACATCAAACCATGGAAATATAGAATTAAGCAAGACAAAGATCACAATTTTAGAGAGAAAAACACACACCAAAAATAAAATATTGGTTGGTAAAATGCAACCAATTCAAATAGACTCAAAAATCTCACAGGTTTTGTGTGTTCGAGCTCTAAACCATGTTCCAGTATAATATTTCTTCAAACAAGTGTAACATTAAATTTTATTCAAATTAGTGAAATACTCTTAAAAGGTTTCTTGAAAAAGAAAATATTACTTCAACCAAGTGGTAAAATATGCACAAAATCAAATAATCATGCAATCAAACATGCAAATGCAACAACTAACAAGGAAAATAAACTATTGGTGTTGAGATAGAAGAGTGACTAACCCATGGAGATCGGTATCGACCTCCCCACACTTAAAGATTGCACCATCCTCGATGCATGCTAAGATGTGCAAGTGGACGGGTTGCTTCAACTGACGTTTTTCTCATCAAGGAATGTGCGTAGGAACTTGTTTGTCTCTCCCATGTAAACGTCTTCTGGTTCTCTTCCTGGTGGCCATCCTGAAAGAAAAAGGGAAGAAAAGTAACCCAAAACAAAGATAAAAAAATAATTAAAACATGGGTTGGTTAATAATGAGGGTCTCAATTACATGGTAGCTACAACATGCAAGTGAGAAAACAATAGAAGCACATGGCATACTAGTGGTGCAAAATTTTGCAACAATGAGGGAGAGTGTGGGTAAGGAGAGGTAATGTAAATTCATGTCAATGCAAAATTAATACAAGTATAAAAGATTGGCATTGATTTAAATAATATTATCTAACCAGAATAAAACAAGTCTCTAAGCACCTAAAATAATGATGCCAGGGCATTTTGGCCAGTTTCACTGACCTTTTTTTTTACTGTTTTTAGGGTAGTTTCATGCATTTCCTTAGGAAATAAGTTAGTTTTGGGTAGATATTCACTTACATCTTGATTCGAGCTTACATTGTGCACCTTACATGATTTCATGAGGATTTTGCATGAATTTAAGGATAAATTGGATGTTTAGTGACACCAAACATTGTCACTAACGTTGGAAGGAACCCACACAAGCCCCAATAAGCCACGTTAACTTAGTTAACGTGGGAAGTTAACGTGAAGAAGAGAGGTGATCGCCAACGTTAGTGACACCCAACATTGTCACTAATGTTGGAAATAGCCCACATAAGCCACTATGAGCAACGTTAACTCCCACGTTAACTTAGTTAACGTGGAAGTTAACGTGGATAAGGGAATGAGGAGCCAACGTTAGTGACACTCAACTTTGTCACTAACGTTGGAAGGAACCCACACAAGCCCCAATAAGCCACGTTAACTTAGTTAACGTGGAAGTTAACGTGGATAAGGGAATGAGGAGCCAACGTTAGTGACAAAGTTGAATGTCACTAACGTTGGCTCCTCATTCCCTTATCCACGTTAACTTCCACGTTAACTAAGTTAACGTGGCTTATTGTGACTTGGCCAACGTTAGTGACAAAGTTGAATGTCACTAACGTTGGCTCCTCATTCCCTTATCCACGTTAACTTCCACGTTAACTAAGTTAACGTGGCTTATTGTGACTTGGCCAACGTTAGTGACAAAGTTGAATGTCACTAACGTTGGAGATGGCTAGTATGGCCACGTTAGAAGCCCCGTTACCCTAGTTAACGTGGACTCTAACGTGAGAAATAGGGGCACATTGGCACGTTAGTGACAATGGTAAGTGTCACTAACGTTCTCGCACCCATATTTTCACTGAACGTTAACACCACTAACATCCTGAGCTAAAGTCTCTGCCCACTTCACACTTTCTCTCTACAAGTAAAGCCAAGCCCAATGAAGAAGAGAACTGCTTCAAACTCAAGATCCAAAGGCCCATACCTAAGACTTGAAGAGCTAACTAGAAGAACAGAAGAGTAGTATATATAGGAGTAGCTTTGAAATAAATTGAGAGTGGGAAATTATAGGGAGCCTCTTGGCATAGATTGAGCATTTTTGTTTTGTTTGATTTAATTTTCTGTTTGAGTAATTTACTTTCTGTTTTAGTTAATCTCTTCCCTTCCCCCTACTTTTTCTTTGTTATTTGCCATTCATTTCACTAACCCACTAACTGTTTGATATATTGCATCACTCACACTAACAGTAATTCTGACAGATATACTGTCTGCACCTATTCTCTTTGCTTGTACTTGTTGGTTGTATGACAGGGAGAAGAAGCGGGGCTTCAACTTCCTTTGATTCTGAACCTGAGAGAACCTTCCTTAGACTAAGGAGGGAGGCAAGAAAAAAACGTGTAGTTGGTGCTGAAGAAGAGGAGGAACACTTTGAGGAATACTTTGAACCAAACATGGAAGAAAACATGGAAAACCATCGTGAAGAAGAAGCTCACAACCATGGCGGAAGAGGAAGAACAAATCATGCTGGGGAGGATAGAAGAGTTTTAGGCTCTTACATCAATCCGAACCCAGGAAATTATGGAAGTAGCATTCAAAAGCCAACCATCCATGCCAACAATTTTGAACTAAAACTACAGCTCATCACCCTTGTTCAGAACAACTGTTCGTTTGGAGGGAGTGTCCAAGAGGACCCCAATCAACATCTGACCACCTTCCTGAGAATTTGTAACACAGTGAAGTCTAATGGTGTTCATCCTGACGCCTATAGACTGTTCTTATTTCCATTCTCACTCAAGGATAAGGCAGCCAAAGGGCTGGAGTCTTTCGCAAGGGAGAGCTTGACAACCTGGGAGGATGTGATAAACAAATTCTTAGCAAGATTTTACCCTCCCCAACGAATCAATAGGCTGAGAGCTGAGGTCCAAACTTTCAGGCAACAAGATGGTGAGACTCTTTATGAAGCATGGGAGAGGTTTAAGGACCTAACAAGGAGGTGCCCACCAGATATGTTCAACGAATGGGTGCAGCTGCACATTTTCTATGAAGGCCTGTCATATGAATCAAAGAAGGCAGTAGACCATTCATTCGGAGGATCTTTGAACAAGAAGAAGACCATTGAGGAAGCCATAGATGTCATTGAAACTGTATCAGAGAATGACTACTTCTATGCTTCCGAAAGAGGGAACACGAGAGGAGTGATGGAGCTAAACAATGTAGATGCTCTGCTGGCCCAAAACAAGCTCATTACCCAGTAGCTAGCTGACCTCACCAAGAAGATGGAGAGGAACCAAGCAGTAGCAATCTCCACTTTATCAACAACCCAAGAAGGAGTGAATGAAGAAGCAGAGGGAAGTCAGGAGCAAGTCAACTACATTGGGAATTCACCTAGGCAAAACCATGATCTATACTCCAAGACCTACAACCCTGGATGGAGGAATCACCCTAACTTTGGGTGGGGAAATCAACAAGACCAAAGCCTTGATCAAAGACGGCCAAATCCCAACAATGCAGCCCCCCAACATTTCACATCTAGACCATATCAACACCCCCATAACAACACCTCTCCACATTCACATCAAAATCAAAATAACTTACCTCATCCTTCCACCTCTAATTACGATCTACAATCATTTGATAACAGACTCTCAAGGATTGAGAATCTACTTGAAGGCATAGGCAAGGAGATTCAAGACAACAAGGTGTTCAAGGAGGAAGTGCGAGCCAGTTTCAAGAACCAGGGAGACACAATCAAGAGGTTGGAATCTCAAGTGGGGTATCTCTCTGAGCAAATTCCCAAACCCACAGATGGATTCCCAAGTGACACAGAGAAGAATCTGAGAGGTGAAACAAAGAAAGTAAGATGGGAAGATTGCAAGATGGTCACTATAAGTGATAAGGAGACTGAGGACAAGCCAAGCAAGCTGTCAGAACAACCTGAAGATACCTCAGTAGAAAAGAAGGAAAAAGATCATCAAGAACCAGAAATCTCACAACAGGAGCTGCTGAGACTCTATGCACCTTTTCCCCAACTGCTCAATGGTGCTGTGGAGAAGAGAATATACTCAAGGTTTCTAGATTTGTTTGCATCTCTGCATGTCAACATACCATTCATCAAGACTATTCAACAAATGCCTGCATATATCAAGTATATGAAGGAGCTGCTTCCCAGGAAAAGCTCACTCAAGGGAGGCCAAACTATAGTGATGAACAAGGAGTGCAGTGCCCTCATTCAACCACAGCTGCCTACGAAAAGAAAAGATTCAGGGAGTTTTCATGTCCCCTGTGCCATAGGAGAAACAATGTTTGATAAAGCACTCTGCGATTTGGGAGCAAGCATCAACTTAATGCCCTTATCCCTGGTGAAGAGGCTGAAGATCAATGAGATAATGCCCACAGATGTAGTCATCAGGCTGGCAGACAAAACTCAAAAACAAGCAATAGGAGTGGTGGAAAATGTGTTGGTAAAGGTTGGAAAATACTTTCTTCCCACAGACTTCGTCATCCTGGACATGGAAGAGAGTCACACTCACCCAATCATATTAGGAAGACCATTCTTAGCTACAGCCAGAGCATTCATAGATGTGGAGCGAGGGGAGCTAATATTGAGGATCCATGATGAACGACTCAGCTTTAATGTATTCAAATTCTCACAAGAAGCAGACCAAGAGAACAAAGAACCAAGCAAAGATCATAACGAGATACTGAAAGAGGAAGCAAGCACTAAAGCACAACCAGCCCAGCTGGGAAAGCCCTTGCTTGATGAACAAGGAAATAAGCAGTTGTCACAACTCAAGGAAAAGCTNNNNGTCACCCCATGGTGCCACCAATGTGCATATAAGGATACACAGTTAGTTAGTTAGTTGGAGTTCATGAATAAACAAAATTTTGTCTTCTTTTTATTATTCTAGCCGTAAAGTCTAACTTGTTTTTTTTTACTTTTCTTATTTGATCTTTATAGGGAAAAGGAGAGGAGCATTGAAGGAGATTGATTGGACAATTAAAGGAGAAAGGTTCGGCCACTTCATGAAGAGAAACTACACACTTGTCTCAAGAAGGAATGCATTGGAAAATGTTGCCATGCAACATTGAAGAAAGGAGACTCTTGAGACCGAACCAATAACCCTCATAAAGTGATGATCCTTGTCCTTTCTCCATGCACAACCCCAACCGTCCATCAAGAAACCATTCCATCAATCCACACCCTCCATTCACTCACAATCTCCATATATAAGTGAGTACTAGTGCATACGTACCCCTCACACTCAAATTCCCACTCTTCACACCTTTCTATTTCGGATTTCCTTTCACTCTCTTCATTGCATTCAACCCTAAACAACCAAAAGTCTCCACACTATTGCCAACTTCACACATTAACCCTCATTCACGGCATCTTCGAGCTCTAAAAGAAGGAAGGGAAAGGAACCTATGGAGCAACACCCGTATGATGAAAAGAGATTTAGAAGCTTGCACCATGCATTGCAATACGGGTGGATGGTGGATAAGGAGATCATTTATGAGCTGGGATTTCAAGTTAGGAAAACTGAGTGTCCCGAAATCACAAAGAAGGTAGAAAAGAGAAGATGGGAGCTCCTCACTGATCCGGTCATTAAGGTGAATGCAAATCTTATAAGAGAGTTTTATGTAAATACGGTCTGATATGATAAGGCAGATGAGTCATATACAAGCTTTGTGAGAGGAAAGATTGTGGATTTTGGTCCCATGAGTGTCATGAAGGCATTAAAACTGCGGTCCATACCGTTTGAAGAAGAGAGTTATCATTCAAGAATGGATAACAACCCTAATCATGACCAGATTGTGCAAGACATTTGTGTACCAGGAGCTAACTGGGAAAGATATGCAGATAGGAGACCAAGGTTCATCAAGAGAGCAGATCTCACTCCGGAAGCAAAGGGGTGGTTCGAAATTGTAAGGAGGTCCATCCTCCCAGCAGCGAACAACTCGGAGGTGAATCTCAAGAGAGCCACACTGGTACATTGTATACTCAAAGGAGGAGAGATCAAGGTTCATGAACTCATAGCAGAAGGCATTAGAAAAATGGCAGAGAAAAGCGACTCAAGAGGAACGTTAGGTTACCCCAGCACTATCTACCGACTGTGCAAGAAAGCTGGGGTGGTGTTTGAAGATGAGGACCCAGTATGGATAAAAGAGGGCATTCCAATAACCGTTCGACGAATGCATGCTACCGCATCCCCCCTGCCTCAATGGAAGCAAAGAAAGAGGACAGCCCCTCAAGTAGTGGAAGGACAAGTCTTAGAGGGGCAAGCACCAGCCACCTTGGATATGCACGAATTGCAGAAAGCCATTGATGGGCTATCTCAACAATATTTGGAAAGCCAAGGAGCACAGAGAGAGCTTCAACTACAGATGATGGGGCAGCAAGAGGAGTCACTCTCAAGATGGATGACTCAACAAGGGGAGTGGCAAAAGCAAATGATGGATCAGCAACTGAGTCAAGGGCAACAATGGAGTGAAACATTCCACAGGATGGAACAAAGGAAAACTGAGCAACAAGAATCCATCCAGAGACTAATCAACATCCAAGCACATCAAGGTGCACATATACATGAGATGCATCGAAGACAGATAGAACAGGCAGAACTATTGGACGAGCAAAGGGCATTCGCAGAAGGAGTTTACCTGAGCGAGACTGGGCATCATATAAATACTCAAGCCAGGCTCGGTTACTTGGTAGGACAGCTGCCTATATTGCATCTAGGAATCACAAGGTATGAAGAAATGAGGGATGAATTAGCACGAGAAGAAAGACAAAAGGTGGAAGAGAGTCATGAATCAGTGAGGAAGGCACTTGAGGATTGGAAGCAAGCAAGATTGGCACGGATGCGAGGGAATGCAAGAGGACACAAAGAAGACAAACAAGGAGGAAAACATGGGCATCCACAAGAGTAAGAGGTGGTGACGTTCCTTCTTTGGTCCATCTTTTTCTATGCTTTGAATAAGGAAGATCTTGTATGAAATAGAACTTGCTTCCATGTTATGTTTAAACCTTTTTAAATTCTGTCTTTTAAGTTTTTGTGGTGAAAAGGTCTATGTTTGCTGGTCTTTATGTCACTACACCCTTACTTTACTTACTTGTATGTTTGTCCCTTTAAATCAAATGAAAAGAGAATGAGTGTTTCTAAAGACCAGAGAGGAGTTCATACTATGGAGTAAGTTCATGAGTTTATGGTGTGATCATAAGTTAGCTAAGTTGGTTCAACCACAAGGTGAGAAGACAACTATCTGTCATGAATACTGTACTTGAGAAATACCCCATGAGACTAGCTAAATAAGAAGATCCTAATAAGAAGAAGGGAAAGAACAATAAAGGTTGAAAAATAAAAGAAAAAGAGTAAGCAATAAGGCTAGGCACCAATGGTTTTAATCTTGAGGCATGTGTCTGTGGTGCTCCTGTGTGAGGGATCTACTTGGATGAATAATCTCTTAGGGGTGCCTTATCACTTGGTAACTTGGGTTAACTAACTCGGGATTATCAGCTGAAAGTCCACTATCAAGAGTAACCCTCAATGCAGAGCATTTAGTAACCCAAAGAGATGCTAGACACCAAGGTCTCAAGAAAAGAAAATAAATAAACTATGTGCCTGTGGTGTGTATGTATGGGGGAGAGACTTGAGCAAGTAAGTCCTTAGGGGTGCTTCAACACCTAGCACCTTGAACCAACTGGTTCGGGAGTGTTGGCTGAAAGCTTATTTTAAAGAGTTGCCCCCTTACAGAGCACTTAGCTTAAGAACAAAAAAATAAACCCTAAAATAACAACAAAAGGATCAATGAATAAAAGTCTCATGGAATGCAATCACAGTGAGTATTCTAGGACATGATAAAGGTCTGAAAGCCAGGAATGAACCTAAGTTGCTATGCATGAAACCACCATAAAACCAGGGACATGACTTCCACAAGAATGACTCATTTCTCTTGGCATTCCATTCATCATTCTCTTGTTCCAGTACTTGCTTAGGGACAAGCAAGCTTTAAGTTTGGTGTTGTGATGCCAGGGCATTTTGGCCAGTTTCACTGACCTTTCTTTACTGTTTTTAGGGTAATTTCATGTATTTCCTTAGGAAATAAGTTAGTTTTGGGTAGATATTCACTTATATCTTGATTCGAGCATACATTGTGCACCTTACATGATTTCATGAGGATTTTGCATGAATTTAAGGATAAATTAGATGTTGCATTTCCCATGACTTGGACTAGAACTTT
>NC_029792.2:54763780-54779291 GCF_000816755.2 Arachis ipaensis
ATTGTCACTAACGTTGGAAGGAACCCACACAAGCCCCAATAAGCCACGTTAACTCCCACGTTAACTTAGTTAACGTGGAAGATAACGTGAAGAAGAGAGGTGATCGCCAACGTTAGTGACACCCAACATTGTCACGAACGTTGGAATTAACCCACATAAGCCACTATGAGCCACGTTAACTCCCATGTTAACTTAGTTAACGTGGAAGTTAACGTGGATAAGGGAGTGAGGAGCCAACGTTAGAGACACTCAGTTTTGTCACTAACGTTGGAAATGGCTAGCATGGCCACGTTAGAAGCCACGTTAACCTAGTTAACGTGGACTCTAACGTGAGAAATAATTGGGTAGTTATCTTGGAAAAGAAGCTATTCATACTTGGATCTCTTTTGAACCTTGAAAGAGGAATGAAGAGATCATGCTATAAATGCTTTCTCATGCTGGACCAAATTGGATTTGGATGGATATGTGACTATAATCTTCTCAACACTTGATTTGGAAAATGCATGTGGTATAATCAGTGACCATACTTCATCTTTTCTCATGAGCAATTGACCAGGGAATTGGCTATTGATCAAGATTTGAGAGATTGAATTACAAGAAATTGTAATTCGATCACTTAAGATTGCCAAGGAGATCAATGAATGCATTAATTGAGGAAGAGATGAAAATGAAATTGATCCGGAGAATGCAACATCTCCTGAGCCCAATGAACTCCCCATTCCTGATCTTACCCATTCTCTTTAATTTCTGTCATTTACTTTTATGAGCAATTTTCCCATTCCCATTTAAGATTTTACACTTTACTTTTACTTGTTGGTTGTATGACAGGGAGAAGAAGCGGGGCTTCAACTTCCTTTGATTCTGAACCTGAGAGAACCTTCCTTAGACTAAGGAGGGAGGCAAGAAAAAAACGTGTAGTTGGTGCTGAAGAAGAGGAGGAACACTTTGAGGAATACTTTTAACCAAACATGGAAGAAAACATGGAAAACCATCGTGAAGAAGAAGCTCACAACCATGGCGGAAGAGGAAGAGCAAATCATGCTGGGGAGGATAGAAGAGTTTTAGGCTCTTACATCAATCCGAACCCAGGAAATTGTGGAAGTAGCATTCAAAAGCCAACCATCCATGCCAACAATTTTGAACTAAAACCACAGCTCATCACCCTTGTTCAGAACAACTGTTCGTTCGGAGAGAGTGTCCAAGAGGACCCCAATCAACATCTGACCACCTTCCTGAGAATTTGTGACACAGTGAAGTCTAATGGTGTTCATCCTGACGCCTATAGACTGCTCTTATTTCCATTCTCACTCAAGGATAAGGCAGCCAAGTGGCTGGAGTATTTCCCAAGGGAGAGCTTGACAACCTGGGAGGATGTGGTGAACAAATTCTTAGCAAGATTTTACCCTCCCCAACGAATCAATAGGCTGAGAGCTGAGGTCCAAACTTTCAGGCAACAAGATGGTGAGACTCTTTATGAAGCATGGGAGAGGTTTAAGGACCTAACAAGGAGGTGCCCACCAGATATGTTCAATGAATGGGTGCAGCTGCACATTTTCTATGAAGGCCTGTCATATGAATCAAAGAAGGCAGTAGACCATTCATCCAGAGGATCTTTAAACAAGAAGAAGACCATTGAGGAAGCCATAGATGTCGTTGAAACTGTATCAGAGAATGACTACTTCTATGCTTCCGAAAGAGGGAACACGAGAGGAGTGATGGAGCTAAACAATGTAGATGCTCTGCTGGCCCAAAACAAGCTCATTACCCAGCAGCTAGCTGACCTCACCAAGAAGATGGAGAGGAACCAAGTAGCAGCAATATCCACTTTATCAACAACCCAAGAAGGAGTGAATAAAGAAGCAGAGGGAAGTTAGGAGCAAGTCAACTACATTGGGAATTCACCTAGGCAAAACCATGATCCATACTCCAAGACCTACAACCCTGGATGGAGGAATCACCCAAACTTTGGGTGGGGAAATCAACAAGACCAAAGCCTTGATCAAAGACGGCCAAATCCCAACAATGCAGCCCCCCAACATTTCACATCTAGACCATATCAACACCCCCATAACAACAACTCTCCACATTCACATCAAAATCAAAATAACTTACCTCATCCTTCCACCTCTAATTACGATCTACAATCATTTGATGACAGACTCTCAAGGATTGAGAATCTACTTGAAGGCATAGGCAAGGAGATTCAAGATAACAAGGTGTTCAAGGAGGAAGTGCGAGCCAGTTTCAAGAACCAGGGAGACACAATCAAGTATGAGCAATTTCCCCATTCCCATTTAAGATTCTGCACTTTACTTTCCGTCGTTTACATTCAGCTCTTTATTTCTAGCATTTACTTTTCTGTTATTTACTTTTCTGCCATTTAATTTTCTGCAATATTCAACTCAAATTCTGATTCGCTCAACTATAACATTCCTCTAATTAAAGTTTCTTGATCAATCAATCCCTGTGGGATTCGACCTCACTCTATTGTGAGTTTTTACTTGACGACAAATTCGGTACACTTGTCGAAGGAAATTTGTTGCGAGACAAGTTTTCCGTGCATCAAATAATTCAAGAGAAGATGCAACAGTTAAATAAGAAAATTTTAACACCAAAGGAAGAATAATTAATTTAGAAAAGAAAATAAAAATATACACAAAATTAAAATGCAATGAATGAAATATGCAAAAAAATTAAGTAAAATAGAATAAAAGATAAGAAGAATGAGAAGGGAAAGAAGGGAAGAAGAAGTAAGTAAGAAAGGAGAAAAGATAGAAGAGATTAGGATTAGAAAAGAAAAGACAAGATAATTGGCGCTGATATGGATAAGTTGTGCGGCGCAGGCGACGCGAACGCGTGAGTGACGCGGTCGCGTGGTATGCGATGTGTTCAAGTGATGCAAACGCGTGGGTCACGCGTTTGCGTGGAGTGACTTGTGTCATTAGCACAGGGGCAGCCTCGCGGTCGCGCAACTCTCTGTTTGAAATGCATTTTACCAAAAATTTGGGTGACACGATAGCGTGGGTCACGCGATCGCGTGAGTGGCCATATTTGCAAAACGACGCGGACATGTGGGGCACGCGTTCGCATGGTAAGGCTTTTGCTTCTAGCACCGTTCCAGCCCCATTCCAGCCTAACTTTCTGCCAAACACCCTTTTTACGTCGATTTTCAGGGCACGCATTCGCGTGGGTGATGCGGACGCGTGGGAGGCATTTTTCGCAAATGACGCGGACGCGTCAGTGATGCGGTCGCGTAGATCAATTTGTGCCAAAGGCACGCCTCCAGCCACGCTTTCGCATGACTCTCTGTTTACTTTTCTTTTCTTCCAAAACGCACTGATGACGCGGACGCGTCAGCGACGCTGCCGCGTCGCGTGCGTGTTTTTTTTTTATAATGTAGTATGCAGAATGCAATGCTAATATGAATGTTATGCAAAACTCCAGGTTCAATACAATAAAATAAAATAAAACTCGAAAACAAATAAAACTAAATAAAAAATAAAAAAAACGATCATACCTTGGTGGGTTGTCTCCCACCTAGCACTTTTAGTTAAAGTCCTTAAGTTGGACATTTGGTGAGCTTCCTGTTGTGGTGGCTTGTGCTTGTACTGATCCAGGAATCTCCACCAATGTTTGTACTTCTAGTAACCTCCAGGGTCCCAAACTAGGCGTATAAAGCCTTCAAGCAAGTCAAAGCAAGTGACAAGGCCCCAAGAGTGTTGATGGTTGGAATGAATTCCGGGGTCCCAAACCTTACTTTTGCACCCGTCTTCTATTTGATCATCATGATTCCATCCGGGTGGTTCAGCCTTAGAATTCTCACTGAAGCATCCAAACAACTTCCCAGACCCATTCAATTGAGCTCTGCACCAACCTTTGCGTTTAAACTTAAAGCTTCCAACCATAATGAACCTTGCAGGCCAACTCCAACCACTAACCATCTTCCTCTTACTCTTAATGCCACAAAGAGTTCTAAGTTGACCATCCGTCTCTAGTAGCCCATATTCAAGTGGAATTAGAAAGCTAAGGGATATGAATTTTACCCATTTGAATGTTGTGAAGGATGATGGCAACTTAGGGGGAGGGATCTCCAACAACTTGGGCAAGGTAATTGCAGGCTTTACTCCCGTGAGTGCTTTCTTGACACTTTCCATAATTTTGCAAGCTTCTTCAATATCAACCTCTTCTTCTTGGTAGCTTTCTTCTAATTTAATCTCTTCTTCATTGCTTACCAAGGGCATGGGAGGCTGTGCTTCTGCTTCTTTAGTCTCCATCTCTTGGTTAACCTCTTCCAAGTCTTCAACCATGATATGCCTCAGAGGTTGTACACCCTCTTCAACATCAAATTCAAACGTCTTGGAAGGAGGTTCTATGATTTGAATTTCCCATGGAGGTTCAGCATCTCCCAGGTCTTCAACCACTTCTTCCTCTGCAACTATTGTGGCTTCCTCCACTTGTTTCAATACAAAGCCATGTTCCTCATTATCCACCGAAGTTTCCAGTGTCTCCTTCATGCTACACTCTTCTTTTGATTCTCCACATGTAACCATGGGAGTACTTTGAGTGCTCAGATGTCGGGAAGCTATTATATTTACTACCTCGGTTAAGGCAGTCGTGAGTTCCAGTACACTCCTTTACATCTTTGCTTGCCCTTGAAGGATAAAACGAAGGAGATGGTATATATTGAGGTGCTGGTTCATGAGAGTAATTGTGTTGGAATGGGGGTGGTTCTATGTACGGTTCATTTGGCTCATAAGGTGGTTGGTATGGTGGTTGAGGGTTAGGGTCATATGGAGGTGAATGGCGGAAAGGGGCTTGTGAGTATGGTGGTTCAAAGCTGTGTTGAGGAGGTGGGTCATAGGTATATGATGGGGGGTCTACCATATCTATCGTCTTGGTATGCACCTCGGAATGGCTCTTGACTATAGCAGTTAGGTGGGTGTTGGTTGTTGCGAAAGGGTCCACCATAACTATTGTCTACGCATGCATTGTGGGACGGTCTTTGTCTGTGGTACTGTGGAAAGTGTTATTGCCGAAAGGGTTGATCAGATCCTCGTAGCTCCTTCCATCTCTAATTGTTTTGACCTTGATACACGTTCCTGTTATAATTTTCATTCATTGCAACAACATTGGAACTAAACTCAAAGCGATGGGGGTGAAAACTCATAATAGCAAATAAAAATTAAAAATAAAAATAAATTTAAATTTAAATTAAAAGGTTATTGAAAATTAAATTTTGAATTTTGAAAAAGTCAACAGTATAAGATAAAAATTTGAAAAAGATTTAAATTTTGAAAAGGTTTGATTTTTAAAATTTTAAATCTAAAATTTTAAATTTGGATTTTGAATTTTGGAATTTAAATATTGAAAATTGAAATTTGATTTTGGAATAAGATAAGATAAGAATTTGAAAAAAGATATGATTTTTTTGAAAAAAAAAGATTTGAATTTTGAAATTTTGAAATTTAAGATTTGAATTTTAAATTTTTAAATTTGAATTTTGAAAATTGAAATTTGAAATTTTGAAATTATGAATTTTAAATTTTGAATTTTTGAATTTAATGAGGAAAGACAAAAACAATAAAATGACACCAAACTTAAAATTTTTAGATCAAAACAAAGAAAACAACTAAGAACAACTTGAAGGTCAAGATGAACACGAAGAACAACTTGAAGATCAAGATGAGCACCAAGAACAAATTTTTTTGAAAAATTTTTAATAACTAAATAAAAATCAATAACCTCTTAATTTACAAAAAAGCAAAAATAAAAACATAAATAAAAACAAATAAACAGGTAAAAGGCAAATATTTACAATAACCAATAATAAGGCACACGTTTGCAATTCCCCGGCAACGGCGCCATTTTAAAGAGAGAACTTTTGCGTGGTCTAGAAATTCACAGATAAATCCTCGTTGCAGGTATAGCTTCTAAACCAACAAAAACCCTTTCTTACAAACGTTTTGATTGTCACAAGTAACAAACCCCTTTTAAAATTGATAACCGAAGTATTTTAACCTCGGGTCGTCTTCTCAAGGAATTGTAGGGAAGTATGTTCTTATTATTGGTTATGAGTCTTGTAAATTGGGGATTTTGAAAGTAAGGAACAAGTATGTTAAATGATAAGAAAAATAAAATAGTAATAATAAAATAAACTCTTGGCAAGGTATTAGAACTGGAAGTCCTATCCTAGTTATCCTTATCAATTGTGATGAGAATTGGATTTTTCTCCCACTTTGTTAACCTCTAACTATGAATGTAAGTTAAATGGAAGAATTCTAAATTAAATTAAAAGCATTCATAAATCCGAAACACATCAAATTACGTCTAAACATAAATTCAAATCTAATATAGAAAGGTTTATAAGCTAAATTGAAAAGATAAATATCAATTAAAGCAATAAAATAAAAGTAGAAACATAACTTAAAGGAACATTGAACCTGTTATGAAGAAGAAATAATCCTAAATCCAAAAACTAAATCCTAAGAGAGAGGAGAGAACCTCTCTCTCTAAAACTACATCTAAAACTAAAAATTATGAATTATGAGCTTATATGATGAATGGATGCATTCCCCCACTTTATAGCCTCTAATCTGTATTTTCCGGGCCAAAAACTGGGTCAAAAACAGCCCAGAAATCGCCCCTAGCATATTCTGGTACGTACAGGTCACGGGAAAGTGACGCGGAAGCGTCGTCCACGCGTTTGCGTGAATTGCGTTTCTGCCAGGTCACGCGTCCGCGTGATCCACGCGTTCGCGTCGCCTGGCTTTGGGGCAGCTATGGCAAATTATATATCAAATCAAAGCCCCGGATGTTAGCTTTCCAACGCAACTGAAACCGCTTCATTTGGACCTTTGTCGCTCAAGTTGTGACCGTTTGAGTGCGAAGAGGTCAGGCTGGACAGCTTTAGCAGCTCCTTCAGTTTCCTGTATTCCTTCCACTTTTGCATGCTTCCTTTCCATCCTCCAAGCCATTCCTGCCCTGTAATCTCTGAAAATACTTAATACACATATCAAGGCATCTAATGGTAATAAGAGAGGATTAATATTAGCAAATATAAGGTCAAAGAAGCATGTTTTCAATCATAGCACAAAATCAGGAAGGAGAATGTAAACTCATGCAAATAGTATGAATAAGTGGGTAAACAGTTGATAAAATTCACTCAATTGAGCACAAGATGAACCATAAAATAGTGGTTTATCAGAGAAACCATTAAGGTTGAAAATAAAGCATCCCAAAAGGATAAAACCAAAGCTATGATCTTCCTTCGTTGCATATTGACGAAGGATTGAAAATGAATATCTCACACTAAAAGATCATGCAAATCTATGGAAGAACCTTGAAGAAGGGTATAATCATCAAAAGATAGTGATACTTCCTCAAGCCCGATATGCATGGACATACTTGCGTCTACAGAATTTTAAATTCATAAATGAATACAATTTAACAATGTTTCAAATTACCTCACGAATGAAATTATGTGGGAAAAAGATAACTGATAATGACATGTTAGAGAAAATTTTCTTGACCTTCCATGCATCGAATGTGCTCCTGTAGCAGCAGTATCGAGAAAAATAATTTAAAAATATTCTGAGCTAATTTCTTGCCTTCTTGTTGCTAAACAAAACAATGAATTGCTTTTAAAAAATTACGAAGTGCACCCAACTGGCGCCACCCCATTTCCTGAAGCAAATGCAAAAATTATAAGCCCAGAAGAGGTAAATAGCAATGCTTTGGTAACAAGAAAAATTATGGAAGAAAGAAAAATTATTTTCACAAAAAAAGATTTCACCAGAAGTGGGATAAAGAAAGAAATAATGGACAAAATAAATCAACAGAGAATAAATATTTTTGTTGTGGTGGAAAGGGCCATTAGTCACGTACCTGTCGTACCCCAAGGCACTTAGTTGATCTTTATCAAGCATTCTTGAAGAAAGATGACAAAGGAAAAGAGAAAAATCGCTATAAGAAAAATGTTAAGTACCGTCAGATTTAGCGTTGTACATTAGCGTCGGCATTACTGGCAGATTTAATGACAGTTTTGGAAGATATCTGTTTTCGACGGTAAATTCACCGCTAATAATTGGAAGGAAAACGAGAAAAATAGGCGCGAAGTTTAGTGTCATATTTACCATAAGAAAAGTCCGACAATAAACACTTTAATGGAACGCTGAGTTTTGGTGACCTGCACCGCATTACGGTAAATCCGACGGTAATCGTGCCCTAAATTTGAACTGCGAACCCTCTTTTCCTTTATTTCGAATCTCTCTCTCTCTCTCTCTCTCTCTCTCTCTCTCTCTCTCTCTCTCTCTCTCTCTCCGCCTTCTTCTCTCTCTCTCTCTCTCTCTCTCTAACCTTCTCATATCTCCTCTCCATTAACATTCTCCTCTGTGGCAACCCCATCCGACGGTACCCTCTCACCATTCTGCTGTTGTTGCTGTTGCAAACGGTTCTGCTGCCACTACTGCAAACGCTTCTACGGCCACTGCTGCAAACTCTTCCGCCACCACTTTTTCTCTTCTTCTCGGCATCGGCATGAGATCAGAAACTCTTTCTATTTTTACTTGTTATTAGTTATTATAAAATATGATTTGTATTGATTATTGTTGATTTGTGTTGATTATTCAGGTTGCTTAGTGAAGTTTTTATTATATATTTTTTATTATTGTTAATTTGTTCTTAATCTTTTATTTGGAAATTGTTTTGGTTCTTTAATTTTCTTTTCAAGTTGCTTGCCGCTTCAATTAGATGATAATTTAGAATCAGTTATAGAATTTATAAAAATTGGTTTGATGATAAAAAAATTAAAATAAATTATATAATTTATAGTTTATTTGTTTTACAAATTTAGAATGCTTTGAAAGTTTAGCAAATGAGTGCATTTGAGTTGATTAGTAACAATGCTTGAAACTTCTTGGTACGTGGATTAGGATTTGAACCCTTGTATATTGCCTTAATAATGATTGAAAAAAATTAAAACAGAACAGAATTTAAAGTTGCATAACTTTCTCATATGATGTGATATGAGTCTAAAACTTGATTTAAATCAAACTTGGAGGTGTCTAGTATAACCCCAACAAAATTTAGGAGCAATGAGCCAAAATTGAATTTTTCATAATTTTTATAAAAACTTTGCTGCCTGCTATTTTCCAGAAATTGCTAGGACAGGGCAGAACTTTAAAAATTTGTATAAAATTCAATTTTAAAGTGATTGTAATGAAACTTAATTTAAATTAAAATATAAGATCCCTAGAATACCCCATCAAAAGAAATAGCTCATGCGCGAACTTTTCACGACATGTCTCCAACCTGTAAGAATATAAGACGTGTCGGATAATGTATTTCTTTAACTAAGTTTAATGTAGTTTATTTTGATTAAGCATTTTGAATGATGTTGTGAATATGTTTAGCATATTTTTAATTGGTATGCTCTTCGTAGACGTGATGATAGGTAGAGGTGTTACGGATCAGCCTAGTAGTCGTGGTTGTGGTCATGGTCTTGGTGGAGGGAGGGGTTCTGCCAGTACCGCTGAGAATTCTAGATCCTCTCCCTCTACTCCGACTACCTTGGTTACGTCACAGGTTGCGGGTACATCGAATCAGCTGTTTATTATGGTCCCGACCCCAACTACGTCCTGCACTTACGACGACGATGTTGCCTCCATCCGCTCAGCAGCCCACTGTCTTGGCGACGCTGCCTCTAGCGACAGACACCGTGGTGCTAGAATCCTCTCATGGAAGCCAGCCAGCTGATACCCCTCCACCACCTCCCATCGTACGGATGATGATTTGGCCCGATGGCAGAATGGTAAAGTACTACTTTAAGACTTTATATTCGGAAAGTGTTTGATAATTCGTGACTAGTGATTCTTGATTATTGGTTCTAGTTTTAGTGGATTTAGGGTTGTGGTGACAGGTCATTTTAAGAAATTTTTAAAGTTCTTTTTCATTTATCTTTAAAGGTTTTAATCAAATTTCTTATGTTTTCTAATAGAATTTCATAAATAATCAAATATTTGGAGTTGGGATAGTATTTTTGTTCTTTCATGAGTTTTTAGGCTCAAAACAAGCAAAAATTAAAGCCTTTTTAAAAGAAAACACAAGTACAGCAAAAGCGTGGCTTAAGGAACAAAAGCATGCTGCAAGGAAAAGGAGAATAGAGCCAAAGCACCAAAGGAGGCACGCCAGGCAGCCACGCCACATGCCTGGCGGCCAAGACCTACACTCGGTGGATGGCCTCCACACCCGACGGACTCCCTCCAAGCCTCCAGCACGCCCGGTGGACACACCCCATGGCCGGCGGACCTGGCTTCTTCCTTGCTTTTGCCGAGCGTTCCCCTTTGCACCAAGACACACGCTCAGCTTGTGTCCTTTCTTGGAAGTGTGTTCTAATACAAGCCCGATGTAAAGATAATTACAACTCTAAGGATGTAACAATTAAGGCCCAAGCTTAATTATCCACATCATTAAAAGCTTTAAACACATCCAAAAGATTCAAGATTCTAGAAGATTAGTTATTAATTCTTTTTAGAAACATAAAGATTTGGTTGTTAGAATTTATTTCTATAATAGATTTGAATTATTATTTTGATTTAAATTTGAAGTAAGTAGTCAGTTATCTTATCTTTATTAGAATATTCTTAAATTTAAATTCTAGAATTAGGATATAAATAAGTGAACAACGTTCACAAGAGGAGGCATCGAGGAGGAGGATCTTTGGATCCAAATCCAGACATTTCTTTTTCTTCTTGTTTTTCTTTCATTCCATGAATAACTAATCCTCTGTCAAAGGGTTAAGAGCTCTGTTTATGTTTCCTATGGGTTATTAATCTATGTTTATTTTATTTGAAGTCTTGCAATGATCTATTTCATGATTGAGTTATTTGTTCTTCATTCATATTAGTATCATCAGAAGGTATGCTAATCCTTTTGAATTCTTTTATTACAATTGAAATTTTTGATATTTGAATTAATGCTTGAAAACTCTTTCACATGACTCTTTGAATTCGGTGAGGAATAATGGTTCAATTAGTGTGCAATACATGCATGATTTTTAACCACCCTAATTTTAAATAAGTGACATATAATTCAGATTAGAACCACTTTTGAAAATTCCATTTTCTTCTACGTTTAATTGGATACGACTAGCTTGAATACGTGACATATAATTCAACCTAAGGACTACTTTTAAATTTTATTAGAATCTAAGTCATTTTTTGTGCTTAATCTCTTTAATTAATTAACTAACAACTAATTGATTTTTGAGAAACTAAGGAACCAAGAAATTGGAAATCAATTACTAAAGATTTATCGTAAAAGATCATTGCAAACTTCAAGATAAGTAAACAAGGTTTGATTTCTTTAAGTGCATAAATATCTCCGAAGCCCTTGACTCTCACAATCATTGTCTTCTCTCAATCAACATCCACGTTTACTGCCTCTCAAGCACTCAAGATTCCAAGCAAGATATAAGTTTTATCATCATCAATCCAAGTTATTTAATCTAATTAGGTATTTAATCTGATAATTGCTTGCTCAATCCTTTAATCCACGTGGAAACGATATCCACTCACCGTAGTATTACTTGAACAATCCGGTGCACTTGTTGGTATCCGTGAGCTTCAATTTTTGCTCATCAGATTATAGGTTTGAACTGCTAAAAGTGTTTGATATATCCTGATTATTGATTCTTGATAATTGATTCTAGTTTTAGTGGATTTAAAGGTTGTAGGTTTTATATATTGAAAGTATTTGATGTATCCTAATTATTGATTCTTGATTATTGATTCTAGTTTAGTGGATTTAGTGGATTTATGGATGTTGCTTCTTGATTGTTGACTGTTGTTCATTGATTGTTGACAATTGGCATTGTTTATGTTAATTATTGACCGATAGAGTTTGTGGCGCATTCCAGTTATAGATGAAACTCTACCAAAATTTCTAAAAAAATATCTATATATTATGGTTATTTGCTTCTAAAGTTTTAACTTATATTGCCATATTAGTTTGTTTGTAAATTCTTGATAGGTTTACGCCAAATAGCAATGCATGTACTCAGGAGATGACCAACGTCATCAAGCTGATGTACGACTATCCATGGCCAAGCTACAAGAAGATCTCTGCTGAGACCAGAGAGCGATGGTTTCAGAAGTAGGCGGTAAAAACTTAATATAGTCAAACCTTTTTAGCTAGTATATATCTTCTATTTTGTTTAATACGATATATTTTGATTAACTAATTTTAAATTTTTTGGTTCAGCTGAACTTTATATAGGACAAAGAGCATGATGCCTTCATCAAGATGATATAGGACAACCGAATGGGTAGGCGGCTGCAACAGATGTTGGAGGATGTACGTGAGAGGTGCGACCACCTCACTTCCTAGCTCCATCCAAAAATCAAGAAGGCTCTGTATGTTCATTGGGAGACCGATAAGGGATTCAGGCATCGACGTCTCACAAACAGAGCTAACAAGACATCGGCCAAGTCGTCCAAGTTTACCGGCTGATGACAAGTCATCTTAGCCTATTTTAACTAGTCTTTTTCTTTTGTTTTCATTAGAATTATGCACTTTCTTGAGCTACAAGCAAGTCAATTAGGTAGATTTTCATGCTTCCTTTGATTTAATCAACCATGTATGAATTCATGCTATTTCATGAGGTTTTATACTATAATTGTCACATATTATGAAGGAATGAATATCTCATGATTGTAAGCATAGCTTTGATGTGTTTGGTTGATTAATGATAGGTGAAGAAAGCTTGGAGAAAGGTTGAAGCAAGAAGGAATAGCTAGGAGTAAAGAGAGGACAATGGAATAAGTGAAATTGAACCAGGAAGCAAAAAGCTGGACCTAAAGTTAGCCTCAAACTTTTGCACAAACTTTTGGGTGAAAAGTTAGCCCCGACGTTAGCCCCTAACTTTTGGGCTAACGTTGGAACTTGAAAATCACTCCCTGGGCACCAAAAGTTTGCGCCAACGTTAGCCCCTAACTTTTGGGCTAACGTTGGCACATGAAAAACACCCCTGGGCGCCAAAAGTTTGCGCCAACGTTAGCCCCTAACTTTTGGGCTAACGTTGGCACATGAAAAATACAAGGGGAGGAGCAAAAGTTTGCGCCAACGTTAGCCTCTAACTTTTGGGCTAACGTTGGCGCCATAAGTACACATTAGGAGGCCAACGTTGGAGCAAAAGTTAGACCCCTAACTTTTGCCCCAACATGGATAGCAGCAAGTTCTGGTGGCTAATATGAAAAGTTGGAGCAAAAGTTAGCCCCTAACTTTTGCTCAAACTTTTACTCCAACTTTTGCAAAACTCCAACCCGGTTCATTTGGTTCACTTTGGTCCTTCTCCAAACTCCAAGAGCAATCAACCAAGGCCTCTTTCAACCCAATTCCACCAAGAGCAAAGGCCCAACTCAAGGCTTGAAGATCATTTGAAGAAAGTGTATAAATAGGATAGAATTCAAGTTCTTCGAGGAGCTTTCCTACTCCCGTGAGTTTTTATTACTTGATGCGACCCGGTACACTTGCCGGTTAGATTTGTGTGTTTTGGGAGAAATTCATTTTTCCACCAAAATACTCATCACCGGCGGCTCAGCGACTTTCATGAAGACGGAGGCTAGGCTGGTGTGTAGCATCTCTAATTTTGTTATTAACTTAGTTATGTTCTTTAACATATCATTAGTATGCATCCTAACACATTGTTTCAATGCAACATATGTAGTTGAAGTCGTTGGATCGCAATGCAACATTGGCGGAGACCTTCAAGTATACCCACACTTTGATGCAGAACAAAGAAAGATTTGCTTATCAGCGGTCTATGAATCATTGTGTGAGTAAACATCTTATGATATAAATTTTCAATTAACTGTACAGCTATCGTCTTAATCATAATAACATGTGTCACACATGAGTCCTACACGCAAAAAGCGGAGGCTGCAACTCAGCAATCTCAGGAAAGTGGGGAGGACGCCAGTGGCTCTACTGCTTCAGTCGTTGATCTTGATGTGACTTGGCGCGAGACCGCATCTGCGCTGTACAAGAACCGCATCTATGGACAGGGGTTGTTCTTCGCCAACAACCTCCCACCTCCGCATTGAGGCCATCGTCCGCCTCTGCCACCAGTCTAGCCATCGATCCTGAGAAAGACATTGATTTGAGGTTGCAGAAGCAAGAGCTCACCTAGAGCCTTCACGAACAGACTTAGGAGCTGAACGAGACTCGAGAGAGGTATCAGGAGATTCTCACACACGTGACAGACACGAATGACCTCAGGCTGGAGTGAAGGCAGTAACTGGAGCGGAGCAGCAGATGGCAGGGTACTAGGCTCAGATGCACGCTAGTGGCAGTAGCGCTGCTGGTGGCAGCAATGTTGTTGGTGGGACACGAACATCACACCTTCTCTGCCGCTTCAACAGGACCACGAGAATGACGACAACATCTACCAGGATCTTTAGTGATTAGGGCTTTGTTTTTTATGGTTTCATTGTATTTGATTTATTTGACTTTAAATTTATTTGAACGATTGATATTTAATATTACATAATTCCTTTTTATTATTTATAATCTGACTACTAATTGTCTGAAAAAAAATTTAAATAAAAACTTAATATTAAAAATGAAAAAATTTTAAAAAAATTGCGTTACAATATTTTTTTAAAAAAATAAATTGACATTACAGTCAGATTTAACGAGGGCATAATCTGATAGTAATAGCGCGAGAAACAGGATATTGTAGCGCCTACGTTACCGTCGGAAAAATTTGCCAATAATCAAATAGTTTTTCGGCTAGGTAAATCGTCGCATAATTCGATGGTAATTATTGTCGGACTAGAAATCCGACGGTAACTCGTTACCAGCGAGGTTTCTACCGTTGGATTCCTTTCGACAGTAAATCTGTCAGTAATTAACTTACCTTCGGAATTTATTCATTTTTTCGACAATAATCTGATAGTACTCAGTGTTTTTCTTGTAGTGAATTTTGTTTCAAAGGATGTTACTAAAAATTACACCACTCATTATGAAGTATCTAATTTTTTTGAGGATCCTGAAGGATACATTGGTCACTTAATCAATGATAGAAAAGTTTAATAATTAGGTTCGTTAATTACTTATGTCATAAAATAATGTAAGAAACTTTTTATTAAGTTTTACTTTCTATGCATTTGAATTTCAAGTATGATGTATATAAATAATGTTTAATAAAATATTAATATTTATGTTTAAGAATTTCAAAATTACTAAATGTGCCAAGATAATAATAATAAAATTTTTAGTATATACTATACTTCTTAGAAAAATATTTTCAATCAAGGAAATAATTTTATTGCGTAGATATTTCTACTCATTTTATTATTATTTGTCTTTAAAGAGAATGGTAAGGACATATAGAGAAGATATTTGCCTTGCGGATAGTACAAGTTTGCACACTATTCTCAAAAGTAATATATATTTTACCCATCTTGTGCCAAAAGAAGAATATGTTAATACTATTATTGGCTCAGACAATGTG
>NC_029792.2:54783559-54819976 GCF_000816755.2 Arachis ipaensis
AATTTTACTTATTATTATTATTATTATTATTATTATTATTATTATTATTATTATTATTATTATTATTATTATTATTATTTATCTTTGAAGAAAATGGCAAGGACATATAATGAAGATATTTGCCTTGCAAATAGTGCAAGTTCGCATACCATTCTCAAAAGTAATATATATTTTACTCATCTTGTACCAAAAGAAGAATGTGTCAATACCATTATTGGCTCAGGTAATGTGATAGAAGGCTCCGGAAGAGCTATACTTTTATTTTTCGGAGGAACAAAATTCATAATAAATAGTGCACTATTGTCTATTAAGTCTCTAAAAAACTTGTTGAGTTTTAAAGATATTCGCCGAAATGAATATCATATTGAAACAATGAATGAGAAAAATCTTGAGTACTTATATATCACAATTCATGCTTCAAATAAAAAGGTTATATTAGAAAAGTTATCTTACTTTCTTCTAGGTTATACTATACTAAAATCAGTGCAATTTAATCACATGCCATTGTAAATTAAAAGTTTACTAGCCCAAATGAATTCATAATTTGGTATGATCGATTGGGTCATCCTGGAATAACCATGATATGGAGAATTATTAAAAACCGTCATGGACATTCACTAAAGAGTCAGAGAATTCTTCAATCTAGTGATTTCTGTTGTGCTACATATTCTCAGAAAAAGTTAATTATAAGGTCATCACCAGTAAAGATTAGATTTGAGTCCCCTGAATTTATAGAAAGAATTCAAGGAGATATATGCAGACCAATTCATCCACCATGTGGATCCTTTAGATACGTTATGGTTCGAATAGACGCATCCTCGACATAGTCACATGTGTGCTTATTGTTTTTTCGCAACCTGGCATTTGCGAGATTACTTGCTAAAACTATCCGATTAAAAGCACATTTTCCAGAAAATTCAATCAAAATAAATCACCTTGATAATCTTGGTGAATTCACTTCCCAAGCCTTTGATGCTTATTGTACGGCTAATAGAATAAGTGTTGAACATCTAGTAACTCATGTTCACACACAAAATGGATTAATAGAATCACTTATTAAATGCCTACAATTAATTGCTAGAC
Source organism: Arachis ipaensis (assembly GCF_000816755.2). Lineage (NCBI taxonomy): Eukaryota > Viridiplantae > Streptophyta > Magnoliopsida > Fabales > Fabaceae > Arachis > Arachis ipaensis. The sequence goes on from NC_029792.2 coordinate 54,784,643, forward strand.
CTTTACTTATGAGAATAAATCTTCCTATTTCTATTTGGTACAATTTTACATGCCACAAAATTTATTCGTTTGAGGTCAACAAGTTACCATCAATTTTCTCTCCTGCAATTAGCTTTTGGCCAGCAACCAAATATTTTCCATTTGAGAATATTTGGGTGTGCGATACATGTTCCAATTGCCCTACCTTCTTGCACTAAAATGGGACCCCAAAGAAAATTATAAATTTATGTAAAATATAATTCTCCCTCTATAGTGAGATATCTTAGGATACAAATAGGAGATGTGTTTAAAGCCCAATTTGCATATTGTCATTTTGATGAATTAATGTTTCCAGCATTGGGGGAGAGAATAAGCCACTTGAGAAAGAACTTAATTAGAATGTGTAACACCCTAATATTCATATCCTTATGCTCAAGTCATAAGTCAATGATAATAAGGTGGTATGACTCTCAAGGTGGATTATAATACATAATTATATATATGTTGAAGGGAAGTATCAATGAGAAGCTTGAAAAGAGTAAAATAAAATCGCAAACGGATAATGCTCTCGTGTATCGGTAACAGAAAGATAAAGCGCATTCGGAAAGCGATGAGAGTCAAGACATTAAGGAAGCATAAGATAAAGACAAGATATATGAATATAATCATAAGTAAACTAACCTAGTCACAACCTGCGAAGTTTAGGCTGCCTAGGGTACAGAATTAAAATCAGTTTGACAACAGTACTTTTCCTATCTCTCCCAAGATATACATAAAAACCTCTATGTGCAAATTCCAAAAGAAATAAATACATAGTATAAGTTTTTCAAAATAAAGTGAAGATATTCTAAACAAAAGTGAACCAAAATCCAATGATCTTTGTCACCTCTCAGACAAAGCATAGCTCATTGCTGAGCACGAGGACCTGCATCTAAAAAATAAGAGATATATAGAGAATGAGAACCCCCGACCCATGGGTTCCCAGTACAGTAAAAGTTAAAAATAAATACAATGCACTATAATAAGAACTCACTAAGCATCTTAACTTCACACCTCGTCATATCCATCTTATTATTCTCTCTACTCCATAACTTGGCAACTATCTTAAGGGATTTATAAGTCTAAGTCAACAATTCTCGCCTTTCTTCAACTTTCCAATCAAACAGCATCATAACCAAAACAAACACTGGCTAGTCATTTCAGTAATTCTATATCAATACCTCATATCTTTACATGGAGCAAGTAAACTCACTTCACTGCGTCTACCCAGGGAACTCAAATCATCTCATCATCTCATTTCAATAAGGACAGCCCTCAGCGTCGACCAACATCAGCATAAGGGATCTCTCAGTTGTACAAACATAAATAATGCAAACAAGAAAAAGATAAGCAAGGGTGAATGACCTGTCCTATGGCCAATGATATAATATGTCGGTTATACAGTCAGACCCGACACATCTGGTAGCTAACTCGAATATTGTCCTCTCACTCGCTATATTGCATAGCCTCACAGGGTGAGTGACCTGTACACCTTGCAGAGTTAATACTCTGTATATCTCGCAGGGAGAATGCCCTGTACACCTCGCAGACAGAAGGAACCTCGTAGGGTTGAGTGCCCTGTACACCTTGCAGAGTTGAGTGCTCTGTATACCTTGCAGGCAGGATAGCTAATGAGCGGATAATTTATACGCTTTTTGGCATTGTTTTTAGGCAGTTTTTAGTATGTTTTAGTTACTTTTTATTATATTTTTATTAGTTTTTAAATAAAAATCACATTTCTGGACTTTACTATGAGTTTGTGTGTTTTTCTGTGATTTCGTATTTTCTGGCTAAAATTGAGGGACCTGAGCAAAAATTTGATTCAGAGGCTGAAAAAGGACTGCAGATGCTGTTGGATTCTGACCTCCCTGCACTCGAAGTGGATTTTCTGGAGCTACAGAAGCCCAATTGGCGCGCTCTCAATTGTGTTGGAAAGTAGACATCCAGTTTTCATTTTTCAAAGCTGAGACCATTGTACACGTGTGGAGGCTGGCCTCACGGCCATGCCTAGACCACTTTCACTTATGTATTTTCTACGGTGGAGTTTCTACACCCATAGATTAAGGTGTGGAGCTCTGCTGTTCTTCATGAATTAATGCAATTACTACTATTTTTCTATTCAATTCACGCCTACTTCTTCTATAAGCTATACTCTCGTACTTAATTCAGTTAAGTCAGAATGAAGGGGTGACCTATGACAATCACTCAATCTTCGTTACTCGCTTAGCCAAGGTCGTGTGCCTGACAACCACAAAGCGATCTACATGATGTTCAACGTAGTCATTGGACGACAGCTGGAGTATATTCTCTTGGGTTTCTAATCTAAGATTAGAACCTTCGTGGTATAGGCTAGAATTATTGACAGCCATTCCTGGGATCCGGAAAGTCTAAACCTTGTCTGTGGTATTCTGAGTAGGATCTGGGAAGGGATGACTGTGACGAGCTTCAAATCTGCGAATGTGGGGCATAAGTGACAGTGTGCAAAAGGACAATGGTCCTATTCCGACACTAGCGGGAACTGACAGATGATTAGCCGTATGGTGACAGCGCATATGGATTTGTTTTCATCCGAGAGGATCATACAGCTTGCCATGGAAGGAGGTAATGCATGGTTGGAAGAAGCCAGTAGGAAAGCAGAAGTTCAAAAGTAACAAAGCATCTCCAGACACTTATCTGAAATTCCCACCAATGAATTACATAAGTATCTCTATCTTATTTTATATTTTATTTATATTTTAATTATCAAAACCTCATAACCATTTAAATATTCCTGATTGAGATTTACAAGGATGACCATAGCTTGCTTCAAGCCGACAATCTCCGTGGGATCGACCCTTACTCACGTAAGGTTTATTACTTGGACGACCCAGTGCACTTGTTGGTTAGTTGTGCGGAGTTGTGAAAAAGAGTTGAGATTACAATTGTGCGTACCAAGTTGTTGGCGCCATTGAGATCACAATTTCGTGCACCAAGTTTTTGGCACCGTTTCCGAGGATTGTTCGAGTTTGGACAACTGACGGTTCATCTTGTTGCTCAGATTAGGTAATTTTATTTTAATTTTAAGCTTTTTGTTTTTATTATTTTTATTTTCGAAAAAAAAGTTTCAAAAAAATATATTATTCTATGTCTTCAAAATTCTAAGAATGAATTCTAGAGTTTCATGATGATCTGTTGAAGTCTGGCTGGCTCTGAAGCCATGTCTAATCTTTTGGACCGAGGTTTCAACTTATCATCACAAGAGCTTGTTAATTTCTATCAATCCTGTTATTGAATGTAATGATCTGCTAAAGCTTGGCTGGCCATTGGCCATGTCTAGTATTTTGGACCGAAGCTTTCACTGAAAGCTTGGCTAGATAGTAAGCCATGTCTAATTCCTGGACCGGAGTTTTAGACTAACATTGCATGATTCCTGGAATTTTCATTAAGAATTTTGAATTCCTAAATTTTCTTTTTCCAAATAATTTTCGAAAAATTACAAAAAAATTTTAAAACAAAAAAAAACCAAAATTATTTTGTGTCTCTTGTTTGAGTCTAGTGTCAAATTTTAAGTTTGGTGTCAATTGCATTTTTTTTTATTTTTTTTTACTTTAAATTTTCGAAAAAAAATCGTGCATTGAGTTCTTCATTGATTTTCAAGTTGTTCTTGATGATTTTATTGGGTCTGATCTTTAAATTCTCTTGTTTTGTGTCAGTTGTTGTTTTTCATATGCATTTTCAAATTGTTACTGTCCCTAGTATACAAACTTCTAAGTTTGGTGTCTTGCATGTCTTTGTCTTCTTGAAAAATTTTCAAAAATGTGCTCTTGATGTTCATTACATTCTTCAAAGTGTTCTTGCATGCATCATTTATTTTGATCTTGATTTTCCATGTTTAGTCTCATTCTGTTGTTTTTCTCTCTCATCATTAAAAAATTCAAAAATTTTCAAAATTATGTCTTTTCAAGTCAATAATACAAAGAATTGACAAAATCTACACAATATAAACCACAAAATTGGGGTTTATCAAATCTTCCCACACTTAAACCAAGCATGTCCTCATGCTTAGAATAAAAAGACCAAAGTCCGTGGTGAGAAAGGGTTTATGAAATGCAAAGTACCTAAGTGAATGCATGCAACTAATGTAAAATCATCTACCTACTTGGTCAAGAGTAAATCTATCCTCCAAGAACACATGTGAACATATAGGGTGAAAATAATATGTAGTTCATGAATCCTACCAAATTGAACATCACTAAGGAGTGCATATAACTTGCTAGATGAACGCTTGTGAAAGCCGGGAACAAAGAATTGAACATCGAACCCTCACCGGAAGTGTATCTGCTCTATTCACTCAAGTGTATAGGGTTCATCACTCAATCTTCTCCTAATCATGCTTTCCAAGATTTGTCTTTCATCTAACAATCAACAATTACTTAATGCATGTTTACAAGTATCATGAGGTCTTATCCATGGGTTGTAATGGGGCTAGGGTGAAGGTAAGGATGTATATGGCCAAGTGAGCTTAAAATTTGAGTCCTTGATTAACCTAGGATCCCACTAGACACATAGAACAACCTATACAACTATAATACATTACCTAGCTACCCTTGAGTTTCACTTTTTACATACTCATGCATTCTTTTCAATTCATATCCCATATGCATTTTTTTGGTCCCCTTTTTCTTGGGGTTTCATGTACAAAAGTTTCAATGCATATGGTTCAGCCATTCAATACATGAGTATGTTCCCAAATCCTAGAATTTCAATTACACTACAATTACACACCTCTATATCTACCCAAATTTCCCAAGTATACCCTCCTAATTGAATGATACACATCCTAACTTACCTAAGCTAATCAAGGATCCAAATTTAGGGACATTCATGGTTTTTTTGCCTAGGGTTGTTGATGTTCTCTATTTAAGAACAAAAAGGGTTTATCATGGGCTCAAAATTGGTTAGCAATGGTAGATAAAAGAGTTAAGGCCATTTGGGAAAAGTGACTATTGAAATGATGGCTTCAATCATGTAAATGCATTCATACACAAGTAATGGACATATAGAATCAGACAAAGCAAGGATCACAATCATAGAGTGAGAGATATGCACACAAGAATGGGAAATAATGGTTAGAAGATGTAACCATGCAATAGGCTCAAAACTTACATGCTTGTGTTCTTAACTCAATCACTATGTTCCAAAATACATTCTTAAAGCAAGTTTACTACAAAAATTTTTCAAAATTTGGTAGGCCCCAAAACACAGTTTCTTGGGGAAGAAGTTAGTTTTTGACCAAGCAACTCTATAGAAACTAACTATCATGCAAGGAGTATTTACAAGCAAAACTAACTACACATGCAATGCACTAACTATTAAGCAGAAGATAAATCCATGGGTATTGAAAGGAATAGATTGTTACCCATAGAGATCGGTCGAACGACCTCCCCACACTTAGAATTTAGTATGGTCCTCTGTGCTACGAACAATGCGCAAAGGGCGGTCGGGACCGGAACCATCACTATCCTCTCCTTCAGAGTTCCCATCACTTGGGTTTGAGGTGGATGTGAATATTTCGGGTTCCTCCATGCTGGAGGTAACACAACGCAGAAGCTTCTTGATGTAAGTGTATCGGCGTTGATTGCGCCTCTCATATCTATCAAGCTTCCGGTGTAGATCTTCTATCATTTGGTGTGTGGATCTTTGCCGTGGTGGTGATGATGAGGTGGAAGGAATAGTAGATGGAAGGGCTATGTCCAGGCTTGGGTTGTTCATGGGAAGATGTAAGTATTTTCCGCTTGGGACCACATCACCCTTAGCCAGAACTATAATCTTCATGTCTTTGGCATCCCAAGGAACACCCGCAGCAGCAACTAAATCATATACCAATGCTGGAAATGACAAATTATTCCGGGCGTGGACTTGACTCATCGCTTGCTTGACAAGAAACGGAATGTTTACCGGCCTCTCCGTGAGAACACACCAAATAAGCAAGGCGAGATCCGCCGTGAAGGACGACTTGTGGGTGCTAGGTAGCACATAGTGAGATAGGATCTGGACCCAAGCTCTAGCTTCTTCAATGAGGAAGCGAGTGTCAATGCTCTTGGGCCTCATCCAGAGTCCACCATGGATCCAAAATGCCTCTGGTTCAGTAATGACTCGGAGGATCGAGTCCCAATCAAATCCAAACTTCTCTCGCTGACGTAAGACATTTGGTAGCCATCCATGTCACTTGGCACTGGTAGGACATTAAGCACTTTCTGAATAGCCTCTTCTGAAACTGAGACTTGCTTCCAGTGCATGTATACCGATTGAAGAGAGGAGAGATGGTAGTTAGTGTAGAATTCTTCCACCCAAGAGAGGTTGATCTCCCTTGGTTTCTTCATAAGAAACTCCCATCCTCGCCGTTCAATGCGGGGTAGAATATAAGGAGCAACCTTGTCCGGTGGAGCAAGTAGATGCTCAGGATGATAGTTCCGTACAGCTATGGAGGGGAACATAAGTTCATAGAAGTGGTTGGAGAACCTTGAATAATCTTTTGTCGGTTTGCTCTTTTCATTCTCATCAATAGGAGCCGGTGTCTTCGTCTTCTTAGATAGGTGCGTGGCTCCTAATGAAGAGTGCTCCTTAGAGTTTGGCCTTTGGGGTGCCCTATTTGCGGCCGGTTTCCTTGAAGCTTTCTCCTTGCCTTTCTTGGTTGCCATCCTGAAAAAGGAAGGAAAACAGGAAAACATTAAACCCAAAGAATCATTTTAGCAAAAATATGCAAGTGAAGGATAGTGCCCGAAAGAAATCTTGCAACAAAGTAATCATAAAGACATGGGTCACAACACTTAGCATGGGATGCAAGAGGAAGTAAAGCATGCAATGGCACGAGAAGAGTAATCTCAAGCATCCATAACAAAGAGCAAGTCATGTTCAATGAGTATCTAATTAGCAAGCAAAGTGGACTCAATGCGTATAGAAGACAACAAGTGAATGAGGAGAAGCACCCAATTGAAAGTACATTATTAAAAGAAACCAAAATGGCATTCATGCATTTCCTCGAACACTTGGTGTGCAATTATCAAGCAAAGAACAATTATGAGATACTCAATCAATTTAAATCCCAAAATGAAACATCAATCATCACATAAAATATCATATATTGGCAAAGATAAGGAAAAATGACAAAAGATCTATTAAAGCAAATTAAGCTCAAATTCAACATCCATGGAAAAATAAGGAAAAGGAAAAGTGAGCAAACAAAAAGTAAGGAATATCATCATGCAACTAAAAGACAAACTAAATAAATCAACAAAAAAGAGTCTAACTAAAGGAGGAAATAATGCAAAGAAAGTGAAAGAAAAGAAATGGAAGAAGTAGAACCTTGAGAAGTGTAAAAGAACAAGGTTGAATTTTCTTTTGTGAAGATGAGAAAGAAATAAGAGAGATGTAGTGCTACCGGAAGAGGTGGTTGTCACCGATGAGTGGTCGGAGACGGTAGTGGTGGATTGCGGAAGCAGAAGAAGAAAGGAGAAGTGATGGAGAAGGAAGAAGGAGAAAGAAGATATGAAAGGAGGTGAGAAAAGGGAACCGAACAAGGCGCGAAGCTTTAAAACGGATTCGCGCAACCGGCGCGCGCACGCACAGTGCGCTGGCACGTCGGTGAGATGTTGGAAAAGGACGCGTGTGCGTCAGTGGTGCGCACGCGCGAGGTTAGTTGTGCCCCTGCCACAAGACTGGCACAAAGTTGGCATGAGTCTCTGGGATTTGTACCAGAGTTGGTGAGTGGCGCAGGCGCGCGGACGCACACAGTGCGCAAGCCCGTGCTTGAGTCAGTTGGCAACTGGCGCGGACGCGCGCAGTGTGCAGACACGTTGGTGTGGGCACAAATGTGGCATAAGTATGGCATAACTCTCTGGTTTTTTGTACCAGGGAGTCTGATGAGCGGATAATTTATACGCTTTTTGGCACTGTTTTTAGTATGTTTTTAGTATATTTTAGTTAGTTTTTATTATATTTTTATTAGTTTTTATTTAAAATTCACTTTTCTGGACTTTACTATGAGTTTGTTTGTTTTTTTGTGATTTCAGGTATTTTCTGGCTGAAATTGAGGGACCTGAGCAAAAATCTGATTCAGAGGCTGAAAAAGGACTGCAGATGCTATTGGATTCTGACCTCCCTGCACTCGAAGTGGATTTCCTGGAGCTACAGAAGCCCAATTAGCGCGATCTCAATTGCATTGGAAAGTAGACATCCTGGGCTTTCTAACAATATATAATAGTTTATACTTTGCCCAAGATATGATTGCCCAAACCGGCGTTCCAAGTCAGCATAAGAATTCTGGCGTTTAACGCCAGAACTGGCATAAAAGCTGGAGTTAAACGCCCAAACTGGCACAAAAGCTGGCGTTTAACTCCAAGAAAAGTCTCTACTCATAAAAACTTCAATGCTCAGCCCAAGCACACACCAAGTAGGCCCCGGAAGTGGATTTTTTACACTAAACACCCTAGCTTACTCATTTTCTGTAACCCTAGGTCACTAGTTTACTATAAAAACTACTTTTAGTAATTCATCTTGTACCTCATGACACTTTACACGTTTCATATTGTATCTTCTATGGCATGAGTCTCTAAACCCCATTGTTGGGGGTGAGGAGCTCTGCTGTGTTTCGATAAATTAATGCAATTACTACTGTTTTCCATTCTATCATGCTTGCTTCTATTCTAAGATATTCATTCGCACTTCAACCTGATGAATGTGATGATCCGTGACACTCATCATCATTCTCACCTATGAACGCGTGCCTGACAACCACTTTCATTCTACATGCAATCAAGCTTGAATGTTTATCTCTTGGGTTTCTAATCTAAGATTGAAACCTTCGTGGTATAGGATAGAATTATTGGCGGTCATTCTTGAGATCCGAAAAGTCTAAACCTTGTCTGTGGTATTCCGAGTAGGATCTGGGAAGGGATGACTGTGATGAGCTTCAAACTCGTAATTGTTGGGCGTGTGACAGACGCAAAAGGATCAATGGATCCTATTCCAACATGATCGAGAACCGACAGATGATTAGCCGTGTGGTGACAGCGCATTTGGAACATTTTCACTGAGAGGATGGGATGTAGCCATTGACAACGGTGATGCCCAACATAAAGCTTGCCATGGAAGGAGCCTTGCATGTGTGAAGAAGAAGATAGTAGGAAAGCAGAGATTCAGGGGACGGAGCATCTCCAAAACCTCAACCTGTTCTCCATTACGGCAAAACAAGTATTTATTTCATGTTCTTTTATTTTTTACAATTAAATCTGAGAATTATTGATATCCTGACTAAGAGTTACAAGATAACCATAGCTTGCTTCAAGCCGACAATCTCCGTGGGATCGATCCTTACTCACGTAAGGTATTACTTGGACGACCCAATGCACTTGCTGGTTAGTTGTGCGGAATTGCAAAAGTGTGATTGTGATTTCGTACACCAGAGTCCACATATCGCCATCGGCGCACGCGCACAGTGCGCTTGCACGTCGATGGGCGAATTGCAAAGGTGCGCGCAGGCGGCAAGTACGCGGACGCATGAGTGCTTGGTGCGAGATGGGCATGAAGTGGGCATGACTCTCGGGTGTTTGGCCCAAGAGTTGGAAGTGCACCACCGGCGCGCGCACGCACAGTGCGCTGGCGCGTCGGTGCCCATTTTTCCTTTTTCTCTTCTTCTCTTTTTTTTTTTTATAACAAGATCTATTCTAACACATTCTTGGTAAGTGTCTAAGCTAGTAGTCAAAGAGAACAATTCACAATTTCATGCATTATCCAAAACATGGCATTCTCCCTACTTCAACAATTCATCCATACCAAAATGATGAAAACTATATGAACATCTTATCTATTCAATAAGAAGAATAAAACTAGCATTCCCATGCAATTAATCAATCATCAAGAAATCACAAAATTCACAAGAATTTAAGGTTACAAACAAGATGGTATATACAAGAAAGATCTTACCACGGTGGGGTGCCTCCCACCAAGCACTTTTTTTTAACGTCCTTAAGTTGGATGGTCCTTTTCTTAAGCTTCCTCTCTCCTTGGTGCATCCTCCAATAGGAACACCTCTAGCTCTTTTGGGGGCTTGTAGCCATGATACTTCTTCACTCTATGCCCATTCACTTTGAAAGTTGCTTCACTTTTAGGATCAAATAGCTCCACCACTCCATAAGGCTTTATCTCCTTCACCTTGAAAGGTCCTTCCCATCTAGAACGGAGCTTGCCAGGCATGAATCGAAGCCTCGAGTTGTAGAGGAGAACCTCATCACCTTCTTGAAAGTCCTTCTTCCGGATGTGATGGTCATGAAATTCTTTAGTCTTTTCTTTGTAGATCCGGGCATTCTCATATGATTCGTTCCTCAAACACTCAAGCTCCTCTAGTTGTAACTTCCTGGCTTCACCCGCCTTGACTAAATTCATGTTGCACTGCTTTACCACCCAATAGGGTCGATGCTCAATCTCCACCAGAAGGTGGCATGCCTTACCATAGACGATCCAGAAGGGACTCATCCCTATCGGAGTCTTGTAGGCCGTTCTATACGCCCATAGTGCATCTCCTAACCGGAGGCTCCAATCCTTTCTTTGTGGATTGACCACTTTCTCCAAAATCCTCTTAATTTCCTGGTTGGACACTTCTGCTTATCTATTTGTTTGCGGATGATAAATAGTAGCAACCTTATGCAACACTCCATAGCACTTAAGCAATGCCTCTACCTTCCTGTTACAAAAGTGAGATCCTTGGTCACTCACGATTGCTCGTGGCAACCCATAACGGCATACAATATTATTCCTAATAAAAGAAACAACGGTATTGGCATCGTCAAGGCGGGTAGGTATGGCCTCTACCCACTTTGACACGTAGTCAACCACTAACAGAATATACAGATATCCACTAGAGTTGGGAAATGGTCCCATAAAGTCAATGCCCCATACATCAAATATTCACAGAACAATATAGGTTGCTGAGGCATTTCATCCCTTTGGGATGTGTTTCCCGACTTCTGACACTGATGCCAAGACACACATAACTGGTTAGCATCCTTGAACAAGGTTGGCCACCAGAATCCACAATCCAACACTTTTTTAGCGGTCCTTTGTGGGCCAAAGTGGCCACCACATTCGAACAAATGGCAAACTTCAAGAATGGGTTGGATTTCAGACTCTGGGACACATCTTCGAATTATTTGGTCTACTCCTCTCTTCCATAAGTGAGGGTCATCCCAAATGTAGTATTTGGAATCACTCCTCAACTTATACCTTTGGTTTTTCAAAAAGTTAGGAGGGAAGATTTTCGCAACTAAGTAATTCGCCATTGGGGAAAACCAAGGAAAGCTATCCGTCACAGCTTGCAAACTATCCAATGAGAATGAGTCATTGATCAGAAATGGATCAAATTTTAAATTCTCAATGCGGCTTAAATGATCCGCAACCAGGTTTTGAGATCCACTCCGGTCCCTAATCTCAATGTCGAATTCTTGCAAAAGCAAGATCCAACGTATGAGTCTAGGCTTTGACTCATTCTTTGTCAATAAGTACTTTAAAGCTGCATGATCCGTGTATACCACTATCTTTGATCCTAGCAAATAAGATCTGAATTCATCTAAAGCATGAACAATAGCTAGGAGTTCTTTTTTAGTAGTGGTATAGTTAGATTGTGCTGCATCCAGTGTTTTAGAAGAGTAAGCAATGACATAAGGGAGTTTACCATCGCGTTGTGCAAGCGTGGCGCCTACAGCATGGTTTGACGCATCGCACATTATCTCAAACGGAAACGTCCAGTTGGGGCCTCGCACAATCGATGCCATGGTAAGAACTCTCCTTAGCTCTTCAAAAGCTTTCACACATTCACTGTCAAACTCAAAATCCATATATTTTTGGAGTAGGCGCGACAATGGCAAAGCAATCTTGCTGAAATATTTGATAAAGCGCCAATAAAATCCTGCATGTCCCAAAAACGAGCGGACCTCCCTCACAGATGAGGGGTGAGGTAAAGTTGTGATAACATCGACCTTGGTCGGGTCTACAGAAATGCCTTCATGAGAGATTACATGTCCTAACACTATACCTTGTCTTACCATAAAGTGACATTTTTCAAAATTTAAGACAAGATTAGTATCAACACATCTAGCTAAGACCTTGGCCAAGTTCCCTAGGCAACAATCAAATGAGGTACCATAAACGCTGAAGTCATCCATAAAGACTTCCAGACAATTCTCCATTAGATCGGAAAAGACACTCGTCATGCACCGCTGAAAAGTGGCAGGTGCATTACATAGTCCAAATGGCATCCTTTTATAGGCAAAGGTGCCAAACGGACAAGTAAATGTAGTCTTTTCCTGATCTTCAGGAGCAATATGAATCTGGAAGTAGCCAGTAAATCCATCAAGAAAGCAGTAGTGAGATTTACCCGCCAAACGGTCCAACATCTAATACATGAAGGGCAAGGGGTAGTGGTCCTTCCGTGTAGCGGTGTTCAATCTTCTGTAATCAATACACACTCGCCACGCATTTTGTACTTTTTTAGTGACCATTTCACCGTCGTTCTTTTTTACCGTCGTGATGTCCGATTTCTTGGGAACAACCTGGACCGGACTCACCCACTCACTGTCAGAGATTGGGTATATGATACCCGCATCCAGTAATCTGATGACCTCTTTCTTTACCACATCTAGGATGGTTGGGTTGAGCCTCATTTGCAGTTGTCTAACCGGCCTAGCTCCCTCTTGGAGAAATATCCTATGCATGCACTTGCGGGGTCAATTCCCACAATATCCACTAGGCTCCATCCTATTGCTTTCTTGTACTTTCTTAGAACATCTAGGAGCTTTTCTTCTTCTTCACTTGAAAGCTCACTAGCAATAATGACCGAAAACCTTTGGTTGTCCTCTAAGAAAGCATACTTCAAATGAGATGGAAGGGGCTTCAGTTCACTCTTTGCCTCAAACTGAGGTAACGTTTCATCAAGCTCATGGAGTTCATTCTTGATAACTTTCTCATGTTCATCCTCTTGGTCATCCGTCTCCTCAACAATAGGGTAGCACAACTTGTTATGGTCTTCTTCTTGCACTTCTGCTACCACTTCATCAATTACATCACATCAAAGCACGGAATATTCTTTTGGAGGATGTTTCATGGCTTCTTCTAAATTAAACTTGATAGTCTTGTCTCCAACCTCAAAGGAATATGTGCCGGTAAAGGCATCTAACTTGAATTTAGAGGTCTTGAGGAAGGGTCTACCAAGTAGAACGGAAGATGAGCTTCTATTTTCTATTGGAGGCATTTCAAGGATGTAAAAGTCAACCGGAAAAACCAAATCCTTGATCTCCACAAGTACATCTTCCGCTATTCCCATCACTGTGATCACACTTTTATCGGCTAAGGCAAACCTCGCCGCCGACTTCTTTAATGGAGCTAAATTCAACCGCACATAGATAGAAAGTGGCATGATGCTTACACGAGCTCCCAAGTCAATCATACAATCATGAAACGTGCGTCTGCCAATACAACAAGACACCAAACAAGGTCCAGGGTCACCACATTTCTTTGGAATAGGTTCCATCAAGGAAGAAATTGAACTACCCAAGGATAATGTCTCCAATTATCCTATCCTATCTTTCTGTGTATACAAATCTTTCAAAAATTTTGCATACTTTGGAATTTGTTGAATAGCATCAAGAAGTGGTATGGTTACCTCAACCTTCTTGAACACTTGAAGTATGTTCAAATCAAATTCCGGTGTTTTCTTTGCCTTCTTCACCATGGAAGGGAATGGAATAGGAATGGACTCATCCACTATAGCTTTCCTCTTGGGTTCCTTGAGGTTTATTCCTTCTTCCTCATGCCTTTTGTCTACCACCTCTTCTTCATGTGGAGCTTCAACAACCACTTCTTCCTCATGAATGTCTCCTATGACCCTTGGAGGTATCTCATCCAATGTAGTCTCCAACGGTAGAGTGATGGCGTTGAGACCGCCCTTTGGGTTTGGTTGGGGTTGGGATGGAAGGTTAGAAGAGCTTGAGGGTTAGTTGGTATTGTTGTTGGGAGTTGATGGTTGGTTTGACATGGCCATCTTTGAAATCATGTTGGTGAGGTTAGCCAATTGAGCGCCCAAGGCATCGAATTGAGCCTTGTTGCTCTCGTCCCGTTTCTTCATGGCGGCTCTAAGCTCATCAACTTGATTGTTGGAAGATGGAGGAGTTTGGTTAGATTGTTGTCTATGGTGTGGTGCTTGGTACTTGGTGTAGTTGTTTTGGTTTTAGTTGGAGTGGCCTTGGTTGGCTTGGTAGTTGGTGTTGTTATGGTGGTATTGGGATGAAGATTGGTTATTGTTGTGATGAGAAGAAGAGTTGTTCCATCTTTGGTTTTGATTGCTTCCTTGTACATTATCCCTCCACCCTTGATGTTGATTACCACCTTGAGGGTAATTATTTTGGCCTTGAAAAGGATAGGGTGGACGGTTGTTGTAATTCATATTGGCTACTACAAGAGCATGTTCCTCTTGAATTTGATGGCATTGATTAGTGTAATGTGTGGTGCTAGAGCACAAACCACAAATCCTAGGAGGGCCTTCAAGTTGAGCAATCGCAGGTGGGGCTTGGACGGCTTGGATGGAGTAGTATTCCTTTTGATCCTTTTGTATTTGTGTAAGGATGGTGGTCATATCCCCAAGTGCTTTGGTTAGGCTTGATTCGGAAGGGGATGGTTCTACCACACCCTTGAGAGGATTACTTCTCACCCTTGTATGTTGTGTAGCTTCGGCAACATCCTTTATCAAATTCCAAGCTTTTCCCTCCGTCTTGTTTTTCGAAAGGGAACCACCACTAGAAGCGGTGAGCAATCTTCTATCTTCCACACAAAGACCTCTGGTGAAGTAGCTAATGAGCAAGTGAGTGTTCATTCTATGGTGTGGACAATATTCCAATAGCCTCTTGAACCGAGACCAATACTAATACAAACTCTCTTGGTCTCTTTGCATTATGCCCGAAATCTCCTTCCGGATGTAGTCGGTCTTTTCCGGTGGGAAAAACTTATCTAGAAACTCTCTTCTCAAGAAATCCCAATTAGTCACAATCTCATCCGGTAGCGAATAAAACCATGTCTTTGCTTGCCCTTCAAGAGAGAAAGGGAAGGAAAAAATCATGATAGCCACCTCATCGGCTCCATGCCTTCGAGCCGTAGAACAAGCAACTTGAAAATCTCTTAGATGTCAGATGGGGTCTTGACCCGGCAACCCATGATATTTAGGAAGTAGATGTATCAAGCTACTCTTCAATTCAAAGTATGGATCAAGGTTAGGATACCTTGCTTGTAACGGTTGAAGTATGATATCCGGAGCTCCTTGCTCATGCAAAGTGATCCGTCATGGCTCCGCCATGTGTGGCTTACCTGTAAGATGCAAAGATGTATTATTAGTACCAACAGAAGAATAGGAAGTAGTGAACTCCAAGTCACTCTCGGTACCGCCTAGTGATTCGGTATGTTCCTCAAGAGAGGACGAAGTACTAGCCGTATAATCCAACCGCCGTCTAGCTTGCCGAGTATGTAACAAAGTTCTTTCAATCTCGGGATCAAAATCGGCTAAGCTAGAATTTGGTTGAGACCGAGTCATCAAACTTGAGAGTCATAGCACAAGTGTAAAAGAAATCTAAACTATAGCTAAGTATTAAAAGCAATTAAACTATCTACAATATTCACATAACCAATATCGAGGCATATGTTGCAACCATTCCCCGGCAACAGCGCCAAAAATTTGATGTTGACTCGGGGTTACGTTGGAGTAGAATTTCTCAATGAAATCCGCGTTGGTAGTATAGCTTCTACCCAACAACAATCTCCGAGTATCAAATTTAGAAGGGATTTGATTGTCACAAGTTCAACCCCAACAGAAATAACCGAAGTATTCAAACCTCGGGTCGTCTCACAAGGAATGGGCAAACATGTGCTTCAACATTGGTTAGAAATCCGGGGTTGTGAGTCATGAGCAAGAATTTAAACTAGGAATCTTAACAAGCAAGAAATCTTAAATTGCAAGAAACTAATCCAAATAACTAAGCAAGATATGAGCAATTCCAAATTAACAAGGTAACATCTAATATAATTCTATTCTGAACTAAACAAGTAACTATAACTAAGACAAGTAATTAAAAATTTTGGGTTTTAAAATATGAATGATAAAAGCAACTCTTGGCTAGGCATAGGAATTGGGGTCACCATCCTTGTCTAATAACTATATCTTGACAATTATGAGGAACCAAACTCATTAAGTCTACTTCTATACTTAAAGTATGTCAAATGGTTTGGTCAACATCAACCCATAAGTTCTAACCTCACTACTAATTGGCTTAATAGAAGGTTAGCGCCAATGGCTATCAAATTGACCACTAAGGGCTCCCAAATCATCAAATCTATTAGACCCAATGACTCAAGTTTACCCAATTTCCTTAGTCTAGGCCAAGAGTAAAGAGAACTACTCCATAATCAAAGTAAACAATTCATCGAACACATGGTAAGCATTAATAAAAGACATGTTCAAATTACAATTAAATTGAAATTAACAAGTACCTACTAACAATTATCAACATACAATCATTCAAACAACACAATTAATCATAGAAATCATCAATGTAACATCAACAAGTTAAGATTCACAACGTTCATGAAATGGGTATAAAATGACAATTGACAAGAATTCATGAAACTAACACAAGATCTAAGCAAAATCATACTAAAGAATTCAAATTAAACTATCAAAACTAGTAATTAACAAGATCCAATTCAGAATTCAACAAGGGGAGATCAAATTAAAACTAGATCTAGAGAGGAACAAGGATTTCTCTCTCTATAAGAACAAAGAACCAAAAACTAGCTAAATTTTGTGTCTAAGTGTAAAATGATTGATCCCCCTTTTCCTCCTAGCATCCTTGGGTATTTTCCATGCAGAAACAGCTTGAATTTGGGCCTGATGAGCCTCAGAAATCGCCAGGCACGATTTCATTTAATGAGGTTACGTGCAGCTTCCCGCGCGTGCGCGCCATGCGTGCGTGCGTGCCGATTGCTTTTGCGATCCACGCGTGCGCGCCAGGTGTGCGCACGCGTTGATAGGAATCCTCTGATCTGCGCGGATGCGTCCATCCTTGCGCGCCGCTTCCAGCCATCCTCATCCACGCGTGCGCGTGGAGTGCGCGTGCGCGCCAACGCTGATTTTCCCAAAATTCAAATCTTCATGTTCCTTCTTTTTGTGCATGCTTTCTTTATCTCTTCTAGGCCATTCTTGCCCTATTAATTCTGAAATCACTCAACAAATACATCACGGCATCGAATGGCAATAAAAGAGGATCAAAATATGACAATTTTAAGGCAAAATACGCATGTTTTTCATCATGGAGTAATATTAGGAAGTGAACACAAAACCATGCATTTCTTGTGAATAAGTGTGAGAAATATTGACAAAACTCCCCAAATTCTACACAATATAAACCACAAAATTGGGGTTTATCACTGACACATTAAGGAATCTCTATACTGTGACATAGAGGATTCCATACTTTCTTTGTCTTCTTCTCTATCATATAAGCAGGAACAAAAATAAGGGCATTCTTGTTGAAGCTGATCCTTAACCTGAAAGGACTCTGAAGAGGAAGCTAAGAGCAGCTAAAGCACAAAACTCTGAAGAGGACCTGATAGAAATTTTCGAAAAGAAAGCAGACAAAAGAAACATGGCCGAACCTAATAACAATGGTGGAGATGTAAGGAAGATGCTTGGTGACTTCATTGCACCCTCTTCTGACTTCTGTGGAAGGAGCATCTCAATTCCTGCAATTGGAGCAAACAACTTTGAGCTTAAGCTTCAATTAGTTTCTCTAATGCAGCAGAATTGCAAGTATCATGGACTTCCACTAGAAGATCCTCATCAGTTTTTAGCTGAATTCTTGCAAATCTGTGACCCTGTTAAGACCCAGGGGGTTGACCCTGAGGTCTACAGACTTATGCTCTTCCCTTTTGCTGTAAGAGACAGAGCTAGGACATGGTTGGACTCACAACCTAAAGAAAGCCTGAACTCTTGGGAAAAGCTGGTCAATGCCTTCTTGGCAAAGTTCTTTTCACCTCAAAAATTGAGTAAGCTTAGAGTGGAAGTCCAAATCTTCAGACAGAAAGAAGGCAAATCCCTCTATGAAGCTTGGGAAAGATACAAGCAGTTGATCAGAAGGTGTCCTTCTGGCATGCTTTCAGAATGGAGCATCATATGCATATTCTATGATGGTCTGTCTGAACTGTCCAAGATGTCATTGGACAACTCTACTGGTGGATCTCTTCATCTGAAGAAGACGCCTGAAGAAGCCCAGGAACTCATTGAAATGGTTGCAAATAACTAGTTCATGTACACTTCTGAAAGGAATCTTGTGAATAATGGGATAACTCAGAAGAAAGGAGATCTTGAGATTGATACTCTGAATGCCATATTGGCTCAGAACAAAATATTGACTCAGCAAGTCAATATGATTTCTCAGAGTCTGTTTAGAATGCAAGCTGCAACAGGCAGTACTAAGGAAGCCTCTTCTGAAGAAGAAGCTTATGATCCTGAGAACCCTGCAATGGAAGAGGTGAATTACATGGGAGAACCCTATGGAAATACCTATAACCCTTCATGGAGAAATCATCCTAATCTCTCATGGAAGGACCAAAAGAAGCCTCAACAAGGCTTCAACAACAATAATGGTGGAAGAAATTGGTTTAGCAATAGCAAACCTTTTCCATCATCTTCTCAGCAACAAACAGAGAACTCTGAGCAGAGTCGTTCTGACTTAGCAAACATAGTCTCTAATCTATCTAAGGCCACTCTCAGTTTCATGACTGAAACAAGGTTCTCCATTAGAAATTTGGAGGCACAAGTGGGTTAGCTGAGTAAGAGAATTACTGAAACTCCTCCTAGCACTCTCCCAAGCAATACAGAAGAAAATCCCAAGAGAGAGTGCAAGGCCATAACCATGACCAACATGGCCGAACCTAGAGAGAGTAAGGATGACGTGAGTCCCAGTGAGAAAACCCTCATGGGACGTCCTCTGGGCACAAGGGAATTCCCCTTTGAGGAACCAAAGGAAGTTGAGGCTCATACAGAGACCATAGAGATCCCATTAAACTTCCTTCTGCCATTCATGAGCTCTGATGAATATTCTTCCTCTGAAGAGGATGAAGATATTGCTGAAGAGCAAGTTGCTAAGTACCTTGGAGCAATCATGAAGCTAAATGCCAAGTTATTTGGTAATGAGACTTGGGAGGATGAACCTCCATTGCTCATCAATGAACTGAATGATCCAGTTCGACTGAAATTACCTCAGAAGAGACAGGATCCTGGAAAGTTCTCAATACCTTGTACCATAGGCACCATGACCTTTGACAAGGCTCTGTGTGACCTAGGGTCAAGTATAAACCTCATGCCCCTCTCTGTAATGGAGAAACTAGGGATCCTTGAGGTGCAAGCTGCAAGAATCTTACTAGATATGGCAGACAATTCAAGGAAACAGACTTATGGATTTGTAGAGGATGTCTTGGTGAAGGTTGAAGGCCAGTACATCCCTGCTGATTTCATAATCCTGGAAACTAGGAAGAATATGGATGAATCCATCATCCTTGGCAGACCCTTCCTAGCCACAGCAAAAGCTGTGATTGATGTTGACAGGGGAGAGTTGGTTCTTCAAGTGAATGAGGACTACCTTGTGTTTAAGGCTCAAGGATCTCCCTCTGTAACCATGGAGAGGAAGCATGAAAAGCTTCTCTCAATACAGAGTCAAATAGAGCCCCCACATTCAAACTCTAAGTTTGGTGTTGGGAGGCCATCATCATGCTCTGAGTATCTGTGAGGCTCCATGAGAGCCCACTGTCAAGCTATTGACATTAAAGAAGCGCTTGTTAGGAGGCAACCCAATTTTTACTTACCTATGTTAAATTTCTATTGTTATTTTATGTTTTCCTTAGGTTGATGATCATGTGGAGTCACAAAAATAATTGCAAAAATCAAAGCAAAATCAAAAACAGCATTAAAAATAGCACACCCTGGAGGAGGAGCTTACTGGCATTTAAACGCTAGTAAGGGTTGCAGAATCGGTGTTAAACGCCCAATCTGGCACCATTCTGGGCGTTTAATACCAGAAAATGGCACCAGGCTGGCGTTTAACGCCAGAAAAGGGCATCAAGCTAGCGTTAAACGCCAGAAAGGGAAGAAAAGCTGGCGTTAAACGCCAGAAATAGGCAGCAACCTGATGTTTAACGCCACGATTGGCACTCCAAGGGGCGTTTACACGCCAACATGGTGTAAGGATGAGAAAACCTTGACACCTCAGGATCTGTGGACCCCACAAGATCCCCACCTACCTCAACTCTCTCTCTCTCTCTCTCTTCTTCACACCTTCCCATAACACCCTTCCACAAATATCCCTCACCAATCACCTCCTCACAATTCAAATTCAAAAACCTTTCCCTCCCACACCCTACCCCTCTCTCCACTCCTATATAAACCCCTCATCCCTCCTTCATTTTCACACATCATAAACAATTCCCCCCTCCCCTCTTGGCCGAAACACTCACAACTCTCCATCTCCTCTATTTTCTTCTTCTTCTACTCCCTTCTTTCTTCTTTTGCTCGAGGACGAGCAAACCTTCTAAGTTTGGTGTGGTAAAAGCGTTGCTTTTTGTTTTTCCATAACCATTTATGGCACCTAAGGCCGGAGAAACCTCTAGAAAGAGGAAAGGAAAGGCAAAATATTTCACCTCCGAGTCATGGGAGATGGAGAGATTCATCTCAAAGGTCCATCAAGACCACTTCTATGAAGTTGTGGCCAAGAAGAAGGTGATCCCTGAGGTCCCTTTCATGCTCAAAAGGAATGAGTATCCAAAGATCCGACATGAGATTTGAAAAAGAGGTTGGGAAGTTCTCACCAACCCTATTCAACAAGTCGGAATCTTAATGGTTCAAGAATTCTATGCTAATGCATGGGTCACAAAAAACCATGATCAAAGTGTGAACCCGAACCCAAAGAATTGGCTTACAATGGTTCGGGGAAAATACTTAGATTTTAGTCCGAAAAATGTAAGGTTGGCATTCAACTTGCCAATGATGCAAGGAGATGCACGCCCCTACACTAGAAGGGTCAACTTTGATCAAAGGTTGGACCAAGTCCTCATGGACATATGTGTGGAAGGAGCTCAGTGGAAAAGAGACTCCAAAGGCAAGCCGGTTCAACTAAGAAGGCTTGACCTCAAACCCGTGGCTAGAGGATGGTTGGAATTCATCCAACGCTCTATCATTCCTACTAGCAACCGGTCTGAAGTTACAATAGACCGGGCTATCATGATCCACAGCATCATGATTGGAGAGGAAGTAGAAGTTCATGAGGTCATATCTCTAGAACTCTACAAAGTGGCTGACAAAACCTCCACTTTGGTAAGGTTAGCCTTCCCTCATCTCATTTATCACCTCTGCAATTCAGCTGGAATTGTCATAGAGGAAGACACCCTCATTGAAGAGGAAAAGCCCATCACTAAAAAAAGGATGGAGCAAATAAGAGAGCCCACTCATGGACCTCAACAAGAGCATGAGGAGACTCCTCATCATGAAATCCCTGAGATGCCTCAAGGGATGCACTTTCCTCCACACAAATATTGGGAGCAAATCAACACCTCCTTAAGAGATTTGAGTTCCAATATGGAGCAACTAAAAATGGAGCACCAAGAGCACTCCATTACTCTCCATGAAATTAGAGAGGATCAAATAGCCATGAGGGAAGAGCAACAAAGTCAAGGAAGATACATTGAGGAGCTCAAGCACTCCATAAGATCTTCAAGAGGAAGAACTAGCCGACATCACTAAGGTGGACCCATTCTTTAATTTCCTTGCTCTTTATTTTCTTTTTTTCGTTTACTATGCTTTATGTTTTATTTATGTTTGTGTCTTATTAGATGATCATTAGTGTCTTAGTGTCTATGCCTTAAAGCTATGAATGTCCTATGAATCCTTCAGCCCCCTTAAATGAAAAATGTTTTCTGAAAAAGAATAAGAAGTACATGAATTTCGAATTTTAAAATAGTTTAATTATTTTGATGTGGTGGCAATACTTTTTGTTTTCTGAATGAATGATTGAACAGTGCATATTTTTTAATTTGTTGTTTATGAATGTTAAAATTGTTGGCTCTTGAAAAAATGATGGAAAAGGAGAAATGTTATTGATAATCTGAAAAATCATAAAATTGATTCTTGAAGCAAGAAAAAGCAGTGAAAAGCTTGCAAAAAAAAAGAGAGAAAAAGAAAGAAAAAGAAAAAGCAAGCAGAAAAAGCCAATAGCCCTTTAAACCAAAAGGCAAGGGTAAAATAAAAAGGATCCAAGGCTTTGAGCATCAGTTGATAGGAGGGCCCACAGGAATAAAATCCTGGCCTAAGTGGCTAAACCAAGCTGTCCCTAACCATGTGCTTGTGGCGTGAAGGTGTCAAGTGAAAAGCTTGAAACTGAGCGGTTAAAGTCGTGGTCCAAAGCAAAAAGAGTGTGCTTAAGAGCTCTGGACACCTCAAATTGGGGACTCTAGCAAAGCTGAGTCACAATCTGAAAAGGTTCACCCAGTTATGTGTCTGTGGCATTTCTGTATCCGGTGGTAATACTGGAAAACAAAATGCTTAGGGTCACGGCCAAGACTCATAAAGTAGTTGTGTTCAAGAATCAACATACTGAAATAGGAGAATCAATAACACTATCTGAATTTTGAGTTCCTATAGATGCCAATCATTCTGAACTTCAAAGGATAAAGTGAGATGTCAAAACTGTTCAGAAGCGAAAAGCTACTAGCCCCGCTCATCTAATTAAAACTGATCTTCATAGATGTTTTTGGAATTTATTGTATATTCTCTTCTTTTTATCCTATTTTGTTTTTAGTTGCTTGGGGACAAGCAACAATTTAAGTTTGGTGTTGTGATGAGCGGATAATTTATATGCTTTTTGGCATTGTTTTTAGGAAGTTTTTAGTATGTTTTAGTTACTTTTTATTATATTTTTATTAGTTTTTAAATAAAAATCACATTTCTGGACTTTACTATGAGTTTGTGGGTTTTTCTGTGATTTCAGGTATTTTCTGGCTGAAATTGAGGGACCTGAGCAAAAATCTGATTCAGAGGCTGAAAAAGGACTGCAGATGCTGTTGGATTCTGACCTCCCTGCACTCAAAGTGAATTTTCTGGAGCTACAGAAGCCCAATTGGCGCGCTCTCAATTGCGTTGGAAAGTAGACATCCAGTTTTCATTTTTTGAAGCTGAGACCATTGTACATGTTTGGAGGCTGGCCTCACGGCCATGCCTAGACCTCTTTCACTTATGTATTTTCTACGGTGGAGTTTCTACACCCATAGATTAAGGTGTGGAGCTCTGTTGTTCTTCATGAATTAATGAAATTACTACTGTTTTTCTATTCAATTCACGCCTACTTCTTCTCCAAAATATACTCTCGTACTTAATTTAGTTAAGTCAGAATGAAGGGGTGATCCGTGACAATCACCCAATCTTCGTTACTCGCTTAGCCAAGGTCGGGTGCCTGACAACCACAAAGCGATCTACATGATGTTCAACGTAGTCATTGGACGACAGGTGGAGTATATTCTCTTGGGTTTCTAATCTAAGATTAGAACCTTCATGGTATAGGCTAGAATTATTGGCAGCCATTCCTGGGATCCGGAAAGTCTAAACCTTGTCTGTGGTATTCTGAGTATGATCTGGGAAGGGATGACTGTGACGAGCTTCAAACCTGCGAATGTGGGGCATAAGTGACAGTGTGCAAAAGGACAATGGTCCTATTCCAACGCTAGCGGGAACCAACAGATGATTAGCCGTGCGGTGACAGCGCATATGGATTTTTTTTCATCCGAGAGGATCATACAGCTTCCCATGGAAGGAGGTAACGCATGGTTGGAAGAAGGCAGTAGGAAAGTAGAAGTTCAGAAGCAACAAAGCATCTCCAGACACTTATCTGAAATTCCCACCAATGAATTACATAAGTATCTCTATCTTATTTTATATTTATTTATATTTTAATTATCAAAACCTCATAACCATTTAAATCTTCCTGATTGAGATTTACAAGGATGACCATAGCTTGCTTCAAGCCGACAATCTCCGTGGGATCGACCCTTACTCACGTAAGGTTTATTACTTAGACGACCCAGTGCACTTGCTGGTTAGTTGTGCGGAGTTGTGAAAAAGAGTTGAGATTACAATTGTGCGTACTAAGTTGTTGGCGCCATTGAGATCACAATTTTGTGCACCAATAGCCTGTATTTCTCACAAGGTTAGTATCATGTCATATCATCGTATAACCATTTACGATTTCACCATCACTTTTATTATCTTGCAGGGAGAATAACTTGTATCTTTCGCAGGGTGAGTGCCCTATACACCTCGCTGGCATAAAATATGTGTCTCTTTTTTATAACCACAATAACTAAGGGGGAATCTTCAACCCCAACTCGTCCATCAACCTCAAATCATCGTCAGTCATCACCATTTTTTCATCTCAATCCATTCTCACTCTCAAGTCTCAACATTCTTGGGATATAGTGCCCGACACACTATCGTTCCATGGATATAGTGCCTGTCACACTTTCTTTCAATAACCATTAAGATCATCATCATTCTCATTATCGATTTCATAATCATCATCATTCTCATGATCAATCTCATAATCATCATTCTCCTTGTTCATATCTCTCAATTTTACTAACTCAATTCATTTGGCCTTATCCCTAACTCTTCCATCCTCAATTCCACCGGCTCTAGCCTCGTATTGAAGTTTATATTGGTTTAGAAGACCAAAAGAATGGTTGAAAGTCATAAAAACATATTTTTCCAAATTCTGGGAGGTGTGCGTACGCATACATGTGGTGTGCGTACGCACAGGTTGAAACTTGGGTGTCTGCATATGCATGCAAAGGCCCGCATACAAATACACCCAATTTTCGACTATACCACGTACGCATGTCAAAGACCGCGTATGCATCCATATCAAAAAACAAAAAATCTGATATGTTGCAGAAGTCAGTTTTTCAGTCCAATTTTCAAAACCTCATAACTTTCTTCACAAAATTCTTTTTTCAACCATTCTTAAACCGTTGGAAAGATCAATAAATGCATTTTTATAAAAATCCAATTTTGAAAGTTTTCCAACTCCAATGACCAAGTTATGACCTGCCAAAGTTGGCCAAAAATCTGTTTTTACCAAAAAGTAGAATTTATAAATTTTCCAAAGATTCACAAGCCAAATCACATACTCACACTCAATCAAATTCAAATCTACATCATTTACTTATTTCAACCCAACTTTGATCCATTTCACATCTCGAACCTCAATTCCCAATATCCTATCAAATCATGCCAACTTTGCACACAATCATTATCAAATTTCATTCAATTTCAAACATCATTCAAACAATACATTCATCCACTTACCGTCTTTACCTTTTTCGGCCTCTAGCCAAAAATACATGGCCTCTGACCTAATATTCATCAATTCATTACATATATAACTCATAATTACATAATTCACTACTCAACACCAATTCCAGCAACATATCAACTATGCATCATCATATTATTCTCATCCAAATCATCAATGATCACAACATATCATCTACACATATTAAATCCATCCAAAAACACAATTTAAACTTCATTCAATTTCAAACATCATTCAAACAATACATTCATCCACTTACCGTTCTTACCTTTTTCGGCCTCCAGCCCAAAATACACGCCCTCCGGCCCAATATTCATCAATTCATTACATATATAACTCATAATTACATAATTCACTACTCAACACCAATTCCAACAACATATTAACTATGCAACATCATACTATTCTCATCCAAATCATCAATTATCATAACATATCATCTACACATATCAAATCCATCCAAAAACATAATTCAAACTAAATCCTAGGGGCATCTTGTAACACCCTACCACACAGAGCTTTACGCTTAAGTCGTAAAACAGAGGTGGTGTGGTATTACGACCTTATATATATATATATATATATACAGAAAACAAGAGTAGAAGGTCAAGATACAAAATATCAAGCTCCAAACTCAGCCTGCAAAGCTAAGGCTGGCCAGAGAATAGTCATATATACATATAAGGAACCATAACTCAAAATACATAAAAGTAACCCTAGTTCTCCATAAACTTCTATGAGGTTCAATAGTAAAGCATATATACATAGGGAGAGTCTATACATATAGACATAACAAAATAGAACAAAATTAGAATCCCAAATAGCCCACTTCACTGCGGAGAACTCCAGATGCCTAGCGAGGTGCATCTCGACCTGCATCTGAAAAAAAACAATATCGTATGGGATGAGAACCGGGGGTTCTCAGCATGGTAAAGGTGCCACGTACATAAGATATAAGGCCCTGAAAATTCCAGAGGCAATCTTATAACACTAACACTTAGATTATAAAACATAAAGCGCTAAAAAAAACTATAAATAGGTGGTCCTCTACGGTTCTAACTTAACCAAATCCAAACTAAAACCCTCAATCTCTCTGCCTTTCCTCCGTTCCTCCAACTCCAATGAAATTGCACAGACAAACAAGCAGACAATGGTAAACACAGGTAGAATACAAGTAATACAGATAGCAAATATAACAAATACGTATTATAATCACTTAGGCAATCCCAATTAATGCATAAGCAATCAATTCAAATAATGTGCATATGATGCATGCTTATCCTATGGCTGATGAGTCTTATCTATCAGTTATCATGCCAACCCGACAAGTCCGGCTGCTAAACCCTGGACTGTCCCCCGACGCATATCCCCAAGAGTCTATACATAGTTTTTTCTCATACATATAAAATTTCTCAATGGGGGTTAACCTTCTCGAGAATTTATAAGTGCCCGATCACCTCTTACATCGTAGGGTCAACAGAGTATCGAGTCTCAACCTGGAACACGTGGTGGCAAGTCACGGTAGTTTACCCAAGGAAACTCGTATCTCAGATAAAATAAGTGCATAAGCCATTTAAGCATTCATATTCATTCATAAACATTTCATTATCATTCATTATAGCCATAACATCACTTATACATCATGACTTTGCACTTTTCATACATCATTTATCATAACCCGGAGCAAGTGGGGTGAATCACACCATTGCATCTACCCGGAAAGCCTCTATACTAACCAACCTAGAGCAAAGGAGGGAATCCAAACCTCCCACCATCTCGTTGGGGGCGATTTTACAATACCAAAAGGAACAAAGAAGGGGATCCTCACCTTCCACCATCTCCTGGGGGTCGCACTTTCAAGAAAGAGTGCTCAGATGAAATATTCATTCTTTTCTCTAATCAGTTTTATAATTTAAGAAATATATATACATCTATTTATGCCTCCTATCCTCCTATACCTAATTCATCACTTTTCCAACCTTACTTCATCCCCAAGGTACCTTCTTTTTGCTAGCTTCATCTCACTACTAGGCCTATTACTAAGATCTAAGGTTAAAAGAGTGAAAATAGAGGTTTAGAGTTTTAAAATCATGTTTAAAACACTGAAATCCCATTTGCTAAAAACAGGGGTCACGCGTACGCATGGGCCACGCGTATGCATGGGCGTGCAATTTCTCCATCACACGTACACATTACCTTGTCCGCGTACGCATGCATGCCAAACAGAAATTCCCATCTGCGTACGCATACATTGCAGATTATTCAAAAAATGGCTAAGTTTGCAGAAATTCAATTTTACATACCGAACTTTTGACGCACATAACTTTCTCGTTTTAAAACATTTTTCATCCATTCTTCGAATGGCGTAAACTTCACGGATCCAATTTTTATATGAAATAAGTTTGAAACAATTTGGGGGTCCGGAAGCCGAGTTATGGCTCACCGAAATTTGGCCAAAAATAAGATTTTTACAAAATCTTCCAAACCTTTATTTTTATCAAAACACAACTCAAAGCCAACTCTCTATGCCCATAATCAGTTCCAAAACATGCCATATCACAAAACCACATCCCCACATCCTACCACAACCAAATCATACCTCAATTTTAAACCAATCTCTTACGTAAATTACTTACCGAAACCAACAAAATCATCAATAATTCATCATATATACATACCCATTCTCATCACCTTATCAACTATCATTAAGTCATCATTTAACTTTCCATTTCATCTCCAACATCAACCATCAAAACAATTACCCAATCTATAACAACAATTATCATCAGAGGTACTAAGCATTCAACATACTCATGCATTCACACCTGTCCTAAGGTCATCTAGCCTAAGTTTTAACAAGACATTATATGTTAAATACGAGAAACCTAAACCATACCTTGTCCGATTTTCTCGTATAACCCAAAGGCACCACCAAAAGGTTCAAAACTCAGCCCCAAGGATCCAAATCAATGACATCCAAAGTTCCACCAAGACTCCAATGTTCACAATCAAGCTCAAATTTACATATATACACACCTAATACACATTTCCACATATGTATACCCAAAACTTAATACCCAAAATACAAAATCAATGAGTTAACTAGAGTTTAGGATTTTCACCTTACTCAAGAACCAATGAAGTAAGATTAAACATTTTCCTCAAGCTAATTCGAGCCTAAACACCGGAATTAAACAATTTTCAACATAATTGTTCATAAATTTCAAAATTAGAAAGAAAAAAATTGGAACATAGAAGTGATTTTCTTACCTAATTATTGACTAGGCTTTGTAGAGCTCGATGCTGCGGTCGCGTGGCCGCAAACGGTGCGACGATCGAAACTCGGAGCGAGAAGTTGTGTGGAATCAAAGATTGAGTGAGGGTTTTGAAATGGAAGAGTGTTCTTCCTCCCCTTGCTGAAATGTTTCAGCATTCCTTGCATGTATGGGGAGAGAGAATGGACTGTGCTCATTTGATTAGGTGGAGTTGATGTTTAGCACAATCTTGAGCCAAATTATTTAAAATTAGTGTCAAAATTCTTGTTTTAAGTAGCTCTACCTCATTAAACTATAAAATTTATATTTCTGATTAATTTTATTAAAAATTAATTTATTGATTAATTATTCGTCAATTTTATGGGGTTTACACATCTAGCCTCAGAATTCTCATCACACCACACGGTACTTAATTGAAACTTAAACCGTCCCTTTAGTGACAGCGGTTCACACACAATGCTTGATCTCTTTACTCCAAGGCTCACCCCAAAAGTTTAACAAGCCAATTCAAGTCCTCAAAGTGTGCCAAATTCACCCAACAACACTAACATAACCAATTTTACATATACATTACTCTAGGGTTTATAAAATCTCATAAATCACAAGAGTTGGAGGATTCTTATCTTAACCCATAAAAATAGTTGATGAAATTCATCAAAAGCTCATACTAGAGCACCCATAAACAACCAAAATCACAAGATTTTCTCAAAACCAAAGCCAAACTCAAAATTAAGAGGAAAAACGAAAATTTCATAGAGAAGAATGAAATACTCATCACAATACCTATATATATTTGAAGAGGATGAGAAGAGCGACGCATGGCTGCAAACAGCTCATCAATCAGAGCTCCAGATTAAAAGTTATGGTGATTTGAAGTTTTGGAAGTTAGGGTTTCTCTCTTCTCACCTCTCTTCTCCCATTTCAGCAACTCTCTCTCATTTGTCTAGGTTAATGAGCTAAAATGCTCATAACTAATGTTTATATATGTTGGGTCTTGGGCCCAACTTGTTCCGGTTCACATATATGGTCCGTTTGACCCAACTTTGGGCCAAAACTTTTTAGATTAGCGTTTTAACTCACATTTTACATACTTTTATCTTCTCAATTCATAAATTCTAATTTATTAACTTTTTTACTCATAATTAATTTTCTCAGTTGCAGTACCAAATAGATCTCAGTCGGCACTACCGGTCAAATTTCCAATGTGCATTTTTACGCAGAAATCTATGTTTTCTGACTCAGAAAAATCCACTGAGTCTAAATATCATATTTAAATTGTCAAATTTTGATTACTAAATTTTCTAACCATTTTTATCCATATTTAATTAATTACTTAATTAATTATGGTTTGGCTGGGTTTTATAGAATGCATCATCGTTAATGCATCTAAACCCACGATCAAGACAATATGAACTAGAAGTTTAAAATATTATGGTTAAAAAATTATGATTATCTTTATAGAATTTTGATAACAATGCATTATTTGATCAGTTTATCTGCATACCATAAATTACATATACATCTAATGTATGTGGTGACAGCTTATTTATACAGATCATTAGATCGTGATATTTATATAAAAATTTCTGAAGGACTAAAGATATCTAAACCATCCAATGAACATTATTAAGGGTCATAATCAAATTACAAAGATCTTGTATGGTCTAAAGCAATCTGGACGAAAGTGTTATAATCGTCTTACTAAGTATCTGGCCAAAAACGGATTCAAGAATGATGATATCTACCCATGTCTTTTCATAAAGAAATATACATTTCGATTCATTATAATTACTGTGTATGTTGATGATTTAAATATCATTGGAACCCCTGAAAAGATTCCAACAATTATAAAAGCTCTAAAAAAAGAGTTTGAAATTAAAGATCTTGAAAAGACTAAATTTTGTCTCAACCTGCAGATCGAGCATATGAATAATGGGATCTTTATTCATCAAATAACTTACACAGAAAAGATCTTGGAGAGTTTTTATATGGATAAGTACATCCATTAAGTATCTCAATGATCATAAAGTCTTTGGATGTGGAAAATTATCAATTCCGTCCTAAAAAAAATAAAGATATCCTTGATTCTGAAGTACCGTATCTTAGTGCCATTAGAGCACTAATGTATCTTGCTAATGATACACGACCTGACATATAATTTGTTGTAAATTTGCTAACAATGTGTCGTTCCTCTCCAACCAGAAGATAATAGAATGGAGTCAAACAAATTTTTCGATATCTTCATGGAACAGTTGATATGGGACTGTTTTATCCATATAAATCCAAGTCACAATTAGTTGGCTATGCAGATGCAGGATACTTGTCTGATCCACACAAAGGAAGATCAAAAACAGGATACCTATTCACATATAGCGATAGAGTTATATCATAGAGGTCCACGAAACAGACGATAGCAGCAACATCCTCTAATCATGCTGAAATACTAGTGATACATGAAGTAAGTCGCGAGTGTTTTTGACTCAGGAGTTTAATCCAATATATTCTGTCATCATGTGGATTGACTGATCATAAAATAGCTCCAACTATTTTGTTTGAAAATAATACAACATGCATTGTTCAACTTAAGGATGGATACATCAAAGATGATAGAATAAAGCATATTTCTCCCAAATTCTTCTTCACTCATGACCTTTGAAAGATTAATATATCAAATTGGGATACGCCGATTTTGAGATATTAAATAATGTCGACATAAGGGAGATGTTGTACTCTTTTTTTTCTTTGGTCAAGTTTTTATTCCTATTAAGTTTTTCTTGACAAGGTTTTTAATGGGACAGTTCTCATGCAAAGAATATTGTACTTTTTTTCTTTCACTAAAATTTTTTTATTGGATTTTTCTTTAATAAGATTTTAATGAGGCATAATCCTAAATGGATAATGAATATCCAAGAGGAAGTGTTGTGATATAAATGCCCATTAATATCTATGACTTTCTTTATCATATGGGCAGCTCAACTTTTCAATAGTAAAGGATTCAACTTCTCAAGTCAAACTGAAAATAAAATTTAAAAATTTAAATTTTATAATTTATATTTCTTTACTTATTTTCTCTTTTTTATTTATTTATTTTACAACATATGCATATTATTTTTAATAAGCATGATGAAAATGATATATAGTGCAGTACACAAACTGAAGGAGAATTTCTTAAAGTGGAGATCTAGGTGTCTAACCAACCCAATGGATATGCACATTATATGGGGACAAAGGAATCTCCATTCAACATACTCCGTTATTAAATGCAATGAATATGTTGAAAGATTACACCCTTCTCACCTTGATTTCTTCATTCTACTCGTGCTAAATTATAATCAATCTCAAGTCACACATGTCTAGTCCAATAATGATAAGGCACACAATTAAATGTATCCTATTATCTTGTTGGACGTTTTCTACTCGTTAACTTTTTTATTAGTTTAAAAAAAAAAAATTGATTAGTATGGACTTAAATATATAATATAAATACAAAACAAAAAATATTAGTCACTTAATATTTATCTATTTTTTACAATTGATAACCCAAAATGGCTTTAATTTAGCGGTTAAAAAAAATGTCTTTGACATTTATAAGTGAAAAATTTTTAAACTATAAACATCTAATTAAAAATTTGATCAAATTATAAAAACCAAACAGAATAATTAAGCCAACAAAATAATACTAAGGATTTTAAAAGGTAATATTAAAATACAAGGTAAGAATATTCTTTTTGAAAAGTAATAATAAAATACCAGGTATGAATAATCAAAAAGTAAAAACTGCACACAATCCAACTTGGGAGTTGCGAGTAGTAACGATCGTATTAGGACTGAAATACTCTATAACAATAATGGGGCTGGAAATGAACAGCAAAATTTTTATATTTTTATTAAACTTCAAAATAAAAGACATCGTTGGATCTAATTAACCACACTATCCGCACATATTTAGGACTTGTTGCTACAAACAAAATAACCTCCAGATTATGTATTTCATCTAAAAGGAGAAAAAAAATACTGCTCCATGATTAAAGTAGCCGCTCTCTAGTGCTCTACATACCATATCCTGAAAGAAAAAAAGGGTAAGCACAATCAACCAACCAGACTTAATTGGTATAACCTATCTTCTTTACACCAATATATGAATGAGATGCCTGATACATAGTTTTTTAGCAAAACACCATTGAATCTAAAGTATTTATTTCGTAAAATAATTACCAGATAAAAAAGAATGAGGAGGACAATTTTTTGTTCTCAATTGATAGGGAATATCTGACCTTCAAATTATCATACAATAGCAACCTTACATGTATTATGCGATCCACATACCTGAATTGTCCATAGGGTTACCGGCAGGTACAGGCTCGGGCTCCTTGATCTCAACAACCACACAGTCTGACATCAGGAAAGTTTTAGCAACAGAGGCTGCATGCTCCAGGCAACATCTCACCACCTACACAAAAAGAATAAGATTCTTAATAACAAGTTTCATATCAAGTAGATCAGGGAAAGAAGCATAATTGGAAACCTTTCATGGAAATCTCAGGTTCCCTACAGCCAGTTGTGAAACTTAATAATAATAGTAATCATGATGATGATGATGATGAACTCTCTTTATAATTAAAACGAATTCGGAGTGCCATTTGTCTAGTTAACCCAGTTATAGTGCACCATCGTAAAGAAACCAGCATACTAAAAATAAAAATTGCTAGAGGATCATATGCAAATAAAACAAAAACTAATGCAATAATAGTCAAACAGAAATTCACCTTTGTTGGATCAATGATTCCAGCAGCCATTAAATCTTCATATTTCCCAGTGGCAGCATTATATCCATATCTATGATTATCGCTGGAAAGAACCTAATCAAAAGATGCAAGAGTCGTAAGCACTCAAGTGAAATGATAGAGTAAGGAGGTATGCACAAGATATCAAAATCTGAGTACCTTCTCACTGACAACACTGCCATTTACACCAGCATTCTTGGCAATTAATTTCAGAGGGTAACTAAGAGCTCTTTTCACAATATCTGCTCCAACCTGCAACACAACGAAATACAATAATTTTGAAACTAGAGACAGTGAGAAAGCCAATAAGTAGTATTTGTCATTGCACAAAAGTGGGGATCGTTTCAAAGCACCCAAACAAATATATCATATGCCTAATCAAACAAATGACTCACTTTCTCTTCATCATTGTCAAGGCTATCCTTGATAGCATCCACCTTTGAAGCAAGTCTCAACAGAGTGCACCCACCACCAACTACAATACCTTCCTCAACAGCTGCCTGAAGAATCAACAAACAAATCAGACCACTAATAAAACAGAGTACAAAAATGCCTAGTGAATCTTACAGGAAAGAGAATCATACCTTTGTAGCATTAAGAGCATCTTCAACTCTCAACTTCTTTTCTTTGAGCTCTGTCTCAGTTTGTGCTCCAACCTGCACACGTTATAAAACAAACTTGGACGAGTCAATATTGCTCATACAAAGTTCATAGTTAGATTTTTATTAAATAATTCAACGTGTCAGTTACCTGTATAACAGCAACACCACCAGACAATTTCGCTATTCTTTCATTAAGCTTCTCCTTTTCATACTCTTGCTCTGCAGCCTGAAATAAACATAAAATTGTTAGAACCAGAAAGAATAATGAGCATATCTACCAGCACTACAAAACTACTGAATTCAGGAGTCTCAACAAATATTCATTCTTTACAATTTCCCAATGAACCCCAGACAGAGATATTTGCATCTGTAAAATGTCTGAAAAAGAGAGATATTAAGATGGAGTTAGGGACAGGCAAAAGACAGACCTCAATTTGGTTCTTAATTTGTGCAACTCTCTTGGTCACTGCTTCCTGGGTACTTCCATCACCAACAACTGTGGTTGTGTCCTTGGTGAGTACCACCTTGGAGGCCTGCCCCAAAACCTCTTTCCCCGCTTTGTCTAGAGTAAGGCCAACCTCCTCCCTGATTACAGTACCTATAATCCCATTGGTTAGATAAATAATATTATCAACAGTTACAAAATGGCTGCCAAAACTAAAATGGAGAAATATTTGTGGTTCCAACTTAAACCAAACAAATATTTACATGAAGACAAAAAAGCACTAAATTTACAAACCTCCAGTCAAGATGGCAATATCATCAAGGTACTGACTCTTGCGTTCTCCGAATCCTGGGGCCTTCAGTGCCGCAATCTTCAGTGATCCTCTAAGTTTGTTCACCACAAGAGTTGCTAGAGGTTCTTGTTCAATATCCTCTGCAATAATCAAAATAGGAAATCCACTTCTAATTGCATCCTCTAGAATGTTAATTAGATCCCTTGCATTGGTTATCTTCTTATCAACCAACAGCAACTGCACAAAATACATAGAACATAAGTTATGATGAAATGCAAGGAATGTGAAGAAATGACTTGCCGGACAAAACAAATGTCAAACCTTGCAATTCTCATATTCAACAGCCATTTTCTCACTATCAGTAACAAAGTATGGTGAGATGTAGCCACGATCAAATTGCATCCCCTCAACAACATAGAGGTTGTTATCTGCAC
>NC_029792.2:54820108-54821230 GCF_000816755.2 Arachis ipaensis
AAGTGTCACAACACCCTTTCTACCAACCTTGCTCATTGCTTCAGCTATCATATTTCCGACTTCATAGTTGTTTCCTGCACTGACAGCAGCAACATCTGCCAACTCACCATCTTCAACCTGCATTCCATGCAAACTCAACCTTATACACATGAAATAGATTTTGCAATAAATGCTTAGTGATGAAACGCCAGAATACATTAAGGACTTGAAAACCCAACATAATGAACATGCTCAAAAGTGAAGGAAAAAGAAATATGAATGCATCACCTCCTTTGACATCTTTTTAAGTTCAGATACAAGTGCTTTTGTTGTCTTCTCAATGCCACGGGTGATGAGCACAGGATTTGCACCAGCTGCAACAACCTGTCAAAATTTACAGCAATGAGACCTAAGCAACTGTGACAATAAGCAAAAGAACAAATCAAGTGAAATAAAGCAATTGTTAATATACAATTCTGCAAAAGGAATAACTTACCTTGACTCCTTCAGTAATGAGACCCTGAGCAAGAACAACAGATGTGGTTGTTCCATCACCAGCTAAATCGTTTGTCTTGGAAGCTGCCTGTCTCACCAATTTAGCTCCAATATTCTCAACTGGGTCCTCCAACTCAACCTTTTACAAGTCAAATAAAATTTAAAAATCAATTAGAATACATTTTGATTTAACAAATAATAATAATAAAGAAAAAAATTCTAGAAAAAGAAATTCTAATTTATTTTGTTTTTTGACACAAAAAGCATACAACACCATATCAATAAATTACTCAGTAACATATATAATCTTCAGAGCATCAAGTGTTCAATAAACATAAAACTATTCTAACATATACAAGCACCAAAGCTATAACAAAATTCAGAAGCAGCACCAGTTTTTTTTTTTTTTTCAGAATTCATAAAACAATAACTCGGATTCAAACTAAAGATAGAGAGTGACAAATAAATAGGTAGAACACTGCACAGTGCACACCTCTTTGGCAACAGTGACACCATCATTGACAATCTTAGGCGAGCCATACTTGCTTTCCAAAACAACATTCCTTCCTTTAGGACCAAGCGTAACCCCCACCAAATCCGCCAGCTTGTTCACACCACTCTGCAATAGAAGTAAAGATAACCCACATA
>NC_029792.2:54821268-54835320 GCF_000816755.2 Arachis ipaensis
CCTAGTCTCTAAAATTATGAGTACTGAAAAGAAAAATCACTAAATTTTGAAAATACTATTTTAACTCCTCATATTGCTCTCTAACCATATAATTATCAATGTACCAATACTAGTTCCACTCATCCAGAAATAATTATCAACACTGAGTTTTAAAATACTATAACTAGAAGCATAATGTATAAAAAACTAATCTCATTTCAAAAATATCGAAACTACTTGAATCAAAGCCTGCAATTTCGCTGGTTAATAATAAAACTAAAACTATACCTGGAGCTTCTTGATAGCTGAGCCATCCTTGTTGAAATGTAACTCCTTGGCCATAGCAGAGACCTTGGGACACCGATTCCTCCTACTGATAGCAACGCCGCTCCGTCGCGCTTTGCCGGCGGCAAAGGGAAGGGAAGAAATGGCGGCAGAGGAAGAGAATTTGTGCGGCGGTGCGACAAGGGAACCGGTAGAGGAGACTGCTGAGAATGTTGACGACGCCATTGCCTCCCCAAAAATTGGACAATAACTCAAATTAGGTTTAAGAAGGACTGAGTGGGGTATATGGATAACGCTGAGAGCTACACTGCTTTCTCTTTTTGGCGAAGTGGCTGAGCTGAAAGAGAATGAGCAACTGAGCGAGTGAGGGATTAGGTTTTTTATTTAGTTTTATTTATCTATCTATTTATTTATTTATTTATTTATTTTGTCGTTGTTTGCAATGGAACAGGAGATAAATTAGTGGTGAGAGATTACATCCTAAAGGTTCTGTGTAATTTTAGCCGTTGGATTCCACATCAGAATTATTGTTTTGTCTTGGATTTGGAATGGTCTAGAACTTGTGGTAATATTCTCTTCTTTTAATATTCGATGTTCTGACTTTGGACAACAAAAAGGGAAATTCCTATTTTCATTGGTTAATTCCGTTATTTGGCACTTTTTAATTTAGATATGCAAGCAAAAATAGTGTAGGATGCAATAATGGGAGTTTAGAATGCTTTACACATTTTTGGTATCAGGATTAAAGTAATCCGATGGTCCGATTTAAAGTACACAAATCGAACCATTCCATTGATGTTCTTCGAACTACTTGGTGTGCATACGTTATTTTTTTGCACAGTAATTTTATTATATAAAGTACCTTTTTTTTTCTCTCTCAACTTCATATTGTCATTCTGATTTTGTAAATTTGTATTTTAAATTTTTTTATTTTAACACAAGCTTCATGCACCAAAAGTCAGCTTTATTATTACCCCTTTAAGATACATGGACATTACCATCATCCGTACAACGTTTGAAGACTATTAGAGATGAGTTGAAGTACTTGGTACCCTTTCTTGCAATAATTGTGACTTAGTTTACGTACATCTACTTAATATATTAAAATTGGATTTTTCCTCAACTAATGAATGTGAGGTGTCGATCCCTCATGACTTTATTTTTCTTCTAAAATGAACTTTTCTATTCTCTATTCTAAATTATTTTATAAAAATATCTTTATTATAATTATATTATAATTAATATTTAATAAAAAATACATAATTATACTAATTTAGAAACATATCTTTATTATAATTATATCAAATCAATAGGGTAAAAAACGTAAACAAGCCAAAGGGAGAACAATTTGACACAAATAAGCCAAAGCAAAATCGGATTCATCAATCAACCAAAGCACATTTCTATGTAGTTCGAACCAATATGGTTCGAACTCACTTTCCAAGTAATTCGAACCAAATAGGTTCGAATTACACATATAACCCATAGCCACATAATTCGAACCAAATTGGTTCGAATTACACTCCTCAAGTAATTCGAACCAGCTTGGTTCGAATTACACAGACCATATTTCGTTCTAGGCTGGTTCGAATTAATGAGGACCAGAGCTGTATATATATGGTGCGAACGTGAGTTGCTATCATTAGAGGGGGGTAACATAGCTAGTGAGGAGAGTTTCGCAGTGTTGGTTTACCACAGAGGATCCATTAAGAGGAAAACCCGTTCCGGTGTGAAGTTAACTGATAAGGATCCTCTCTGTATTATCGTCAGGCCTACGACAAGGTATGAGGACCTTGTTAGCTCTGTACTGCTGAAACTTGGTCTAGAAAGTGTGAAACGGGTTAAGAAGTTTTTTTATCGATTTCCAATCACGGTGCTCTAGGAAACCATAAAGTACGATTGTTTCACGATCGGGAGTGATGAGGACTTGCAGGTCATGTTTCATTGTCGCCGGCAGTTTCCAGAGGTGAGGACACCAGAACTGTTGGCAAAGTTGGTTGACGCGGTGTCCAGCTCGGGGGGTTCGAACCGGAATACCACCACTTTAGCCACGGTAGCCGGTTCTAGCTCCAGACCTGCCGTTACATCTTCTTTCGTCCCTGCGTACGAGCCATCCGTCCAACCTGTCGCCTCCCCTTCGTTCGCTGTTGATCTCAACGGCAGTGTAGGCGATGAGGTCGGAAAAGGGGAATATCTGCGGACCTCTTTACAGTGTGCTGCACCGGCTGGGGTTGGAGATGGATTCTTGGATGATCTAGAGGACGATGATGTCGAGCCGGATATGATTGCTAATGACAGTGGCGATGATGTTGGAGCAAGTGAGCCTGTTGGGGCGGGCGATGGTTCTAGCTCTGGTACGCAGCAGTACCCTCCACATTTTTCCTCTTTGGACTTGGATGCCATGAGGCAGGAGGGGGTTCCTGGGCAGCCAGCTGGATTTGGCGCTAGAGATGCTGAAGGGTCTGCAGGTCTGACAGAGTTCCAGGTTGGTCAACAATTTCCGGATAAAGAAGAGGCCTTGTTAAGTGTCAAGACTTACAGCATCCGACGAGGGGTAAAGTACAAGGTCGTGGAGTCTGACTATCGCCGGTATGTGGGCAAGTGTTCTGAGTTCGGCAATGGGTGCACATGATTGATTCGGCTTAGTCTCCGACAGCGCAAGGGGATTTAGGAGGTCAAACGTTACAACGGACCGCATACTTGTCTCGCCACCTCCATTTCCAGCGACCACAG
Organism: Arachis ipaensis; assembly: GCF_000816755.2. Lineage (NCBI taxonomy): Eukaryota > Viridiplantae > Streptophyta > Magnoliopsida > Fabales > Fabaceae > Arachis > Arachis ipaensis. The sequence continues at coordinate 54,824,266 of NC_029792.2, forward strand.
GAGTTTGGATTACCATGTGATATCGGCATTCATTATGCCAATGGTTAGGGATGATGCATCCGTCAGCATCAAGGTGCTCCTAAATGCCACTGCCGCACACTTTGGGTTTAGGCCGACTTATAGGAGGGTCTGATTGGCGAAGCAGAAGGCTGTTGCCCTCATCTATGGTGACTGGGATGAGTCGTACAACGAGCTCCCAAGGTGGGTGTTAGGAGTCCAGTTGACGATGCCTGGTACTGTTGCAGTGCTAAGGACGAGCCCTGTTCGTGTCGGTGGATAGTTGGACGAGTCTCGAGATTATTTTCACAGACTATTCTGGACGTTTCCACCATGTATCGAGGCATTCCGTCATTGCAAGCCCCTAGTCAGTATTGACGGCACCCATCTGTATGGCAAGTATGGGGGAACGTTGCTTGTCGCGATTGCACAGGACGGGAACTCCAACATACTCCCTGTTGCATTCGCATTAGTCGAGGGTGAGAATGCTGAGTCGTGATCCTTCTTTCTCTCCCACCTGCGTGAGCATGTGACACCGTAGCCGGGTCTGCTGGTTATCTCGGACAGGCATAACGGCATCAAAGCCGCGCTTGAGGCTCCTGACGGAGGCTGGTTACCTCCGTCTGCATACCGGACATTCTGCATTCGACATGTTGCGGAAAATTTTGCCCTCACCTTCAAGGGCAAAGATGCAAGGAGGCTACTTGTGAATGCGGCGTACGCTAAGACCGAGGTCGAGTTCTATTACTGGTTTGATATTCTTAGGTCCAAAGACCCGGCGATGTGTGATTGGGCGAACCGGATTGAGTATTCGTTGTGGACACAGTATTGTGATGAGGGGCGTAGATTCGGACACATGACGACGAATATATCTGAGTGTGTGAACTCGATCCTCAAGGGTGTCAGAAACCTTCCTGTGTGCTCGCTAGTGAAGGCAACATACGGAAGATTGGCCGAATTATTTGTTCGCAAAGGGAGAGAGGCTGAGGCGCAGATGGGAACCGGACAACAATTTAGTCAGCACTTGGTGAAGTGTATAGAGGCCAACTTGAAGACGGCTAGGTGCTTCACGGTTACTGTGTACGATAGGGATAACTCCGAGTTCACCATCGCAGAGACAACTCCGACTGGTTCTTTCTCACTGGGTAGCTACAGAGTCTCGCTTGCATCTCACACATGTGACTGCGGATACTTCCAGGCACTTCATTTCCCGTGTCCCCACGCACTGGCATGCTGTGCCTACTCACGACTTACATGGGAGCCTTACGTCTACCAGGTGTATCGTCTTAGTTCGATCTTCAGTGTGTATCAGATGGGTTTCACACCTCCCATTCTGGAGGGTTTCTGGCCACCATATGACGGGCCGACTGTCATCCCTGACCCCAATAAGATGCGTGCGAGAGAGGGTCGTCCCAGGTCCACTCGGATACGGACCAATATGGACGAGGCAGATCCGAACCGGCCAAAGAGATGTGGGCTTTATCAGCAGCCCGGCCACACACGTCGGAATTGCCCACAGCTCGGAGGAGCAGAGCACACACGGGGACATGATTAGGTGTATTGGTGGCTTTGGTACTTTTGTTATTTCAATTTCGCGTTTAGATTTCACTATTATCGGTTTTCTTACTTGTAGTTGGTGACTGATAGAATTTGTTAACGTTAGTGCGATGTACTTTGAATGGGATTTTAGTTAATGAATATGTTCTGTCTCCGCAGTTTTAAACAAAATGTATGTCTAATGCACACGGGAATAAATAACTGTACGAGTTTTATTAAGACATGATGCGGAAACTATGTTTGTAACTTAAATTGCTGTGTGGAACGAATTCTGAGTAATTCGAACCATGTTAGTTCGAATTACTTGGTGACTATTTTTTCAGTGTAATTCGAACCTATTTGGTTCGAATTATGAAGTTAGAGTTCGAACCAAATTGGTTCGAATTATGTGGCTATGGGTTATATGTGTAATTCGAACCTATTTGGTTCGAATTACTTGGAAAGTGAGTTCGAACCATATTGGTTCGAACTACATAGAAATGTGCTTTGGTTAATTGATGAATCAGATTTTGCTTTGGCTTATTCGTGTCAAATTGTTCTCCCTTTGGCTTGTTTACGTTTTTTACCCAAATCAATATTTAATGCATTATTAAACTACTTATCAATTATTAATTGAAAATACTTTTAATCATTTTAATAATAATAATAATATATAATAATGATATGATAATTGCACCGGTCGTAGTAATCATAATAAGAATATTTGAATCTAATCATAAAATGATCAAATTTTATGATATTAATAACGCACATTAATTTTAAATATTTTTAGTCATTTTAATTAATAAAAGTTGATTAATAGATTCTTTTTTAAAATATATTTTTTAATAAGATCGTATTTTGATTTTTCTCTTTCATCCTTTGTATTAATTAATTATATTAATATTCTATTGCAATACATTTTTTATCTACTCCACATATTATCTTTTCTATCTTCTTTTATTTTTTTAAATTGCTCTTTTTACTTTATTTTTAATTGTTTATTTTACTTTTACTTCTCATATATAGATTTATTATAATTCATCACAGGTTCTTTTTTAATTTAAGTGATTTTTTAGGTTATATTTTACCATTTATGCTTTTATTTTATTTAGTGTATTTTTATAGTATGTGTTTAATATAATAATCTGTAAATATCTATTCTATTATGTAAAAAAAATTAAATTTCTGCACTTAATGATAAATTAGTCGTAACATTTTTTTGATGGTGTTTTTTGATTTATTTCTTTTAACTCGTTAAATTCATTTTATTATAATAAATTAATTATATCAACTAATTGATTTGGTTAATTATTTAAATATCATACAATTTATTATAATTTCTATCAATCAATTAATTGTAATTCAAATTGAATGATTATTTTGTTACGAAATTATTATTTTCTAATCTATTTATAGGCAATACATATATTAATTATAATCGTAAATTAAGCTATTTTACATTAAATGACTTATATAATAGTCATCTAATTTATTATCATAAATGCTGAATTAAATAAAAATCATTATTACTTTTGATTTAGAATTAAATGAGAATAAAACCAGAAATACCATTTTATTTAGTCTTTCGGGTTTAATAGGTGTCACACTCAAATATAAATAGTGACTTCTAGATTTTAGTCTCCAACACATCAAAGCCATCTCCGTAATTCTTTTTCCATAAAAGAAATTTCGATTTAACTCTATCAGGGATAGAGAAGGTTTTCAAAGAACAAAGGAATGGTCTGAATTTGCACGAATTCTAAATGTTCGAACTTACGATGTTGTTTCAGTTCGTTGTCGTTACGATAATGACTCTAATCTATACGTGTCTAAGGACTAGAATAGATTAAATATTATTTAAGTAATTTATTTCTAATATTGGTATTTGATTAAATTAGTTTTAGAGAAATTTAAATTGTTGACTCAATTTACAAATTATGACAATTCTTTTTGAATGTATTATTTTTACATTTTTTAATATAAAATTTCCTTTTTTTTAAGTTTATTTTCTTTCTTGGATATATATATCATCTTTTTTTCTCATTTTATATTTCAGATTAGTAATGTAATTATTACGAAAAATATATTTAAAAAAAAGAACAAAAATATTAAAACATCACTGTTTAAAAAAAAAAGAAAGATACGTGAAAAAAAAGAAAAATGAACATGTTAATTTTGTGACAATTACTGTTTTTAATTTTCATAACTGTTCAATTGTCTTTTTAAAAGGTACGGTCAAATCTTCAATTTGTTGTTTTGATTTGCTCATCTGTTATTGTCTTTGCATTGTTGCTTGGGATTTGGGATTTTGATTTACAATTGTTATGGGTATTTTATTTAAGTTGTATGTTTGTTGCTGTTCAGTTTTCTTTGCCTATAGTGTTGTTGCTTCCCATTGTTTTCTTTAACATCATTTGTCCTAGTGTTCTTATTTTGGTCTATAAATATTATAAATTTAGGCCTTGTATGTTTTTCCTCTTCCTTGATTCTGAAAGATTGTGTCTTATTTGATTATGTTCTTAATCATTCTCTTAAAACTTGGTAAACATCATTATTGACTTTAGTGACCATCTCTTGTGAACTTGTGCTTCTTTGATTCAACCTGAATTTGTTTTGACCAAATACACCATCTTTTCTTTTAACAAAATTATTTAACAAAATTAATATATAAGGTTATAGAAAGTCTCATCCAAATTTGATAAGAACAAGAAGACTTACATAGAAATGGTTCTCATAGATGATAAGGTAAGTTGATTATTTTTCATTATTCTTTCAAGTGATGCTAGGTCCAATTTATAAATATTTTTTGTTAATCTTTTAAGTTTATTTGATAAGTAAACCCTTGCACGCGAATCAAAGACAGTGCGATTTTATAGATTTATAAGTGCTAATAGTCTTTATATTTAATTTATTTTATAGTGTGATAATAACCAATATATTTATTGGTAAATTTAACTATTACTATATTATTTATGATCATATTCAGTATATATGTCTGATTTATTGAAGAAAATAAATTATTAAAATCGATTAATAACTATTTTAGAGTTAATCCAATTAACAGTAAATTAAAAAAAACAAATAATACATAACATGTTACTTTTTTATTAATCAAATTATTATAATTCAAATTAATTTAAAAAAAAATAATTTAAAATTATAATTTCAATCTTATCACGTGCATGGCATGGGTAATTACACTTGTATACATACTATTTTCTAAAGATATAGGAAAATTTTCATATATACCAGCCACTTTATTAGTACAACAGTAATGACAAAAATAATTAAAAATTTTCACATATACTTTGTCATTACTTGCACTTGGGCCTAAGCTGTTCTGCAGACCTGCGCAAGAGGAGTGATAATGCATTCATGCTGGCTGGGACGGACCAGTGGGAGCCGGGTCGGGTGGATAGAAGGAAAAGGAGGGAGACCCAGCCAGCCCAAGACGCAACAGGTTCAGGAATGCTCCTTGGAGGTGACAGCGATGCTCTGACCCAGGGAAGAAGCGCACGCCGAGCTGAAGCATGCCGCAAGGGAAACCGAGGCTACCACGGTGACTTCGTCTTAGCTACACATGTGCAATTATGAGCTGGGATGGTGAAGGACAACGGAGCGCTCGTTGAGCAGTTTGTGATTGGGGGATATGGCGATGGTGGAGGGGGCCGAGAGTGGAACAGTGGTAACCACGATGTCATGAACCAAATTGAGACTAATCAGCCGTGGTCAGCTACAGTGAAGACTAGGGTTGTGGGTGGCAAGGCTGTAAATGTTGAAAGCTGTGATTCAGAGAAATTGGTATTCGAGGAGCATGAGACAGTATCGACTGTGCTGGAGGTTGGAAGGGTTAGAGGGGCTGACAAGGGTGAGAACGCTGAGCTCCGGGAGGGTAGAGGTAAAGGCCATGAGGAAGCTGTCGGAGGTGTGGAGGGTGCTATTGGGGATGTAAGTGATGATAGAAATTATGGGGATATAGATGAGGAAAACGGATCAGAAGGGGAAAACAGGGTAACAAGTGTAGCTGAGCACAGAAGTCGGGCTAACAAGGAAATTGTTGTTACTGAGGCTACATATGGAGGTTGTGGATCGAAGATAGGTTAGAAGAGACTAGTGCAGGGTGAGAATGAAGCTGCAGATATGCTAACAGGGAACTACAGTGAGGAAAATGATGAGACAGTCGATGACAACCAGAGTACAACATTGGAAGAGCAGTTATTGGAAAATAAGAGGACATGGGAAGTAGCAGTGGAGTCTGATGCTATCTTGTATAACGAGGAAGAGGATATCATGGCCATCCTTCAAGCGCAAAATGAAGAAACTGCTCAGAAAAGAAAATTGGCGAAACTAAAGACGAAAGCAAGATGGAGCAGACCTAAGAATAATAAAAATGTGTGTAATAATCCTTTAAAATTATCTTTAGTTCATGGAACGTTAGGGGGTTGAGGGAGACGGAAAGTTGAGAATGATTAAAGATCTAAAGAAAAAGTATAGACTTCACATGTTAGGTCTGATTGAGACTAAAAGGCAAGTAATGACAAAGTTTGATGTAGAAAATATCTGGGGATGTGATAATGTTGGGTGGGATTATGTTGAATCTGATGGTGTATCGGGTGGGTTGTTATTAATGTGGGATAATATGACATTTAAATTGAATAATTGTTATAAAGGAGAGATATGGTTGTGTGCGGAAGGGATGATATTGAAAAATAATTTCAATTGTGCTTTTGTATTGGTTTATGGTGCTCATACTAGAGATGGAAAACTTGTTGTGTGGGAGGAGTTGAGTTATGTAGCTGGACTATGTCAGGTCCCTTGTTGTTTTATGGGAGATTTTAATGAGATTGTACAAGTAGAGGAAAGAGAAGGTACTACTAGCTTATCAGCATCTGCTGAAGAGTTCAGAAACTGGATACAAGAAATGCACTTGGTGGACCTGCCGCTTTATGAACGTAAGTTTACTTGGTTCAGAGGTCGTTCATGCAGTCGGATTGATAGAGTACTGGTTAGTCTGGAATGGGTCGAGGAGTTCCCTGAGATTCGATTAAGAGGAGGGCCAAGAGGATTGTCAGATCATTGCCCGTTGATAGTTGAAGATACAAGGTTGAAATATGGTCCTAGACCGTTCCGAAGCCTAGACTCGCGGTTCACACATGAAGGTTTCCTAAGAATGTTTAAAGAGGAATGGAGGGGATTATGGGAGATGCATTTTACAGATAAATTGAAGGCGTTGACGGTTCCTCTGGGGAGATGGCATAGAGACAATTTTGGTGACATGGATAGGAAAATTATGAGGTTTAAGGAAGAGATCAAGAAGATAGATGACATGGTAAGTAATGGAATATATGATGGAACAGTGGATGCTAGAAGAAAGGCGCTAGTGACTTGCTGTGAGAAGTGGTATGTGAGAAAAGAATTGAACTGGAAACAAATGTCACGTTCCCGGCTTGCGAAAGACATGGACAGAAACACCAGGTACTTCCACAATTTAGCTTCAACAAGAAGGAGGAACAACAGGATTGATGCTTTGGTAATTAATGGGAGGTTGGTCAGAAATCAAGCAAGAATAAAAATTGCCATCCGAGGTTTCTACAAGAATCTATATCATCAGGAGAAGTCTCCTTCTGTGGGATTTAGGGATGGTCTGGTGGAGGTGATAACTCAAGAGGATGCTGAGGCTTTAGAAGTGATGCAGTCGGTGGAGGAGGTTCAAGAGGCAGTGTGGGATTGTGAATCATCTAGGGCTCCAGGCAGTGACGGATACAACATGAACTTTATCAAGAAGTGTTGGGAAGAGATTGGAGCTGAGTTCACGTCAGCTGTGTTGGGGTTCTTTCAAACATTTAGATTACCGAAGGACTCTAATATAACTTGGGTTGTGTTGGCACCAAAGTTCATCAGAGCAAAGGAGTTAAAGGACCTTCGACCAATTAGTATGGTTGGCTGTGTATATAAAGTGATTTCAAAGGTTCTGGTCAAGAGGATGAGAGCTGTTATGCCAGGTCTGGTTGGAGAGACTCAGAGTGCGTTTGTCAAAGGGCGAAAAATACACGATGGAGCTCGTATTGCATGTGAAACGGTACATTGGCTTAAAAGGAGGAAGAAGGAAGCGGCAATAATCAAACTCGACTTCCAAAAGGCATATGATAGGGTCAAATGGAGTTTTGTGGACATTGTGTTGCAGAAGATGAGTTTTGGGCAACGATGGCGGGAGTGGGTTATGGAGTGTGTCGGCACGACCTCTATGTCGGTGTTGATAAATGGTTCGCCAACGAGGCCATTTAAGATGGAAAGAGGTCTAAGGCAAGGTGATCCGCTATCCCCATTCTTGTTTGTGCTTGTAGTTGATGTTCTACACAGAATGATTAGCGAGGCAGTTAGGAACGAGCGGATAACCCCTCTGTTTGTAGGGAGAGATAATATAGAATTGTCACATCTCCAGTTTGCTGATGACACTGTGTTGTTCTATCCGCCAGAAGAGGAGACTATAAAGAATTATAAGAGGCTTCTACGATGTTTTGAGCTGATGTCGGGATTAGCCATCAATTTTGATAAATCCAGTTTGATCCCTATCAACTGTGACCAACAGTGGGTTCGAAGTACGTGCAGTCTGTTGGGATGCAAGGAGGCAACTCTCCCAGTCTGTTACCTTGGAATCCCCTTAGGAGCCAATCCGAGGTTGATTAAGACTTGGAACCCAATTATAGATAAAGTAGAGGAGAAGCTCAGCTTGTGAAAATCTAAGATACTCAACAAAGCGGAAAAATTAGTGCTCATAAAAGCAGTACTATGCAGCCTATCAGTATATTATTTAAGCTTATACAAGATGCCGAAAGTGGTTGCAGAGAAATTGATTTCATTACAGAGAAGGTTCCTGTGGAGTAAGGAGGATGGAAGGAATGGGATGGCGTTGGTTAGCTGGGATGTAGTCCAGACCCCAAAAAAGTTAGGAGGGCTAGGAGTTGAAAATGCGATGGTTCGGAATACAGCACTCCTGTTTAAGTGGTGGTGGAGATTCTCTAAAGAGGAGTGCCCATTGTGGAAGAAGGTGGTTTGTTCGTGCAATAATCTCTCTCCTAATAAGCTTTTATCTTCCCAGACATTACCTGCTAAAGGGGGTCCATGGAAAGACATATGTCAGCTGCAGATTAAGGAACAACATATAAGAGACAAGATGATAACTGACTTGTCTATGGAGGTTGGTGATGGCAGAAGGACTCACTTTTGGGAAGATATCTAGCTCAGGTGTGGACCTCTAAAGGATAGGTTTTCAAGGCTATTCTCGGTTTCAACCCAAAAAGGATCTGTCATAGGGGACTGTGGGTTCTGGAATGAGTTTGAGTGGGTTTGGAACTTCCATTGGAGACGTGAGCTATTCCAATGGGAGTTGGATCTGGTGAATCAGCTACATGATACCTTGAGACCGGTTAACCTAGCTGTTGAAAGAGAGGATAGAGTTGTCTGGAAGTTCGACAAACTAGGTGTTTTTTCTATTAACTCATTTGTGCAGGTATTACAGGCGGAAACACTTCCGGAGGACATAGCAAGCTATAGCTTCACCAAGACAATTTGGAAAGGATTAGTTCCCCCAAGAGTTGAACTACTTGCCTGGTTTGTTTTGATAGGCAGGGTGAACACTAAAGAAAGGTTGTGTCGTCTTGGAATTGTTAATCAGGAGGAGAACATGTGTGTGTTATGTAATAAGGATGTTGAATATATCCACCACTTGTTCCTTGGTTGTGAATTTTCTTGGCAGGTGTGGTGCATTTGGCTATCAGATTTTGGTAGACCATGGTCAGTCCCAGGTTCGCTGAAGAAACACTTCCAAAGCTGGACACGTGCTACAAATAGGAAAGAGGAGCGCAAGAAGTGGTTCATAAGTTTCTTCTCAATTGTGTGGAACATCTGGTTAGAAAGGAACAGGAGGTTGTTTCAGAATATAGGAAAGAGTACGGCAGACATTATCAGTCTGTCGCTTCTTAATTTTAGGGAGTGGAGGTATGGGGATCCCTTTAGTTGTTGATGGCAATGTCGGAGATAACATTGGGGTTACTTTAGTTTTGGTTTCTTTGTAGGATGTACTTCTAGTTTGTTGTTTCCCTTGCTTGATTTGCTCCACATTTGTGTTGAGCTTCTTTGTTTCAAAAAAAAAAAATAGTATAACATATAGGGATAGGTGGTCAGTAAAATTTTTGTCTCTTGTACGGTGTGTATTAACGAAAAAGTTCATAAAAGAAAAAGAAAAAGACAGCTAAAGGTAATAAGCTTATAGCTAAATGATGATTTATATTGGTAAGCCAGCCATATTAAAATAAATTCTGGATGGCTATAATAAATTTTGTTAATTTTTTAGTATTTTTTATTATTTAATAAAAATATGAATATTTATATAGACAAATAATTTAATATAAAAACTAATTTTTCTAATAAAATAGAACTTTAAAGAATGATTTGATAATTAAAATTTATTAGAAAACTACAATAATATTTCATAAAAAAAATTTTTAAATATCGATCCAGTCATAAATTAATTAGTACTAACTTATTATGACTAAGACTATTAACTTTGTTCAATCTAAGCCATAATGACGAATAATTTTGCATTCCAAATAAAACTAGTTTAATAAAATTTTGTTGAATCAAAGTTATATTTCATGTAAGGTAAACTTGCTCTATCTATAGTCATAAATATGAACAATGTTTACTTGTTTTCGTCAAAGGCAAGTTTTTAACTTTTTGTTATTAGGATCTCTTCCACTGTTAAGTGGAATAGATATATTAATAATGAATTAGTCATGATATTAATAATAGTAAAAATTTTATGATAGTAATAACTGACATTATAATAATTAGACTAAATTTTTTTTGGATTTTTTTATAATTTTTCTTTTGTAGTGTCTTGATTAATATGCGATTTTTGTCAAAAAATATTAGTATTTGTGTTAGTTTTTATATTTTTTTAAGAAATAAAAATTTTATTTAAATAAACACTATAAATATTTTTTTTCTTTCATTTAAATCAACACTAACCAATAATTCATCATGTATATATTACATAATTAAAGAATTATGCATAAAGTTTATTTAAATATAAGTAATTTTAATTTTTATGTATTAAAAATATAAAATTATATAGCAAAAATAAGAGAATTAAAATCATGGACTAGTTAGTTTTATGTAATTACTAATAAGAATATATATGATACTACTTAGCAATGATGTCAAATAAAACTGGTTTTTTATTAATGAAAAAATTTTCATTATATTAATTATTTATCTTCTTTGCTTTAACTTGCGTATGTATAAGAAATCAAATAATGTTAAATAGGATGTCATCTTTAAAAAAAAATTTGTACTTAATTTTTTATTCCAAATAAATAGGGTGATGAAAAATAACTTTTATTATTATTATTATTATTATTATTATTATTATATTTTTAACAGCATTTAATAAATTATACTTGTTAATTAAATTGAAATATCATAACATTTGTTCTCTTTGGTCTATACATATATATA
>NC_029792.2:54835587-54838366 GCF_000816755.2 Arachis ipaensis
TGTCTCCGTTTCAGTGTCATGTTCTGTCCTGTCTCTAAAAACAAACGCAGCCTAACATATGACTTGGGAAAAAAGGCTAAAAATTTTGCAACTAAAAATTTTGCAATACACATACAAACTGCACAAACATGAAATTTTGAACCAATTTAAACTGGGAAAAGAAAAGATCAATTGTAAGTATTTTATGAACTTTTTAAATTGCATGTTCACAATAATGTTACCAACCTAATCTAAACCGTATAAATTATTTAATATAAATCTCAATAGTTATCAGATTTAAAATACCAGTATGTCAAGAAAGGACAATGGCATATACTTGAAAACCTTCCAAAGATATATATGAAAGCATTTGTCTTAGCTTCTTGGAATTTCTAGGCATATCCTTGTTCAACTTAGAAAAAGAATATTTAAATAAGAAATAATTAAATATCAAAGAAAGAAGCAAAGGTCCATAATGATAAAAAAGCTTAAACATATCCTGAATTTTATTAGACAAAAAGAAACGTAAAGAAGAGCACATATATATCCAGAGAAGATTAAAGAATAAAAGAATAATAGAGTGTACCTCATGGAAGATTATTATTATTAAAGAATCAAAGTTTGCAAAAAGTGGTATTTGCAATAATAAGGTAGGCTAAAAATTGCAAAATAAAAATGTTACTTAAGTAACAAATTAAAGACGAAAGAAAACACGTTATTAGGTTCTGTTTTGGATATAGACAAGAGGGAATTTTGTTTGATTCCGTTGGAAGGGTAATCAGTTGTTCAGCCCCACCAAACCCTAATATGAAGGGCATTGAAAGCAATGTGTAAGTTAGTTGTTGTTTCAATTTGGCTGCAAAAGCATATAACCCTATACACTTTGCTTGTGCTACTATTATTGTAGCCCTATACCTTTAATTTTGGTTTGCATTCATATGTGTGTGTTTGTGTGAGTGTGTGCGTGACTTCTCATGAATCTCATGTTCAATGAATCCTTTTTAAGACATTTTCTTTTGCCCTTATTTTTCCAAGTGCCGTACGTGCACACAACATTTCACTCCTTTTCCTTCAAGACTTATATCTTCCCTTATGGAAACCTAATTGCTTCCTCATCTATAATTTTTTTTCCCAATTTTTTTTTTTGTAATTTTCTATACTTTTATATGATAAGCTTCATTTTCTTGCATGATTATTTGTGTAAAAGTGTTTTTACATTTATATTTAATTAATTAGGTAGGTATTTCTAGGTAGATAAAAATACAAAAATATTTTGTAACAAAAAAAAATTAGTAAAAAACAGCCAGAACTTATTTTGTTTAGTATTTATTAATTCTAGCAATAATTAATAAATACTAAATAAGATACATGTTAATTAAGTTTTTTTTTTCTAGTATTATCGATAAAAATAATTGAATCTCATACTTGACTAACATTTTTTTTAAGAAAAAGTTTATATTATTTATAGAGTACTATTTAATTAAATGTGTCAATGAAAATAGTTGATTTCATACTTATTTTTTATATTTTCATTATGAAAAATATATTTTGAGGCTCATAAAAAATTTTCTATTACCCATACACCGAATTAGCCACCACCTTAATCTCGTTGGCATTATCATCAAAATTAATTAAGGAGATGTTAAATATTTTATCTTTTAATTGAGAAATTGTAAATCTAAAAAAAAAATGCTATAGATATACTACCTATTCCTTAGATTCAGATAATTCAAAAATATCTTTTGATATATTAAATTTAAAATTCAAAATTATTAATAAGAGAAAAGAATATTTTTACTATTCTAACCAATGATGCATTATTGTTTATGGTCATTTATAATACACCAGAAGAATTTCTTAATCTGAATCAATTAATTAAGAGAAAAACTGACTTACTATATTCATATAAAATGTACAAATGAAAGGATATTCTCCTTTTGATTCACCTGATGTGTGCACTTATTGTCTCATCCTAAAAAGTATTGGCCAGGACTAAGATAAATAAAATAATATTATCTAGCTGCTTCATATATATATATGGTAGCCTTTAATTTATTTGTTGTTTTTGGTGTTTACTTTAATTTCACCCTTTGATACAAAGAGTGGGTGTAAAACATTTGGGTAGAAAGACAGTATTCTTTTTTTGAATGTATAATTGTATATAAGAGTGTCAAAACATAAAAAGGCTCAATGAGTGTGAAAACTGAAAAGTTGAATACATCTTATCCATATTGGGAAAATTGGTTCTTATATAGTATATATATCTGCTAAGAGAAATTACTAAGCATTTATTAGGATTGAGGGGGAAGAAACATTTCATACATATATATGGTCATGTAAACATAATTGGTTTGATTTGCAAATGAGATTCAAAAATTAAACTTGGATTGTATACTAATATGTTTATAATTACTATATAATACCATGTCAAACAATGAGCATAGCATATTCATGAGATATTTTTGAAGGATTAGGCTTAAGTGGTCCCAACATCTCATAATCATGTCCGATTTAAGAATATGCAAATTAAAAATGAGAATTTCGGGTAAGATTTTTGCCTCTACTCCTCTTTATTTTTCTGTCTTTTTTCTTTTTTATTTTTAAATCAAGAGAGAGTGAGAGACAGATAAAGAGAAGAACCAATAGTATAGTAACCGACATTTTAAATGGAATATTTTTTTTTTTAAAAAAATCAATGGGTCATGAGGAGATCGAGGGCGAGTAGGTATGAAAATTATTCAACTATTTCTTGATTAATTGAAATGCTAGTTAATAAATAATAAAATATAACATGATAAAA
>NC_029792.2:54840564-54845669 GCF_000816755.2 Arachis ipaensis
ACTTAATTTTTTATATGATAAAAAATAATAGAATATTCAATAAGTATTAATATTATTATATTTATATAAATTGATAAAAAAAATTTAATAAATATTATAAATTTTAATATTTATCCTTCTACCTTCTTTTCACATATTCTATAGGATATATATTCAAATTTTTATATAAAATAATAATGAAAAATCAAAGAATTGATGCATTTTTTAAGAGGAAGGCTAATATTTAAGAAGGAGAACATATAACTTTTACAATGTCAACACTTGTAGATAATTCTTCTACTTTAATGAATCACGAAGAAAGTGAGATACAACCTTCAAAAGTTCAAAAAGTTATATCTGATGAGTATTTATTTAACTTAATTTTTTATATGATAAAAAATAATAGAATATTCAATAAGTATTAATATTATTATATTTATATAAATTGATAAAAAAAATTTAATAAATATTATAAATTTTAATATTTATCCTTCTACCTTCTTTTCACATATTCTATAGGATATATATTCAAATTTTTATATAAAATAATAATGAAAAATCAAAGAATTGATGCATTTTTTAAGAGGAAGGCTAATATTTAAGAAGGAGAACATATAACTTTTACAATGTCAACACTTGTAGATAATTCTTCTACTTTAATGAATCACGAAGAAAGTGAGATACAACCTTCAAAAGTTCAAAAAGTTATATCTGATGAGTTTGACCTTAATTTTTTGGAACGAGAACCTAAAAAACGGTTTTAAATTTAGCAATATCACCCAAACCAGAGAGATGAGGTTAGACAAGCTTATCTCATTAAATGAGGTTCATATCAAAAGCATTTTGACAATTATTCTCTATCTGCCCCCAAAATTTTGTTTCAAGTTCCGCTACTGACTCCAAGGGGCCGTTATGAACCTACATTTTATGGACAATTGATAGCCAGTTGTCCTTTGTCGTTTGATGCTTCTGTTCTAGTTCTGAAATTTGGGAATGCTGGTATGATACGTGAGGGCATATTGCTGGGTATAATCATGGATACACAGCCTTTACCCATTCTTCATCCATTTGGAGAGGAAATATTGGTAATGCCGGAGTGGATCAATATTACTATTTCCAATTGCACTGATTCTATGTTGTAATTTCTATGAGCTTTATTCTAATTGAATCCTTTTGTTTTTGTCAGTTTTCAAAGCATATTGCTAGCTACTTTACTGACCGAACAATCTTAGCCGGTCGAAAGGAGATGGAATTCATGGCTAACTTCTGTGCATTTGAATTTTGGCAGCATCTTTTCAGGGTAAAGTCATATTCCTCCTTCACTTTATGAGCTTCCAAATACCTTAGCATTGTTTAGCTTTTGTATGAGGATTTATTGACGAAAGGTGGAAGGAAAAATTTTCAAGATGATAATTTTTTTAATTAAAAACTACAATATTGCTCACTAAACATCATGCTTCTTGTGGTGGAAATAGTTCATGTAATTAGATATCTATTTTCACTTGGACTCCTGTGAGACTTGGAGTGGATTCAAGCAGCCACATGACCATATCTTTTTTGGAAATAGGATTTGGTTTTATTTTGTGTTATGGTCTGCAATGCTTACAGGTTGCATGAATCTGAAAGTGAATATTTTCTTTCACATGCAGGATAAGTATCGGTTTAACCATTTGAAGCAGGTTCTAGAGATTGAGAATGTGTATCCTACCAAAGCACTGATGCCTAAGCTTAAGGAAGATTGGTGTTCTCTCCATAATCTCTCCCAGTCATCTCTGCATCAGACCTTAGAAATTTGTATGTATGTGTTATAATTATGTCAGATGTGTGCTTCTTTGAATTCTTTTAACAGGAGTGCATCAAATTTGTTGAATCTGTTATATTGTTTTTGTCATAGATTTTTACTCTACTAATCCTCTTTAATTCTAATATTTACAGATGATGATTTGTTAGGTTCAGTACACCGGTTGCGGCCAAAATTTTTGAGCTCTTTTAGGGGTTTGCCACCCTATTTTGATCCTTACGAATATGAACACACATGCTTAGTAACATGCCAAGGAGATGGGAACATAGATGGAGTTTCTGCATATGAGGAAGGCATTAAAGCAACAGGTGAAACAAAATGTGCTTCTGTGCCATATGTCACTTCAGAAGAATTTCACAGTTATGATGTGGCAAGAATGTTCACTAAAATTATAAAAGAGGTAGTGTAGTTTGAAATTCTTGTACATACAATATTGGGAGCACACAAGTTAAATTATGTTGATTCTCCTTGACCATTAAATTATGTTGGGAGCACAAGTTATAACACAAGTGGTGTATTAATCTAAGGAATAAGATTTTCTTCTTTTCTTTTTGTTTCTTCCTATTTTGGTACGATAGTTAAGCAATTAGGCACAATATATTTATATAAGCATTTGTTAATTTTTTACATGTATTTTATATAATTAACAAGTAATTTATAGCTTATTTCCATAAAACAAATATTCTATGTTCAGAGATATGTTGGATCAAAGTTGTTACTATCTTTTCAATACAAGAATGAATGCTAAAATGGTCATACTTAATTAAGGGGAAAGTAAAATATTTAGGACACCTAAGCAGATAAACATAACCTAGTCAAATTGGATGAATGGAAAAATTTCTTCCTCTTTGCCAATTCAATCAACTGAACAAGAAAATAAAAGAAGAGTGTATTTAGAAGCAAGCTATTGAATCTAATGGACACCCTCTTTCAATGCACCGAATAATTAGTGTGACTAATTTACTATACACATTATATATACACACACACACACACAAACTACGTTTAGGAGAATGATTTTGACATTCTCTAATTGATGATGTCATTCTTTTATTGTAAGTTATTTTTAAAAAATAAAATAAAAAAGATGAAGAATAATCTAAACCCATTGAGCTTCTCCAACCAGACAATGCAAGTGGCATATATTGGAGGGCCATGATCTCTCAGGAGCTCAGATTGCGTCTTCCTTCTCTTCCTGGTTGACTTTTGTTTAAATGAAACACATTTGTTGAGCCATCCAGATATAGCCTCCAGATACGATTTCTGAGCTCCAATCCACTTGGTCAAGCTCGATGATAGAAAGAGGAGTTCATCTTCAAGATAGCTGGTAATCTGCCTATGTAATTCAGAATGCATGGCGATTTTAGCATGACTATTGTTATACGGTACTGAAATGATCTGAAACTGAAGCTTGTGACATTCAAACATCACTTCCCACATCCTGCTTAACCTGCCATTCAAGCACAAACAGATGAAATACAAAAGAAAAAGCAGTTCTTTTTTTTTTTCAAAATAAGTAAATGCGCATGCATAAACTAGACTTCTCATTGACTAAGGAAAACATAAGTTTCTTATTGATCCAAAATCATTAAACTGGCATTCAAAGGTTGATAATCATTGGTGCAATTGGAAAGTAAGATCCAGCAATCTTATATTATCTATTAGCAAAGTTAAACATAGAAATATAAGTTTAGAAGAGCACAAATGGATTCGAAATCAGACGCACTTCTGGATTTGAAGAGCAAAAAATGATAGGTATACAAGCCAAAACAAAAAGGAGAGGAGGAAAGCAGTGTCCTCACACCAGAACTGTAATGATGGGTCTGAACTCTAAAAAATGGATAAGAATTTCAAACAATGGTAATTTTAAATTAGAATGACCATAACCAGAAAAGGCATACAGATTGGTGATTGAATTTTGAGCTTTGAGAGCATTTTTATGTTTATAAATTTATATCCTTCTGCGTAAACCTTTTAACAAATGGAGATGATATATCGGCAACATGTACGAAAAATATAATGGGAACCTTTTATAAATATTCTTAAACAATTATTAATCAATATATACATATATTCTAAATTCCGAAAAAATACACACAGGGCAAGAGGTTTGTGGTCAGAGTTTGAAGTAGAATTGGGAGCAGAAAATTGAACTCAGAATAGGAATCGGAGATCAATTCGCAATCCACACAAATATAGCAGGGGAATACATCAAGAAAACACCAATGATGTAAATACATAAAATATAGAGAAAAAAAAAGGTTGATCAGAAAAAATTTCTGTCATCTAAATTGATCTTGTAAAACTTCGAAGGATAGAATTGAAACTAATTCATAAGATGTTTAGAGACAATTAAAAATAAAATCTGGATAAAGGAGCTTCAAAAATGAAGAATGTATGAGTTTATGAATTGAAAATTATGTTATTGAATTACTAAATTAAAAATGAAGAATGTAAAACTTCGAAGGATAGAATTGAAAATTATGTTATTGAATTACTAAATTAAAAAAATATAAACTAAAAGAATTGAGTTTATGATTAAGTGATGGTCAAAAATAATAAATTTTAATAATCTTTTAATATTTTTTTAAATGATAATGGAAGTTGATTTGTCTATTTTTTATAGAATTTAACATGAAAATTAATTTGTGTAATAAGTTTAGTAACTGATTTAATAATTAAATTTTGTTAAAAATTAAACTTTTCAACCAAAAAATTTAAAAAACGAATTTATTATATTATTCTTAATTTATTGTTTCCTGCAGAATAGGTAAATAATTAATTATATAACCTTTGTATTTTTTTGGGGTCATTATTATAACGTATTATTAGAACACTAATTAAAAAATTATCTATTCTTTTTGGGCATGCATCGGTGTTAGTAAAAAATAATTCAGCCTACTTTATTATTTTAATTATTTTCTCATTTACAAACTAATGAATTCCATATACATACACACGTGATTCACAGAGCCCATCAGCTTCCAGCCATCCAGAATTTATTTTAATATGGCTGGCTTACCAATATAAATCATCATTTAGCTATAAGCTTATTACCTTTAGCTGTCTTTTTCTTTTTCTTTTATGAACTTTTTCGTTAATACACACCGTACAAGAGACAAAAATTTTACTGACCACCTATCCGTATATGTTATACTATTTTTTTTTTTTTTTTGAAACAAAGAAGTTCAACACAAACGTGGAGCAAATCAAGCAAGGGAAACAACAAACTAGAAGTACATCTTACAAAGAAACCAAAACTAAAGTAACCCCAATGTTATCTCCGACATTGCCATCAACAACTAAAGGGATCCCCATACCTCCA
>NC_029792.2:54845987-54846325 GCF_000816755.2 Arachis ipaensis
CATGTAGCTGATTCACCAGATCCAACTCCCATTGGAATAGCTCACGTCTCCAATGGAAGTTCCAAACCCACTCAAACTCATCCCAGAACCCACAGTCCCCTATGACAGATCCTTTTTGGGTTGAAACCGAGAATAGCCTTGGAAACCTATCCTTTAGAGGTCCACACCTGAGCTAGATATCTTCCCAAAAGTGAGTCCTTATGCCATCACCAACCTCCATAGACAAGTCAGTTATCATCTTGTCTCTTATATGTTGCTCCTTAATCTGCAGCTGACATATGTCTTTCCATGGACCCCCTTTAGCAGGTAATGTCTGGGAAGATAAAAGCTTATTAGGA
>NC_029792.2:54848824-54851949 GCF_000816755.2 Arachis ipaensis
ATAAAGTTCATGTTGTATCCGTCACTGCCTGGAGCCCTAGATGATTCACAATCCCACACTGCCTCTTGAACCTCCTCCACCAACTGCATCACTTCTAAAGCCTCAGCATCCTCTTGAGTTATCACCTCCACCAGACCATCCCTAAATCCCACAGAAGGAGACTTCTACTGATGATATAGATTCTTGTAGAAACCTCGGATGGCGATTTTTATTCTTGCTTGATTTCTGACCAACCTCCCATTAATTACCAAAGCATCAATCCTGTTGTTCCTCCTTCTTGTTGAAGCTAAATTGTGGAAGTACCTGGTGTTTCTGTCCATGTCTTTCGCAAGCCGGGAACGTGACATTTGTTTCCAGTTCAATTCTTTTCTCACATACCACTTCTCACAGCAAGTCACTAGCGCCTTTCTTCTAGCCTCCACTGTTCCATCATATATTCCATTACTTACCATGTCATCTATCTTCTTGATCTCTTCCTCAAACCTCATAATTTTCCATCTCTAGTATGAGCACCATAAACCAATATAAAAGCACAATTGAAATTATTTTTCAATATCATCCCTTCCGCACACAACCATATCTCTCCTTTATAACAATTATTCAATTTAAATGTCATATTATCCCACATTAATAACAACCCACCCGATACACCATCAGATTCAACATAATCCCACCCAACATTATCACATCCCCAGATATTTTCTAGATCAAACTTTGTCATTATTTGCCTTTTAGTCTCAATCAGACCTAACATGTGAAGTCTATACTTTTTCTTTAGATCTTTAATCATTCTCAACTTTCCGTCCCCCTCAACCCCCTGATGAATGGATTTTTGACGGTTTAGAATTTCACAAATGAATTCTCGCTGCAAGTATAGTTTCTAAACCAATCACTAATCCTTTCATACAAAAAGTTTGTTTGTCACAAGTACAAACCCCTAAAATCTATAAACCGAAGTATTTAAACCTCGGGTCGTCTCTCAAAGGACTTGCAGGGTAGTGTTCTTGTTATTGGTTATGGACTTGTTTATTTTGGGGTTTTGGATGAGGAATGTGAATAGTAAATGGTAGGAAAACTTTATTCACAAAATGGTCTTGGCAAGGTTTGGTTGTCAAGGGTCTTCATCATTATCACTAGCCACAAGTATGGTAGTTGCACCCTAACGTTCCATGAACTAAAGATCATTTTAAAGGATTATTACACACATTTTTATTATTCTTAGGTCTGCTCCGTCTTGCTTTCGTCTTTAGTTTCGCCAATTTTCTTTTCTGAGCAGTTTCTTCATTTTGCGCTTGAAGGATGGCCATGATATCCTCTTCCTCATTATACAAGATAGCATCAGACTCCACTGCTACTTCCCATGTCCTCTTATTTTCCAATAACTGCTCTTCCAATGTTGTACTCTGGTTGTCATCGACTGTCTCATCATTTTCCTCACTGTAGTTCCCTGTTAGCATATCTGCAGCTTCATTCTCACCCTGCACTAGTCTCTTCTAACCTATCTTCGATCCACAGCCTCCATATGTAGCCTCAGTAACAACAATTTCCTTGTTAGCCCGACTTCTGTGCTCAGCTACACTTGTTACCCTGTTTTCCCCTTCTGATCCGTTTTCCCCATCTATATCCCCATAATTTCCATCATCACTTACATCCCCAATAGCACCATCCACACCTCCGACAGCTTCCTCATGGCCTTTACCTCTACCCTCCCGGAGCTCAGCGTTCTCACCCTTGTCAGCTCCTCTAACCCTTCCAACCTCCAGCACAGTCGATACTGTCTCATGCTCCTCGAATCCCAATTTCTCTGAATCACAGCTTTCAACATTTACAGCCTTGCCACCCACAACCCTAGTCTTCACTGTAGCTGACCACGGCTGATTAGTCTCAATTTGGTTCATGACATCGTGGTTACCACTGTTCCACTCTCGGCCCCCTCCACCATCGCCATATCCCCCAATCACAAACTGCTCAACGAGCGCTCCGTTGTCCTTCACCATCCCA
This sequence comes from Arachis ipaensis, assembly GCF_000816755.2. NCBI lineage: Eukaryota > Viridiplantae > Streptophyta > Magnoliopsida > Fabales > Fabaceae > Arachis > Arachis ipaensis. Next base: position 54,850,826 of record NC_029792.2, read on the forward strand.
GCGCATAATTGCACATGTGTAGCTAGGACGAAGTCGCCGTGGTAGCCTCGGTTTCCCTTGCGGCATGCTTCAGCTCGGCGTGCGCTTCTTCCCTGGGTCAGAGCATCGCTGTCACCTCCAAGGAGCGTTCCTGAACCTGTTGCGTCTTGGGCTGGCTGGGTCTCCCTCCTTTTCCTTCTATCCACCCGACCCGGCTCCCACTGGTCCGGCCCAGCCAGCATGAATGCATTATCACTCTTCATGCGCAGGTCTGCAGAACAGCTTAGGCCCAAGTGCAAGTAATGACAAAGTATATGTGAAAATTTTTAATTATTTTTGTCATTACTGCTGTACTAATAAAGTGGCTGGTATATGTGAAAATTTTCCTATATCTTTAGAAAATAGTATGTATACAAGTGTAATTACCCGTGCCATGCACGTGATAAGATTGAAATTATAATTTTAAATTATTTTTTTAAATTATTATTTATTAAATAATTTATTATTTATCTCGATCATATTAAATAATAAATTAGTTATAATTAATTTGGTTTAATGAATCAAACAAAATTTAAAATAATTTGATATTTACTCTAATTAAATTAAATACTTGAAGTTATGATTAATGTAATTTAATGAATCAAATAAAATATTAAATGATGAAATATTTATCTTAATCAAATAAAATTACATAATTGATTAGCTATAATTAATACAATTGAATGAATCAAACACATTAAATTAAAAAATAATTTATTTAATTTGTATCTTAAGGACACATTTTACAAATATTTATTTTTCAACAACTTTTATAAAAGATTTTTTATAATATTTTTAACCTGTGGTCTAAAGGCACAGTTATAATAATCCATTAAAAAGTACTTAATTAGTTAATATAAATAATTAATATAATTTATTTAGTTCAATAAATTAAAAGAAATAAATATGAAAGAAAGAGATAAAGAGAAAGTAAAATTATAAAAATGTATATCCATTAAAAAGCAATAAAAAAGTCCTTTTTAGTTTTTTATTTATTAATTATTAATTTATTATAATTAATTTCACAGCATTTATTACACGTTATTCATCTTATAAATTAATACAATCAATTTATTGATATCAATTATCGATAATTAATTATAATT
>NC_029792.2:54851990-54854196 GCF_000816755.2 Arachis ipaensis
ATAAACCACTAAGATAAACCACCAACATAAACTACTAACAAAAACCACTAACGTAAACCGTTAATGTAAACCGCTTACATAAACCACATACATAAACCAGTAACATAATCCACTAACATAAACCACTAACATAAACCACTAACATAAACCACTAACATAAACCACTAACATAAACCACTAAGATAAACCGCTAACATAAACCACCAACATAAACCGCTTACAAAAACCACAAACGTAAACCGTTAACGTAAACCGCTAACATTAACCACATACCTAAACCACTAAGATAAACCACTAACATAAACCACTAACATAAACCACTAAGATAAACCACCAACATAAATCACTTACAAAAACCACTAACATAAACCATTTACAGAAATCACTAACATAAACCACTAAAATAAACCACCAACTAAACCAATATCTTACTCGCATGCCAAACCACAAACTCACATGTACCGGTAAAACAAAGTTATTTCCGTACTAACCTCTTCGTTGATGACCCCAGCTATATGGGCGACTCCGTCCAACCGATATAACCGCGCCGAATCGTCTTCCATGAGCAGAATATTGCGTTCAGGTCTTTCGCGGACAGAATCTGGGTCGTTTTCTCTGAGATTTGGTGGGGCAGGGGAAGGTGAGAATGATTCGAATGAGCCTGATTCGAACTCCTTATATAGGCCATTCCCTAGTAATTCGAACCAGGGTGGTTCGAATTACTACCAATCTTGCTTAAGCGTAATTCGAACCAGGGTGGTTCGAATTACATGAAGAACACATTTCCCCCTAATTCGAACTGGAGAGGTTCGAATTACTTGCATAGGTAGTTCGAACCAGTCTGGTTCGATTTACATTCAATTTTTTCTTCGAAATTCGAACTGGTCTGGTTCGAATTACTTGAGGATGAAGTTCGAACTACCCTGGTTCGAATTACATAAAAATATGATCTGGCTCATTGCTGTATCGATTTTCAGTTTGGCTCATATAGGTAAATTTGGATTGATGTTGGCTTATTATAGTGTTTTGCCCTTCTTTTGGTGATAGAGTGAGAGTAGGAGAGGTCATAGAAGATTTTGTTTTTGATATTGGAATAATAACCGTGTTTTTTTAAAATGTGGGTTAATGGGGTATTATTCTTAAATATGAGACCGTTTAATTAGTTAAACAAAAATTGGACTGTCTAATTTATGAGGATACAGAAATCAGACTAAAGGATTTGTGAAATCGGACCGAGGAAATTGTGACGGTACAGAAATCGGATCGAGGAATTTCTGTTAAAAAAAATTAAAAAATTTGAAGTATAGAAATCGGACCCTCCAATTTATGTATCTTTCACACTTTCTAAAAAAACCAAAAATTACAATATTAAAGTATATCACAACTTTTATTTCATACATGCCAAGCTTATCAAATATAAAAAAATTTGAAAAGATAGTGTCAGTTTTTATTAGTACGATTTGGATTTGGCGTGAAACAAAATAAAAACCGAGACTTTTTAAGACTACTGTGTACTGTCAAGTTTACTCTGACTCTTACTTACCAAGTTACCATATTTGGAAAACCCATTACAACCCGATTTGCTTTGCTCTCTTTGGCGCCTTTTACATTAACACACAGTAGAGAACCAAGGCAGAATAGCTTTGCCATTGCCTGTCTTCTGCAACCTACTCTCTCTTTTTTTCTTTCTTTTTTTTTCCACGTTCCTTCCTCCCTAAGCTGTTCTACAAAAAAAAAAACGTTTTTCTGCGGAAGGCGAAAAGGAGCAGGAAGAAAGAAGAAAAATTAACGGAAAACAATTTATATGTTTTTTGTTTTGCTGTTTAAATTATTTGAAATTATAAAAGAGCAATGTTAGGGGCTATTAATTTTTGTGATTGTTAGCCATTAACTAATCATTAATGATGATTTGATGGTGTGAGATTGGTGTGAGATTTCCATCTAATGGCTCACCTTTCTCTACATGCTGGCCAAAATTCAATAAAACTACTGGTCCCTTAGACTTTTTCGTTATAAAATTATGATTAATTGAATTCTAAAATTTGATTAATTTAAAAGAGTATTTTTGTCTAATCAAATAAAATAAAGATATGTCACCAAAAAAATAAAATAAGGATATTTAAGATTTTTTATAAAATTAAATAAAAATTATATTTTTATTTTTATTTAATTAAAAGGGTATATTAGTAAAAGTAGTGATATAATA
>NC_029792.2:54855510-54878174 GCF_000816755.2 Arachis ipaensis
ATAAAGCCAGCCATAGAAAGGAGTAAGACTGATTGGATGAAGACAGCAGGAAAGCAGAGGTTCAGAGGAACGAATGCATCTCTATGTGCTTATCTGAAATTCTCACCAATGATTTACATAAGTATTTCTATCCTTATTTTATTATATAATTTCAAAAACTCCATAACTATTTTATATCCGCCTGACTGAGATCTACAAGGTGACCATAGCTTGCTTCATACCAACAATCTCCGTGGGATCGACCCTTACTCACATAAGGTTTATTACTTGGACGACCCAGTGCACTTGCTGGTTAGTTGTATCGAAGTTGTGAATGAAAAACGATTTATTAAGACGTGCGTACAGAGTTTCTAGCGCCGTTACCTGAGATCACAATTTCGTGCACCAGGTGACGTTTTTGGCAGAAAAGTGAAAATCGGTTGGGTCCTGGTTCGGTCCGACCGGCTGGTTCTCGACCAGTTCAATGGTTTCAGAGCGCTTTTTGAATTGCCAGTTTTACCTATTAAACCGAATTGGAATCGTTGGCGATTTTCGTTTGAACGATCGGCCAGTCCGATCCGGTTTTCAAAATCATGCTCTTTACAAAGAAATTCTCCAGGAATATAAAGTTTTCAACAAAAGAAACATAAACCAAATAAGCTCTTTTACAAAATTAGCATAAACTCACAAGCTCTAATTTAATAAGATGATCACTTGGGTGAAACTCGCGACACTTCAAATTCACTGTAGACAACAAAAACAATAAAAAGGGGCAAAAAAGAATGACAAACAATGACAATCAAAATGGTTAGGGTTTCAAAGTTTTAAAAATGCATATATGAAGTCTTTTTTCAATCCAAGCGGCGCCTTTTTTAATTTATGCAAAAATTCAGAAAACCAGCCGGGTCCCGGTTCGGTTCGATTGACCGGTTTTTGACCGGTTCGACAGTCTTATATTGGTTTTTCAAAATGCCGATTTTAGCATCCGTCCGAGTCATTTTTCCTATCGGTTCGCAGTTTGATCGGTTTGACTGGCCGGTTCAAACCGATTTTAGCATCCGCCCAAGTCGTTTTTCGCAGCGGATCACAGTTCAACCGATTCGACCAACCGATTCGAACCGATTTTCAGAACATTGATTAAAACCATTACTTGTCCAGCTTACAACACAGAAGTGGTTCAATGAATCGAAATGCAAGAGTGAAAATTAAGCTTGACCTAAATTCAACTATAATTGAACTAAAGATAGAAACATTAATTTTCAAAAAGAGTCCATAAAAAATATAGTGCATAATAATTTTTTAAGTAAAAGAGATGAAACTAACAACTCTTAATAGTTAATATAAACTAAACATGACTACATGACAATTACGATTTTTTAATTTTTGTTTTAATCCTTTTGTTTATACTTATTGTAATTCCTAGTAGCAGAGTCAATGACATTATGCAGCATCAAGTTGTGGGGCCTTAGAATCAAATCCAACGCAAGTCGCATCCTTGTACCATCATTAACCTAAAAAATATAAATATTTTAGGTTACCAACAAAACCATACACATTCGCAAATGAAGTACTATTTTTTTTTTAGCAAAAGAAAATTACATTTATTGTATAACTATACGTCTTCCTGTAGTTTGTCATCCAGGTTGCCACCCATACCCCCACAATCATTCCTGTAGTTTGAATTGAACCCAACTTCCTCGATCTGGCTTGGGCTATGTACTTGTCCAAATAGAGCTTAAGAAGTTTAAAGCGCTCTCCTTCCCCAGGTAACAGGATTTCCAAGACCTCATCGATTCAATCTGTCACAGCTGAATCAAGATCACCTGGTCGATTTGTGGCAAGTGCAAGGACTATGTCTTTAGACTGGTCGCCAATTCGGAAGAGAAGAGCATTTAGTGCACTTCTTTGTGCTTCACTCATGTAGGCTTCCTTTGTTAATAAATATAAACATATTTGGAGTAATTTAATTCAAAATCCAACTTTATTATTTGCAAGTCATTATGGATGGCAAAATCTTTAGTCAAAAGTATTAGCATAGATTTGGGTATTCATTAGTTATAATTTGAAAGTTATGTGATATCTGAGCATGCCTGTCTTCATGATAGCTCATCATAATGAATCAATATCTCTAGATTGCACAAGAACCTAATGCATTCCACCATTTTTGATTGGTTATGTCTAAAAAACTACTGATGAAAAATTAATTTTAAAGCCCAAACTCATTTTTAAACAATGGAATTCCACAAAGCACTCAAATTTTATAAAGAACACTTAACACCAATAAGCAAGGTGCGGTGAGACAATGCCACGGAAAGAGAAAACCGCGAACATCCTTTAATGGTTTACAATCAATAGCAACAAGTAAACCACAAACTCCCACTATATATTTGAAGTATACGAGACACAAATACAAAGCCCAGCAATAACAATCATTGCATCCTAACACTATATAACAACATTCTCTCCAAAATATGTAGAGAAAATAGGAGAATGGAGACCAACAATTCAAACTACCAAGACCTTAAAAGAGAAAAATGAATTAAGCATCATAAAACAAAACCGCATGAACCCGACTATTTCAACAGACATTCTCCAACAAGAAAGCTTTCAGCTACTGCATAAATCATAATAGATAAACTTCTACTGCTGCTTCCAAATATCAGGTTATTAAACTTTGTAGGAGGTGGCACCAAGGATTCCACCATGGTTAACCATTTCATAGGTCTCTCCAAGGATTGGATTAAAAGGCTTCCATGTTTTTTGGTATGCATAGTACACAGATATAGCCGGAAAGATGGCGCTCGATGGAAATGTAGCTGAGATGGAGAATCCTGATGATGCTGCAACAGAGAAAGGAGGCAACAGGGTAGCAGTGATTTGGTTGTGCATTTTCCATGGCCAACCGGGTAGTCCTTTGGAATGATCTATGCTGATCCTATCAGCTCTCTCCTGCCATATATTTCAACATTCCTTTGAAGCCAGGATACAAAGATTTTTGCTGCATATAATAAAGCATGCCATCATGGAATTGATTACACTAGACAGTTCAATTTCAATGGATGCAGAGTGTTGCAACGTCTGAACCTTCTATGGATAGTATGTGAAAATATAATGTTGCTGAGCTCTTTATTATTCATCATTTTGTTTATGACTGACACCAAATAATATTTTCAGGCACTTTTTTTAAAAAAAAAATTGAAATACGAAAATTAAATGATATAAACACACACAGATACAATTCCCTTTATATCCAACAAGATCGATTGGCCAAAATTTCACAAAATTCATTACTTATACCTGAACATAAAAATCAACTTCTAACTTTAGGTATCATTCAAACGCATTAATGTGAAGTACTTGAAGGAAATGTGCAATCAACTCCAATTCGAAAACGAGATATCAGATAGCAAATTTACCTGATTGGGAAAGAAACTAGGATTCACGCCATTCCACGGAGAAGGATGCTCTTCAGTTGCAACCAGCCTTTTTGAAGATAGCTTACCAATTACCGAATTAACATTGGTTTCCACCTACAAACGGAGAGAGCCCGACATGTTATGATCACTAGGTAGGACAAAGACGTGAAGAATTAATAGAACTATACAACAAACCTTCAAAAAGAGAAAGCCATATTTGAATGAAGGCTTGTGAAAGCATAATTTTGAATGAACCTTAAAAAAAGTGAAGATTTGATTTGATGTTCAACTATACCATTGTTCTTCCAGTATGCATGCTGTAAGGGACCCAGGGGAACCGGAGTTTCCCCCTGTTTTCTTTCAGACCATGTCCTGGAGTTGCTATGCCCAAATTAAGTTCAAGATTAGGACTGCCACCTGTAGAAAACAAACACAAAGGATGTTTGGTAATAGATTGTAGCCAATGAAGTGTATTCTATGTAAAGTATTTGGTTTCACCAACCACTTCACTAAAATTGAATTTTTGAAGAGATTTATTTTTTGAATTGTTCTGTTTTTGTCCTGTTCAGGTGGATTCTATTAGTACCAAAATTTTTAGAGATTTTGTTTTTTTTCAGAGATTTTGTTCATGATTGAAAATAGCTAAGTGGCATCTTGCAGTGCATCACTTAGAATTTGTGAAATTAGTTGTGCATTAAGACACTATGCAGCATTTGAAAAATGAAACTATTGTCATCTAAATTAATTTTTCTATTAAGAAAATTGCATTCACAGTTTCAGAAACATATGCAGATAAAATAAGAATTCAACAATTTGTCAAAATTAACAACTAATATCAAATCACATAAATCAAACCAAATTACCCTAATTACAAAAATCACACCAATGCTATAATAATTCAAATCACAGAAATCATAGGGAGGGAATTACCCGAAGGGAGAGGCTGACAACAGTGACGAAGAATGAGGAAGACGGAACCAGGAGGAAGGCGACGCTCTATGACGCAACGATGACCTCGATTGCAAGACCAGAGAGGAGATAGGGAGAGATATTGAGTGCGACGCCACAGTGAGACATATGAGAGAGATCGAGCTCCGGCGGAAGAGAGCGAGACAGAGAGAGTCAATAGGAAGAGTAGAGAAGAAGACGAAGAATATGGAAAACCTGCCGATTCAAAGAAAGGGTTTCTGAAACCAGAGATGAAGAGTAAATGTGATTTTTGTTTTTTTTTTTTTTATATGTTTTTTGTTTTGCTGTTTAAATTATTTGAAATTATAAAAGAGCAATGTTAGGGGCTATTAATTTTTGTGATTGTTAGCCATTAACTAATCATTAATGATGATTTGATGGTGTGAGATTGGTGTGAGATTTCCATCTAATGGCTCACCTTTCTCTACATGCTGGCCAAAATTCAATAAAACTACTGGTCCCTTAGACTTTTTCGTTATAAAATTATGATTAATTGAATTCTAAAATTTGATTAATTTAAAAGAGTATTTTTGTCTAATCAAATAAAATAAAGATATGTCACCAAAAAAATAAAATAAGGATATTTAAGATTTTTTATAAAATTAAATAAAAATTATATTTTTATTTTTATTTAATTAAAAAGGGTATATTAGTAAAAGTAGTGATATAATATATATTTAAAAAAGAAAAATTTAAATGCTGATGTGGAAAATAAATTCCACGTAACTTGTTACTACTTGTCTATATTTTTAATGTATGGATACGTATGAATTTATCATCTTACGGTAGCAAACACCTTTTTAATATTGATTAAGAGATAAATTTGTATATTTTCGGTTTAAAAAATGAATTTATATTTTAAATGAATTTTTTTCATGTTTTTTGATAAATTATGTTTTATTCATATAAATATTTTTTACTTAAAAAAATAAAGAATAATTTCAACCGAATTTCATCCCAAACAAACTTAATAATATCCATTTTTATTGCATAAAGCCATAATGAAAACTATTCTTAGAAATTTGCCAAGTTTAAGTTAGCCAATTAGCCATAACCACTCTTGTAAAGCTGCTCCCTAATTAAAAATAAAAGCTAAAAACTGTTGTACCTACAATACATTGTGATTATAGCAAAGTTTTTAAATCGAATCGGTCATCAAACCGTTCTAACTACTGATTTATTAGTTTAATTGGTTTGACTGTAGTTCAACAAAAAAAATTATTTTTAATAAAATAATACATAAAATATAAATACAGAGTAAAACATAATTATAATCTAATATAAACTTTAAAATATCATCAAAAGTAAAAATATTACTTAAACCACAATATTATGATCTCTTTCAAAATACAAACTCAAAAGTCAAATTAAAAAAAACAACCATAAAATGCCATATGATAAACTATTTAAGATTATTCACAATCCTACACCACACAGTCACAGTTCATATATTAACTGACAACAATTATTTAAGATTATTCACAATCCTAAACCACACAATAATGAAAAATTACAGTTCACAAATTAACTAATAACCCAGCAACTTTAACTCCACACAACTAGAGGTGGCAGGAGTACCCGAACTCGGAGGTTCCCGACCCGCCCCTATCCGGTCGGGACAGGTAATTACCTGCTCCAGGTGCTGGGCGGGTTTTTTTGGGGCGGGTGCACTAGCGGGACGGGGCAGGGTCGGTGCTGGGGTGAACCAGCTCCTATTCTAAAATCCTAATTTCTTCTCCAGTTGAGCTTCTTCTTCTCCAACCCCGCTGGCTACCGTCGTTCTCAATCTTAGAGAAGGGCTTCGCCTCCGTTCTCCGTCCGAGAGCAGAGCTTCGCCGCCGTTTTCTGTCTGAGAGAAGAGCTTCGCAACCGTTCTGCATCTGAGAGCAAAGCTTCGCCGTCCTCCTCCATCCTTCGCCGTGAGCCCGTCGCCGTCGCCGTCGCCGTCGCCGTCGTTGTGAGTCCGTCGCTGTTTCTGCATCCTGCAAATCACTAGATCTGTAAGTTTCTCTTTCTCTTTCTCTCCTATTATGAATCTGCAACTAAACCCTGGAACTAGAACACTGGATCTGTAACTAGAACTCTGTAACTGTGAGTTAATATACTACTATTTGATGTTGATAGGTCAGGTTGTTCTGTTTATCTGAGTCATGTTAGGAGGTGTTTGCAACGTTCATACTTATATTGTTTCTACCGTGGCTAGATATATAATGTTTATTCTGGATTTTCTGGTTTTACATTAAAATTTCATAATGATATGTGCAATGGCTACGGAACACAGAGGTAGAGGAATGTCTCTACCCACACCCACACCCACACGAACAAAGAACCTTTTCCTTTTTTCTCTATTAATAACTGTTAACTCATCATTTACATATTAATTATTNAAAATTTTATTCCTTCTATTTTTATTTTACCACTATAAAAGACCATATATGCTAGAAGAAAATATCATTCATTTACCAATTTCTCTTTCATTAGGTAGCTTTTACAATAATTCTTTTTCTTCCTATAAGGCGTCGTTGCAAGAAGGCAACTATCGTAGACACAAACTACCACACACTCTTCAACTCCCGTGCTCATCGTTCAGAGCAATATATGATATGTTATCCATGAAGCATTTATAGACCATGGCGTTATCATGTGTGCATAAATAAAAAAAATTTCATAATTAAGCTTAAGTCATTTACCTGTTTGTGTGGTATATTATAGTGTGAAATTACTTTCAATTTGTGTTGTGCAATGATATTATGGTTTAATTTAAGCTTTTATTTTAGAACTGTGTTATGATTTTATCTCATCATTTTCTCTTAGATATCAAGTTGATGTATTTTTGTTTATTATTATTGAAACGGATGTGATATAAAATTTGTAAAAAAAAAAATAAAATAAAACTCTCACACTCAATTTATTTTATTGTAGTCTTTTATCTCTTTTATCTCTTTTTATTTTCTTCTTATTCATTTTATTTTCTTTTTAAAATTCTTAATTCTTAATAAACAATACATAATATGTTACATTTTTATTAATCAAATTATTATAATTCAAATTAATCTTAACAAAAAAATTTAAAATTATAATTTCAATTTTATTACGTGCATGGCACGGGCTATTACACTTGTTATTAATTATTTAACTAATATTTTGCTATATTTTTGTAGAATTTACGGATGTTGACATGTAATTACCTACTGTCTCCGGATTCGTACAATTTGAACGTGGAGGAGTATTTACGGTTTCCTGGTTTTTTATCGTGTTTTCCAAATTTGAATAGTTCAATGTCAATCAGCAATGGTAAATGCTTTAATCGAGAGGTGGCACCCAGACACACATACATTTCACCTTCTGGTTGGTGAGTGTGTTGTGACACTGGAAGATGTGATTGTTATTCTTGGTCTTTCGACAAAAAATTAAACTATAGAGGAAGCTTTATAAAATTGACGTGACTTCGAAATTTAAAAGATAGTTTATAATTGATTGACGAAAATAGTATTCAAAGGTACGTGAAGTGCCGCATTATGTTATTATCCCAAGAGAAAAATGAAAAAAAAAAAGCAGCATGAAGACTTTAATTTTTCTTCTCCACTTTGTTATACTTCAAAAAATTAACACTAAAATTATCACAGACACTTTGTCATAAGAAGAGTGATAAAAATAATCTCATTATTTCTTTAGGGTAACCAATAAATCTCATTTATTGGACCTAATATCAATTCTATTGTTGTGCAATCTCTTAACACATATAAAACATCTCCAAACTCTAATGTTCTTGACTTTCAGCTTATGCCTTTTCCATATCTCATATGGGTAAAAAATTGATTTAATGAGAAATTTGTTAATTTAGCAATATTTCTAAAATGTTGTCCAAATATTTAACAAACAGTGATCCTCAACTAAATTAAATTCCATGTTTCTTTAAACATGATGAAGTACATAGAGTACTAATATTTGTGCGTTGAGAGAATCTCATTCTCTATTCAATAGAATATCAATTAGATGTTAGAGATTTTACTTTAAACTCTTATAATAAAAATACTCGATATCTTTATTATTGGTCAAACCAACCCTTAAGAGTAATTTTGATACGCATCCTCAATACTCATATTAAGCTTTTCTAAAAAGATCACAAACCTTAATCATATTAAGGAAAATTTTGTTTGTAACAAAATAAATCTCCAAAAATGGTTGCAAGAACAATTCTCGCTAAAGCCATTTTCCAACTTCTAAAGTTGTTTAATTCAAAATATATTACCCAATACTCCCACTAGTTTAAATAAAATCTTTGATAGTCATACTATCTTACTTTGGGCACCATACATCTTCTCAAGATGTTCAGTAATAAATAGTGGGGAGGTGCCTTTAAAATTAGAACTTATAGTTGTCAAAACAACCCATGTAAAATAATATTATAAATACATCAAAAGTTCTAACCATTTCAAAGTCAATTTTATTGAAGAATATTATCATCTCAATAATAACCCTTTTAAAATACAATTCTCAAATTGTATTTAATATATTACTTTCAAGTATGCCACACAAAAGGTAGACATATTTAAAAATTTAAAATATGAAAGTAAATAAGAAATCTATATTTCTGACAAAATTATTTAGAATCGTGAATGAGTACCTTGGTTGTCAAGTTGTTACTCATACCTATTCCAAATAAATATGATTAAATTATATCCCATATAATTATAATCCCAAATAATTATCTGGTTGTCGAACAATTATTTAACTGAATTATATTTTATACCCCTAGGTTGTCTAGGTTCAAGTATAAAATTAATTCTCCTTATACATCATCATATGCATAAATAAATTCTATCTTTGAGTACAAGTCTCCTGGTTGTCAGGTTGTTCCTTGTAAACAAGAGATAAATTTATTTATTTATTTATTTTTTTTTTGGCAAACTCCTAACTTTTAAGATTTATCTCAATTGTTAGAGAATTTCTACCAGTATTCATAGATTAAATTTTATACTCCTAGGTTGTCTAGGTAAATATAAAATTAAATCCCTAATACATCAAATGTATATACTGATTAGTATCTTGAAAATAAAACTCCTGGTTGTCAGGCCGCTCTTCACTACTAGAAAACTAGTTATTACAGACGGATATTTCCGACGGATTTTATCCCACTGAAATACAGAGGGAATTTCAGAGGGATTTTTTGTCGAAAAACAAAAAAAATGGATTAGCATAAATTACAGACGGAAAAGAGAATCCGTCGATAATTCCGTCGAAAAAATTAATTTTTTTCCATGAAAAATAATTACAGACAGATTTAAAATGATTACAGACGAAAAATCCATCTGTAATTAAATAGATAAAATACTGCGTTTTATTTAATTATTACAGACGAAAAATCCGTCTGTAATTTAAATTTTCCGTCGAAAATATTGAAAACCCTAATTTTATAACCACCCATTTCACACTCCATTCGAACACCATTCACACTCCATTCACGCTCCTCTTCGCCTCATCCCTCAAACTCCCATTCACTTGCCATTCACTTCGCCCTGCACCCCGCCGCCCGCAGCCACCGCAGTCTCTGCCGCCACTGCAGCCACGCAGCCCCCGCATCAGCCCTCGCAGCTCCCCGCAACCCCCACAGCCTCGCATCCCCGCAGCGGCGCAGCCACCGCAGCCCCTACACAGACACAGCCTCCACCGCCACCGTAGAAGATCCGTCGCCGTCGTAGGAAGCTGCGTCGCCGTGATTGGAAGCTCCCTCGCCGTCGTTTGGAAGCTCGTTGGCCGTCTCCTCTGTTCGAGCGGTCTCCTTCTCTCTCTGTGTCGCCGTTGTGTTCGAGTGCTCTCCTTCGCTCTCCAACAACGCCCTTCCTCCTCGCAGCCGGTGAGTACTGTGATAAATTGAGAACATTGAATGCTCATTTTGCTCATAATTTTGCTCATAGTTTGTTAAACAGTCACTTTGCTGTTCATAATTTTGTTCATAAGCACTGATAATATTGAATGCTGTGTACTTTGTGAATTTTGTTCATAAAATGTCTGTTTGCTGTTCATAATTTTGTTCATATTTGTTCATATAAGTATATTCTAAAATTCTAGTGCACTATGCTGATCTATAATCCGTAAAGGCCAAGTAAGAAAGCGTAGTTAAACCCCATTGGCATCATTTTCAAATTACAAAGTTTTGTTTGTGTATCCTTAGTTGAGCTTCTTAATTTAAGATACAAAGCTTACTAATAAATTGGTATGTTGAGCTACTTTCTAGATTAAACCAAAAGGCAAAAGCTTCTTTAAAAGCTACTTTTTTTGGTGTGTGAAGAATTGTCAATTGTCAGTGAAGCAGGTTAATCCTAGGCAATATGTTGCTGAAATTCCTCAGGTTTGTTGTTTTCTTTCTCCTATCGTTTTTCCACTATGGCATTGTTTGAGCTTCATAACTCTATCTTACTTTAAGAATAGGTTACTCAAGTTATGACTAGTTTCTTACTAAACATTGCTTATGCTTTTGATGGGACTATCTTCCATGCTTCACTATATGTGTTTTGGTCTCATTCTAATTGATTTAAAGCTATTTGGCTGTAATATATATGTAATCTTCTTTTTCAGAGGAATTAATCAAGAATGTAATTAATGCCTGTTTATGAGGATGTTGTAGCATATGCAGATGGCTGGAATTAATTGCAATGAGAACACCCGGTTTTAGTGGATTCTGATCATGACCAGGGGTCAAAGTTTTGCAAGAAAGTAGAAATGCATCTTTCAGAACAACATCTGAGAATAGTTTGCTAAAACTGCTTCTAAGATTTGTGTTCATGTGTCACAGAAGATGAATTCACGAAGAGATTGCTGTCTTTAGATGAGATTGCTGTCTTTCCCCGACGACCAGCCAATATAGCAGCTTCATTCAATAGATTTGCAAGATCAGCTCCACTAAGTTATCAGGTTTGAATTTTAATCCAAGCTCTAAGTTATTTGTTATTTGATATTTAAATAACTACACTTTTGGTTTAAACTAGCATGTGATTAAGTTATTTCTGACTTATGATATCTTATCAAAATGATTATGTTTACATCTTTAATGGAAAAATGAATATTTTACACACTATAGGCCTGCAAAAAAAAATCTGTCTAACTTGATAAGCAGCAGATTGATAGATTGCTGATCAATTATGAAGTGGGTTTGGACCACCTGGTACATCTCTTAGAGAGACTCCATAAATAGGGTGGACCTTCTCTTTGCTTGGTTCTTGTTGTATCCTTGTATAGGAATGCCATGTGAATTGCTGAAAATTGATTCTCTATTCAATTAAGTTACTCAACTTCCCTTGAAATTTGATTATGCAGGGTCCATATATGTATTTGTTGCTTTAGGAATTGAGAGTTAGTGATGGCGTGGGTGTAAAGTCTTTAATGCAACTTGTGTTAGTGATTAGATAAATAAAATAAAATAGAATAGAAGTCCATATATGTATTTGTTGCTGCAATAAGCAATAAGCTACTTCGGACCTATCTCAGCTGCCAATAAGGTTAGAAATCAGTATCGTTTGTCCATATATGTATTTGTTGCTGCAAATCAATGGCTTATTGAATTCTGTTTTTGGCTGCAGTTTTTCTCATCAAATGGTTTTCCTTGCCCAAGTCTCTAATTTACAATGTTCTCTTTGCCTCGTGCTCTCTCCTACCAGGGAGCTAGCTCAACAAGTATGCTTCTTATCTTTTAATGCATAGGTTGTTTTTTCATTGATTTTAGGCTCTTTATCTTTCAAAACCAGTGTCGCACTTTGCCTATTGCTTAGTTCATTGAGATCCAGCATTACATTCAAATCTGTTTTGACAATAATAGATATTTCAATGTGTGTGGTAGCTTTGATTAAGTGTCTGCCTAAATGGAGTTATTCCTACTTAGTCAAAGGACTAAAATGAACATTACCTCCTTGTTATTCACATATAATTTTATATATTTGATGCAGCTTAATATTGATTAGTAATTTAGAATAGAAGCTTCTCTATTCAATTAAGTTACTCAACTTCCCTTGAAATTTGAATGTGAATATGATCTTTTCAGTGGGTTTGGTATGAATGTGAATATGATCTTTGCTTCTTTTTTTTTCTCTCTTGGTTCTTCAGGAATCCGACAATATCAGAGGGTGAAAACCAACAAGAGGTACTCTGCAGTTCTAATCTGATCAAGGCACTCATTTTATGTGAACTGTTTCAAACACTTCTAACTCTGCAGATTTGTGTTAGTTCCATTTTTCTTGAAGGTAAGGATATAAATATGAGCATTTCACATGCTGCTGATTCTATTGGTTTGAAAGAGATACCAAGATATGAAGTTAAAATTATTGAGGAGGATGACTGGATGAAAGGAGCTCAGGTCAGTTTGCTTCTTTTCTAGATCATTTATATCTTTGTTCTGTTATAGATAATTTATCTGCAATCATCTTGTTTCCTTTTTTTTCCTGATCTGTTTTTCTATTTCAGGCTCTAGAACCTGCTACTCTTGTTCCTCTTCAGCTTTTAAAGTCAAGTGGAACCAAATGCATAATGGTAAGTGTACTTAAAAGGTTTCTGTTAAACTTATCATGTTTGAACACAATGAAAACCTGGAAACACGAGCTGATAACTTGGTCTACAAGGTAAAAATGGGAAATTAAAAAGTTCCGTGTGCCTTACTTTCCTTAGTACTACTGGACATGGGACTTAAGGGATTACTCTCCTCTGCAGGTGTTTGGTCTGTACTTTATGTAGACATACATTGGAATCTGTTATCATATAAAAAAAGAGTAATAATATTTTTTCAATATTTTATTCTTTTATGTTATCTTTTGAGTGGCCTTCTCAAATATGAACCATACAAATATCTAATTTGCTCCCAAACAGATTGTCCTGCCCTTCAATTACTCCTTTTGTTCTTAGAAGAAAATAAAGATAACTCTACATAAACTAATCATGGCTTTACCTTATTCGTTTGCTACTACTACTAAATCTTCAGTTTTTTCAAAGCTTCACAACACTTCTTTCTTCCAACACAATCAACTACAAAGAGCAAATGTTGTTACTGTTGTAAAGTGTGAATCAAAAGACTCATCAGAAGATAACATAGGACTGCAAGCAAAGGGTCCAAAGCTACAGATAGGTTCACCTATTATTTTTACAGAGGCTCCTAAAATGATTAAGACTGTTGCTTCTGTTCCATGTCTTAGGGTTAATTCTGGTTTGGTCAAGCCTGGTGATGTTGGAAGGTACTTCAAACTCTTTCATTCATCTCTGCTTCTTTTAACTATTAATTTTCTCTTTTTATTTTTTATTTCTATGAATTATCCATACAAACTTTAGTTAATGATATTAGTTGGATAAAACTCTTTCTAGTGATACTGAATAATTTGAAACATACATTGAAAATAAAGCTTGTCAACTTACTGATCTTTCTTCTATTTTAGAATGACAATTACTGTCAACTTCTGTTTTGATTCTCATGCATTTCTTCAGGAGAAGGTTACGAATCCGTACAAATCCAGAGGAAGAAGAGGATCCTGAAGCAGAGGCTGAGTACCTTTGTGGCTCCCCTTCCCCAAATTTATACTATAGCATTTTATGTAACAACTGAGTTTTGAAATCCAGGGTTCTTATGTTGTTTTCTCTTTTCAGCAAAGGATCCCAAGCGAGAAACTTTGTCTAAGGAACTAGAGCAGCAAGAAAATATTTTGAAACAGTGTGTTGAAAGTCTTAAATTAATTGAAGCAAGTAGAGCGGCAGTTGTATCTCAGTTGAAAGAAGCTTTGCATGAGCAGGCAAGTTATCACTTCATATTCTCAATAGTTTGTGCTCAAATTCTGCTGTTACTAGGTTTCACATTGATATTTTCAGTTCCTGATACATCTTGCAATCCTCTGTATACATTTTCAGGAATCTGAACTGGAGAATGTTCGAACTCAAATTCAGGTATATATCATGATTGTTTAACTCAGAAAACTGTCCTATTTGGACTAGCTTTGTATTGGTAGTTTGATTCTTTAGTTTGATCACTGAAAAGCTCTTTCCAATTATTCTCTTAATTTTGCAGTCTCAAACCCTCCAAATTGAGTAGTTCGCCACATGGTGGTCTTTCGAGTAGTCCTCCTGTGGGCTCCATGCCAAAATCTTTCCCACCTTTTCAGCATCCAAGTAACCAACTTTTAGAAGAAAACGGTTTCCAACAGCAGAAGTACGTTATGATACTTGGCTATGATATACGTGTAATAAGGTCTAGGACTATATTGAACATGTTGTAATTTCAGGATTTCTCATGAGGTTATTCTTCCCTTCAGGTACGTGAAATATCATAAACAATGCTTGAATGATCGAAAGAAACTTGGAATCGGTTGCAGTGAGGTGGATTTCTGTCAACTTCCTATGAACAACCATATTTTTGTTACTATTATTTTTATTCAGTTTATAGTGAATTTGCTGCAATTGTGCAATTTTCTTTTTGTTAGATCTCTATAGAATCAAGGGTATGAGTTCCTATAAATAATGGTAGAAATGTCTGGCTAATATAATGGATGTCCTCTATCTGTTTGTATTTTTGCCTGCATAACTAGGTGGGATTCTTCTTCTTCTTCTTCTTCAGCCAAGCTAATTCTTCTTCTTCAGCCAAATCTGTCGCTTCTTCTTCGTTTTCTGCATAAATAGACAAAAATGAATGCTGAATTATTGCTCGATCTGCCAGCTCTGTTGATTTTGTTTGTTGTTGAGGTTAAAATGTAAAATTGAAATCTGATGAGTCTCCTTCTTCTCCTTTGATGTGAACTTCTTCTGTAAGTTTTAGATTTCTTGCTGAATTCTGAAGCTTTTGCTGTTGTAGACTCTAATTCTGCAATTTTATGTTCTGAATCTGAATTTTAAAATTGGAGATATGTGATTATTGAATTTTCTGCCGCTAGCTTTGCTGAATTGTTGCTGAGTAGTGAAAATTCTGCGTTTGATTTGGCCTGAATCTAGAAAATTGGAGGCTCCTGGAGTCGTTGATGATCATTGATTTGGCTGTGGTTACTGTTCTAAGGTCGTATAATGAGACTGGTCAGTTTTGGTTAGTTTTGGTACTTTTTCGAAAATTGATTTTATCTTAGTATCAAATTAAACACTGGTCAGTTTCACAATCACATTACTGAACTCAATTATCTTGTTTGTTTTTGTTTTGTTTTGTGTTTTTAATAAGAAATTATCACAATTGCAGGTGATGATGTTATTGTTAAATAAGCATTGGATGCAGCTGATGAGTTTCAACAGGGACGAATTCTATTACCGGTGAGTGCTTGTGTTGGTTCCTTTTTTTGTAACAAACGTGATTGATTTTAACTTGGGTGACTAACGAAAACCATTTGTTTATTGTTGACAGGCCCACAGAGCCGTTAGGATGGTGGGCCGGCGGCATTATATTGGGCGGAAGGGATGAGCTCAGCGGTGGTACATGGTTGGGCTCCACCAGAGATGGAAGGGTGGCTTTCCTCACCAATTTCAGGGAAGTTGAAAGGCTTTCCAAAATCCTTTTTATATATACAAAAAAGGTGTTTATTGCAATTGTTTCCTTGGTTGCAAACTAATAGTGCTATATGATCAATGAATAAACAAATGATTTGATTATACATACAGTGATAATTACGTAGAATCCACTTTCTAGAGACAGCTTTCTGATGAATGGTTATGCTCTAAATACTGGCCGTGCAGCTCAAGGAATGCCTATAAACAGCTGGATTTGTGAGTTTTAGTTACTTATGATAATGGGGCATTAAAGTATACAACCACTATTTGATAATGGTTCAATTGAGAGTTTTTGTTTAGCTCTTCGTATATTTTGGTATTAAAGTATATGATTGTACTTTGTTATGGCAGGTATACTTTATTTTGGATAATGCTACTACTTAGCAATCATTCAGCTACTATGTGGAGGTATTATGTCTCCAAATTTTACTACAGTACCTCCTTTACCCTCCCATAAGAAGCTCCAATTCTAAATAATATGCTTTATTTTTATTCAAGCATTCCAATTCACTCCAATTCTAATTTGGGTTTTAATTCTATTTCAGTCAGGAGATGTCAAAATTAACTTTCAATATGGAGCTTGATGCTGCCAATGCAACTTAGTTATCTATTAATATTTTAGATTATTCTATCTTTAAGTGCTAAGTGTAATTTGTGACATTCATGTAATATTGGGATGGTCATCTTATTTATTTTTGGTATTTTTTTATTAAGACAATGAGATATTGGCCAATGATGTTGAAAAATAACATCCAATTTTATAGGTATCATGTAATGAATATTATGTTTATTTATGTGATTTTTGGCTTTCTTTTTTCAATTTACAGTGTTTGATGGAGTAAATTTAGAAAACAAATTTAAAGTATTCATTTTGCAATGAAAAAATCTAAAAAAAATTCTATTTTATTTTACTGACGGAATTACAGACGGATTTTCTGTCTGTAATCAGAACGGGATGATTTTCCAAAGTTCAAATTACAGACGGAAAATTCGTCTGAAAATTCGTCTGTAATTACAGACAGAAAATCCGTCTAAAAATCCGTCTGTAATTACAGACGGAAAATCCGTCGGAAAGTTTGTCGCCTTTGGAAAATGGATAGAAAATTTACAGAGGGAAAATCCGTCGGTAATTGCTAAAAATCCGTCTGTAATTTTCCGACGGAAAAAAAATCCGTCGGTAAATAATTTCCGACGGGGCTTTTACAGAGGGACAAAATCCGTCGGTAATTTCGTCGGTAACCAAAAATCCGTCTGTAATAAAGACTAAATCCGTCTGTAAATCTGTCTGTATTAATCAATTTTCTAGTTGTGATCTTTATAATCAAGAATATTAGAAAAACTAATTTCTAAAATTATAGTGTTCAAAACACATCAATCAAATCAAAATTCGATTGTTTATGTACTAACGTTTAGCCTTAAAAAATTATCAAATCAAATTTGACCTTTATATATACACTTATATATAAGAAACAAACAAAAGATATTTTGCATCTTATTCCTTTTATTGTAATCAAAATCTCAATAATATTTAATAAATAAATAAAATCAAACAAAATATTTGATTATAAATATAACTTTTATATTAAAAAATGATAATTTAATCACAATTAAATAATTAACATTGAAATAAATTAACTATTAATTTATTAGAAAACCATCTCAATAGAAATAACTGCATCGCATGCTTAAAAAAATTTGAATTAATCCTATTAATTCACAAATTTAAGAAAATAGGAATAAAATTTAAACACAAAAAGCCAAAGCTCTGATACCACTGAAGGATTACCATGTGTTCATAATACACGCAGCATGGTCATATCTCTATATGCACCATATATATATATAATTTAATAAATGAGATCTATTAATCTTCATCCAATGAAGACCATTATATATATATTGATCTTTTCGGATTATTAATGTCCTTTTTAATAATCCTATGACCAAGAACAATTTAGATTAAATTACAAAAGATTTATCTCTCAATATTATGATCACTATCACAATGATAAATCTCTAAATTTAATCAAGGACATTATTATATTAACATTTTAATATAATAACAATAACAAATTATTTGACACATGATTGATTGGATTGTGGTCATACTACTTATTCCCAACAAAAATAAAACCAAATTCCATATATCAGTCCTTGTTGTTTAATATGATTTCACTGTTGAAAGTAAAAAAGTTTAATTAATCAAACTCCAGGATATGCATATGTGATAAGACCTTGCTATGTGGTGAATTACGATAGATAATCATAACATAAAATAAATACATTGTTATTTGTCTATATTCTAATAGTATTAGTATTTAATAAAATCTAATAATCCGATAATGATAACTTTGTGTTGAACTATATATTAATTATTCAATTTAATTCTAAAAAAATATAATATTAATTTTTATCTATTTGAACACTCATAAATTACTAACAATAACTTAGAGCAATTTCAGTTATACATAAAAATTGAGCTAAAACCAGAATCTAAACCTTACTTATTTTTATTTTCTCCCATATTAGTCATGCTCTGATCTTCATTATTGGAATGAATTTCCTTTTCCCTCTTACTCCATTGAAAAAGACTATCTATCTTTACAAGAGAGAGAACTGAGAAGGGTGAGTGTGAAGGGAATCCACCTCCACATTTATAGATTTAACTTATTTCTTGAAAAATAGGAGTAGAGGTATTGTTTCTTTTTAATAATTACTCAAAAGTGACACATGTTGGAAAGAAAAGATTGATATATCTAATGGTGTAGGGTTTCCTTCATAAGACATGCATCAGGCACCATAATTAATTATTAAAAAAATAGATAAAAAGGGCACCCAAATAAATAAGACAGTAAACATTAATATTAATAACAATGATGAAAGAAAATAGAAAATAGAAGATGCTAGCTATAAACAATGGTGCAAAGCAAAGAGCCAAAGGATTAGAAGAAAGAAACAGACAGTATTGGTGCTACATTACTACAATTTCATAAAAGACCTAAATTAAAACTAATTAAACTAGTAACAACAAACACACGCATATGCTATTCATCTTAACTAATAACCTACTAATTTAAATTTGATTAAAGAAAGAAATAAAAGAAGGTTTGATTTTCATGACAAAATTATGACGAATGACGATAGGATAGTGCTAAATCAGATATTGCAAGTTGAACTGCATTCAAGTTGGAATATAAAACTGGCACACTGCTACACTTTCATGCTAATCATATAATGTCCACAAGAATAATTAAGGCTAGTGCATTGGCCTGATGCTACACTGCCACACTTTCAGTCGATAATCAAAACTTAAATAAGAAAAAATAGTTTTAAGAGTTTCGATTAAAAAAAATTATTGTTTTTACTAGCTATATTAAAAAATCAAGCTAAACTAATGCAGTCTTAATAATCCATTTTATAAGTTGATGAGATGTTATAATGTCCCACCGACCTTTATGAGAACTGCAATAATGACGATGTCATCTTCATGCCATCTTGAAGAGGAGACGACGTCAGAGGAGAGACCGAAGAGGAAATGATAACAAAGGAGAGCCCGAAGACATGGCGACACCACGAGCTCCAAAAGACCTTCGTCGGATGGAGACCTTTGGCGGTGGCCATGGCCGTTCGTTGGTGACAACGTCAGTGTTAGCGAAGATTGGTTGCGCTGGTGAGGAAGAGGGATGACGGTTGGGTCAAGGTCTTTAAGGTGGAGGGACTTGACATTGAGAGTGGACAGTACGGCGACGATTGTTTCTGGTGGTGGTGGGGCAGAGTTCTTCGTGGATGGGGGCTTTGGGAGGGATGGATTAGATAGGGTTCATCATTTTCTTTTCTGAAGAGACAATGGGATTTAAGGGGAATTGGGGATCAAATTAGGGAGTTGGGGAAATTGAAAATGGAAGAAATGATACTGCTTGGGAAGGGCAGGGTTTACAAAAATTTTTGAAAAAACCGTGACTATAGACCACTTTAGGCCAGGGTAAAAAACCGTGACCATATATACTTTAGGTTACTCTTTTTCGAAAAATTGTGACTATAGACCCTTTTAGGTCACCCTTTCATAAAACCGTGATCATAGACCTTTTAGGTCATCCCCCAAAACCGTGACCATACATACCTTAGGTCACCCTAAAAAATCGTGACCATAAACCCTTTTAGGACACTCTCAAAAATTGTGACCATAGACCCCTTTAAGTTATCCCCTAAAATCGTGACCATAGACCCTTTTAGGTCACCCTTTTTTGAAAATGTGACTATAGACCCTTTTAGGTCACCCACAAAAATCATGACCATAGACCCCTTTAGGTCACCTTCTAAAACCGTAACTACAGGCCCTTTTAGGTTACCATTTTTCGAAAAATCATGACCATAAACCCATTTTGGTCACGGTAAAAAACCGTGACCATAGACCCCTTTAGGTCACCTCTCAAAACCGTGACCATAGACCCTTTTAGGCCACCATTTTTTAAAAAACCGTGACCATAGCCTTTTTTTGTCACGGTTTTTTACTGTGACCAAAAAAACCGTGACCTTAGACCCAAAATGTTGTAGTGTTAGGCGACAATTTGGTTTCGTGTTCCTCATCAAGAACGAAGTCTAGACAAAGCACACGGGGAAGTCCTGACTAGTCCTAAGAATCTTGACTGGTCCACATCCACGACTCATTCATTTTGGTGATGTAGTGGACGAACAGGTATAATCACGTTCTTATTGAGCTCCCCATGCCTCCACAACATCCCTAAGATATTTACATGTATTGGTACCGTGCAAAATATGGCAACCACTTGAAATTGTCAGATCTTGTAGTGCAAGAGAATAATGAGGGTAATCCCGTTAGTGATGATGATAATCAAGAGCAGGAGCCATAGTCACCACCACTGCCACCACCACCACTACCTCCACAACAACAGTCCTCGATCCCATATGTACCTCAAACATAGTTTACCCCGTCATACTGATAAACCACTATTTTATGGTTTATCTTGTGCTCAATTGAGTGATTTTTATCAACTCTTTACCCACTTATTCATACTATTTGTATGGTTTTATATTTGCCTTCCTAATTATGTGCTTTGATTGAAAACATGCTTCTTTGGCCTTAAGTTCCCTATGTTTAATCCTCTCTTATTACCATTAGATGTCTTGATATATGTGTTAAGTGATTTCAGAGTTTATAGGGCAGGAATGGCTCAGAGGATGGAAAAGAAGCATGCAAAAGTGGAAGGAATACAAGAAGTTGGAGAAATTGCTAAGCTGTCTGGCCTGACATCTTTGCACTCAAATGGCTATAACTTTAGCTACAGAGGTCCAAATGATGCGGTTCTAGTTGCGTTGGAAAGCTAACGTCCGGGGCTTCGATTTGATATATAATATGCCATAGTTGCCCTAACTCTAGGTGACACGAACGCGTGCTTCACGCGGACGCGTCGCAGTGACGAAAATCAGCGTGGCAGATTTCCTCTCCAGCGATTTCTGGGCTGTTTTCGACCCAGTTTTCGGCCCAGAAAGTACAGATTAGAGGCTATAAAGTTGGGAAGCCATTCATTCATAAGGAGAAGCTCACAATACACAATTTTAGAATTTAGATGTAGTTTTTAGAGAGAGAGGTTCTCTCCTCTCTCTTAGGATTTAGGATTAGGATTTTTCTTACTTTCAGGATTGTTTCTTTTTATCAGGTTCAATTTTCCTTTTATTTTTCCAATTTAATTTATGAACTTTTCCATGTTACATTTGATATCTTTATTAGTACAAATTGAGGTATTTCAGCTTATGAATGTTTTATTCTATTTATGAATGCTTTTAATTTAATTTAGATATTTTCTTCCTTTTGGCTTTGGTTAAGTAATTGATAACGCTTGAGCTGTCAAATAAAGTAGTGGTTGAAATTGGGAGTTGCTCCAATAACTCTAGTCTTTCCATAGGAATTGACTAGGACCTGAGGATTAAGCTAATTAATCCACTTGATTTACCTTCGTAGTTAGAGGTTAACAAAGTGGGATTAAAATCCAATTCTCATCACAATTGATAAGGATAGGACTTCCAATTCTATTGCCTTGCTAAGAGTTTATTTTATTATTACTATTTTATTTTTCTTATCATTTAACATACTGCTTCCTTACTTTCAAAACCCCCAATTTACAAGACTCATAACCAATAATAAGAACATACTTCCCTGCCATTCCTTTAGAAGATGACCCGATGTTTAAATACTTCGGTTATCAATTTTTAAGGGGTTTGTTACTTGTGACAACCAAAACGTTTGTAAGAAAGGTTGACTGCTTGGTTTAGTAACTATACTTGCAACGAGAGTTTACTATAACTTCTAAACCATCACTTATTTATTTGTTTTTATTTTTATTTTTATTTTTTCTTTTTCATAAATTAAGAGGTTATTGGTTTTTATTCAGTTATAAAAAAAATTTTTAGATTTTTATTTTAAAATTTTTATCTTATCTTATCTTATTTCAAAAATCAAATTTCAAAACTCAAATTTAAAAATTTTCAAATTTCAAATTTCAAATTTCAAAAAATTTAAAATTCAAATTTCAAAATTCAAATTTCAAAATTTCAAAATTCAAAATTTAAATAACTTTTAATTTAAAATTTGTTTCTATTTTCGTTTTTAATTTTTATTTACTATTATGAGTTCTCACCCCTCTCGCTTTGAGTTTGGTTCTAAATCTGTTGGAAGGAGTGGAAGCTATAACAGGAATATGCATCAAGGTCTAAGCAATCAAAGATGGATGGAGCCAAGAGGATCTGATCAACCCTTTAGGCAACAACACCCTCCAAGATATCATG
>NC_029792.2:54880067-54894487 GCF_000816755.2 Arachis ipaensis
GCATGCCAAGACAATAGTTATGGTGGACCCTTTCGTGACAACCAACACCCACCAAATTACTATGGTCAAGAGCCATTCCGAGGTGTATACCAAGATAATAGATATGGTAGACTTTCTTGTGGTTACCAGCAAGCCCCATCATATGCTTACCTCCCCCCTCCCCAACACAACTTTGAACCACCACACTCACAAGCCAAATACCACCATTCACCTTCATATGATCCTAACCCTCATCCCAACCACCTTAGGAGAAACTCAAGGAAACATTTGAAAAATTTAATGCCACACTTCATCAATTGAATCAAGCAATAAATCAATTAGCTTCCCGATGTTCAGACACTCAAGGAACCCCCATGGCTTCATGTGGACAATCTAATGAAGGACGTAGCATGAAGGAGACATTAGAAACTCCGGTGGACAGTAAAGAGCATAAATTTGTACTGGAACAAGTGGAGGAAGCCGGAATTATTGAAGAAGAAGAAGTAATGGTCAACTTAGAGCTCTTTGTGGCATTAAGAGTAAGAGGAAGATGGTCAGTGGTAAGAATTATCCTGCAAGGTTCATTATAGTTGGAAGCTTTAATTTTAAACGCAAAGGTTGGTGTAGAGCTCAATTGAATGGGTCTGGGAAGTTGTTTGGACGCTTCAATGAGAATTCTAAGGCTGAACCACCCGGATGGAATCATGATAATCAACTTGAAGACGGGTGTAGAAACAAGATTTGGGATCCCAGAGGCCATTGGAATTACAAACATTGGTGGGGATTCAAGGATCAGTACAAGCACAAGCCACCATAACAAAGGACTCCCCAAATGTCCAACTTAAGGACTTTAACTAAAAGTGCTAGGTGGGAGACAACCCACCATGGAATGATCGTTCCTTTTTCATTTTTTATTTAGTTTTATTTGTTTTCGAATTTTATTTTATTTTATTATATTGAACCTGGAGTTTTGCATAACATTCATATTAGCATTACATTATGCATACCACAAAAAAAAAAAAAAATACGCACGCGACGCGGTAGCGTCGATGACGCGTCCGCGTCACCAGTGCGTTTGAAAGAAAAGAAAAGTGAACAGAGAGTCACACGAAAAGCGTGGCTGGAGGCGTGCCTTTGGCACAAATCACCCCACGCGACCGCGTGGCCCTGTAAATCGACGTAAAAAAGGTGTATGGTCGAAAGTTGAGCTGGAATTGGGCTGGACTCGTGCTAGAAGCACAAGCCCAATAACGTGATCGCGTGCCCCATGCGATCGCGTCATTTTTAAAAGAAAGGCCATTCATGCGATCGCGTCAACCACGCGACCGCGTCACCCAAAAATTTGGCAAAAAGAGTTTCGAACAGAGAGTTGTGCGAGTGCGAGGCTGCCCTCGCGCCAGTAGCACAAAACAAGTCATGCGTCCGCGTGACCGACGCAACCGCGTCGATTCATATAAGCGCAGTTCGCGCGAACGCGTACCCCACGCGTCTGCGTCGCCCGCGTCGCACAACTTATCCAGATCAGCGCCAATTATCTTATCTTTTCTTTTCTAATCCTAATTTCTTCTATCTTTTCTTCTTTCTTTCTTACTTTATTTCTTTCACTTCTCATTTTTCTTATCTTTATTTTTATTTTACTTAATTTATTTGCATATTTCATTCATTGCATTTTAATTTTGTGCATATTTTTTTTCTTTTCTAAATTTATTATTTTACCATTGGTGTTAATTTTCTTATTTAACTGTTGCATCTTCTCTTGAATTATTTTGGGTGCTTAGTGACTTGTTTTATTCTGGTTAGGTAATATTATTTAAATCAATGCCAATCTTTTATATCTGTATTACTTTTGCATTGACATGAATTTATATTATCTCTCCTTCCCCACTCTCTTCCCCATTAGATTTTATAAAGTATTAGAACTATGATTCATACTTAATATTTCGACCTTGCAACCGGACTTTAATAAATTTTTATTAGAAGATACGTAAGTTAGAATAAATAAAAAAATTTTGATTCTTTCAAATAAAATTGCCATTGTTTGTCTTTTTTTTTATCAAAGCAAAAAAATATCTTTTGATTTCTTTTTTCATTCTTTATTCCCTTTTTCTATTCGAAATCTTATTGTTGGGTCAACCCCCCTTCTTTTGTTTGTCCACTACATAATGTGGTATTCTTATTTGATGCAATTCGAACAGATCTGAAGGATAAAACAATTAAAAAAAAAAGTTCATCATCACGATTTCTAAATCGTTCATTCCAATCGCCAATCTATAATTCCAAAAAAAGTAGGATATTTCGGGGAGTGGTTGGTTTGCTAGAAAAATTACAAATTTTGCATCATTGGTATGCCATGTGCTTCTATTATTTTCTCACGAACATGTTGAAGCTTCCATGTAAATGAGACCCTTATTATTTGGCATTAACACCCATATTTTATTTATGTTTTTATCTTTATTTCTGGGTTACTTTCCTTCTTTTTCTCTTCTTTCATGATGGCCACCGAGGAAGGGAAAGGGAAAGCTTCTAACTGGGGAGACAGGCAAGTCAATCTGCACAATCTATAGAGAAAGACATCAGTTGGAGCAGCCCGTCCACTTGTACATCTTAGCATGCACCGAGGACGGTGCAATCTTTAAGTGTGGGGAGGTCGATACCGATCTCCATGGGTTAGCTATTTTCCTCTTTTCAACACCATTGTTTTATTTTCCTTGTTAGTTGTTGCATTTACATATTTAATTGCATGTTTGTTTAATTTTATGCATTTAGTTACTACTTGGTTGAAGTAATATTTTCTTTTTCAAGAAATTTTTATAGTATTTCACTAATTTAAATTGAAAAAATTTTTGTGTTAAACTTATCAGAAGTTGTATTTGGAACATAGTTTAAAAAGCTAAGAACACACAACCTGTGAGATTTTGAGCTTATTTACATGGTTACATTATTTAACCATAAATTTTTATTCTTGTGTGTTTTCTTCTCTATAATTGCAATCTTTGCTTTGTTCCATTCTATATGTCCATTATTTAGTGTATTTACATGCTTGCATATGATTGAGGCCATTATTTGATTTTAGCTCACTTATCCCAAATAAGCCTACCTTTTACATCACCCTTGTTAGCCACTTTGAACTTTTTAACCCCCTTCTATTTCATAACCACATTACTAGCCTTAAGCAGAAAAAAAAAATAAAAAAAAAATCCCAAGTTGAATCCTTGGTTAGCTTAAGATAGATATTGTGTATAATTTAAGTGTGGGGAATTTTATGGGAACATGGGATGATATGAAAAAGTAGGGAATTAAATTAAATAAGTTATTTGAAAATTTGGGAAGCATGCTCATATGAAATCAAAATAATTAAATTACCATGTGCATTGAAAAAAAATATTAAATAATTAAATAAGGGGATACAAAAAAAAGGAAAAGAAAAGAAAAGAGAAGAAAAATAATATTACCCCAAATGCAAAATAAAAAGAATCAATGCACATGGGACAAAATTCAAAAATAAGTTTGATACTTGAGCATGTAATACAAAAGTAGGAAAAATTTGGGTAGCTAGGTAAAGTATTTTAAAATTGTATAAAGTATGTATATGTTAGGTGAGATCTTAGATTAATCAAGGATTCACTTTATAAAGCTCACTTGGCCATACATATATCCTTACCTTTACCTCAGCCCCATTACAACCCTAAAAAGACCTCATGATGTTTGCATTGGCACATTAAATATTTGTTGATTGATTAGATGAAGAACAAAGTTTAGAAAGCATGATTAGAGAAGAGTAGAGTGAATTACCCTATACACTTGAGAGACTAGAGTGATATACACTACCAGTAAGGGTTCAATGCTTGATTATATGTTCCCTGCTTTCATGAGCTATCTTCTTACAAGTTTACTTGTCTTTTATTATATAATTTGAATTAGTAGAATTTGATTTTTATTTGTCTTGGAGAACTTATTTACTTTTAACCAAGTAGGTAGAAACATCTTAGCATATAGTTGCATTCATATAGATAGGTTGCATTTTATACATTTTACCATTCCTCTTCACTCCTTTATAGTTTCTCTTGAGCTTAGCATGAGGACATGCTATTGTTTAAGTGTGGGGAGGTTGATAAACCATTATTTTATGGTTTATATTGTGCTCAATTGAGTGGTTTTTATCAACTCTTTACCCACTTATTCATACTATTTGCATGGTTTTACATTTGCCTTCCTAATTATGTGCTTTGATTGAAAACATGCTTCTTTGGCCTTAAGTTCCCTATGTTTAATCCTCTCTTATTACCATTAGATGTCTTGATATGTGTGTTAAGTGATTTCAGAGTTTATAGGATAGGAATGGCTCAGAGAATGGAAAAGAAGCATGCAAAAGTGGAAGGAATACAAAAAGTTGGAGAAATTGCTAAGTTGTCCGGTCTGACCTCTTCGCACTCAAACGGCTATAACTTTAGCTACAGAGGTCCAAATGATGCGATTTCAGTTGCGTTGGAAAGCTAATGTCCGGGGCTTCAATTTAATATATAATATGCCATAGTTTCCTTGACGCTAGGCGACGCGAACGCGTGCTCCACACAGACGCATTGCAGTGACGACAATCAGCGTGGCAGATTTCCTCTCCAGCGATTTCTGGGCTCTTTTCGACCCAGTTTTCGGCCCAGAAAGTACAGATTAGAGGCTATAAAGTGGGGGAAGCCATTCATTCATAAGGAGAAGCTCACAATACACAATTTTAGGATTTAGATGTAGTTTTTAGAGAGAGAGGTTCTCTCCTCTCTCTTAGGATTTAGGATTAGGATTTTTCTTACTTTTAGGATTGTTTCTTTTTATCAGGTTTAATTTTTCTTTTATTTTCTCAATTTAATTTATGAACTTTTCCACGTTACATTTGATATCTTTATTAGTACAAATTGAGGTATTTCAGTTTATGGATGTTTTATTCTATTTATGAATGCTTTTAATTTAATTTAGATATTTTCTTCCTTTTGGCTTTGGTTAAGTAATTGGTAACGCTTGAGCTGTCAAATAAAATAGTGGTTGAAATTGAGAGTTGCTCCAATAACTCTAGTCTTTCCATAGGAATTGACTAGGACCTGAGGATTAAGCTAATTAATCCACTTGATTTACCTTCATTGTTAGAGGTTAACAAAGTGGGATTAAAATCCAATTCTCATCACAATTGATAAGGATAGGACTTCCAATTCTATTTCCTTGCCAAGAGTTTATTTTATTATTACTATTTTATTTTTCTTATCATTTAACATACTGCTTCCTTACTTTCAAAACCCCCAATTTACAAGACTCATAACCAATAATAAGAACATACTTCCCTGCAATTCCTTGAGAAGACGACCCGATGTTTAAATACTTTGGTTATCAATTTTTAAGGGGTTTGTTACTTGTGACAACCAAAACGTTTGTAAGAAAGGTTGATTGCTTGGTTTAGTAACTATACTTGCAACGAGAGTTTACTATAACTTCTAAACCATCAATCTTCAGTTCTTTCACATACCCATTACATCAGCAGTATTAGAGGTCGACGGCATACTCCAATCCATTTAGTATCTCTCGCACTTCCAAGGCCTCATTCTGCCTATCGAAGCAATTTAACTGGATGTTTTTTATGCAAGTTGATTTGCATGCAATTTTAATGTCACAAGCTCATCAAAAACATGTCCAGCATTAATTCGAGCCTCTGCCTCAACTCTTTTTTGGGTGAACAACTCATTAAACCTGTAGAATGTTCCTTTGACAAGTTCAGTGACATGGAGATTACGGGCACTCTTCAAGACTGAGATGATGCATTGCACTAGGTTCGTGGTCATGTGACCCCATCAATAACCACCATTGATTGCCAATGCAAACTATTCATGGAAGATTCGGTTTAACCAGTTAGTGTAAGCCTCGCTCCATTCTCGTAAATGCTGGTAATGCATGTCGTATTCGCGAACTATCCTCAAATATCATGCGCAATAAAAAAAACAAAGAGAAACACTATAAATGAGAAACAATATATAAAGGTAACTCTGTTAATAACAAATTTCAACATACTCAACGTTAACTATATTGACGACAAGCTTTTGCAGGTATGGTGCCTTGAACTTTATCAAAAAATTTGTCTCTGTATGCCTGATGCAAAACATGTGGAAAGCTCTAGGAGGCGACTAAACTCCGTTACTACGGGCAACAACTGCATTGATGGATCCGTGTCGGTTAGAGATCAGTCACACCATCCTGAGTCTCCACATGTTGTCGCAGGTTATTAAGAAAAAAGTGTCACGTATCAGAAGTCTCTCCCTCCAAAATGGCAAATGCAATTGGGACGATATTGTTGTTACTATCGTGTGAAACTGCAACCAACAAACAATCCTTATACTTTCCATACAAGTGAGTCTCATCCACCTGGACAACTGGTTTACAATGTCTAAATGCTCTAATGCAAGGGTGACGAACGGATTTCTGCTGGTAAAGAAATTTTATAAGAATAATCGTGTTGTAGATATAGTTTCTAAACCAACAGAAAATCCTTTCGTACAAAAGTTTGGTTATCACAAGTAACAAAACCCAATAAAATTTATAACCGAAGTATTTAAACATCGGGTCATCTCTCAAGAAATTGCAGGGAGGTATGATTTATTATTGGTTATGGAAAACAATATTTTTGGGTTTTGAATAATGAACAGGAAAGTAAATTGCAAGATTAAAATAACTAATAAAGTTCTTAGCAAGATATGAAAACTGGACGTCCTATCCTAGTTATCCTTATCAATTGTGATGAGAATTGGATTTTGCTCCCACTTTGTTAACCTCTAACTATGAAGAAAAGTCAAATGGATAAATTAATTCGATTCCTCAGGTCCTAGTCAATTCCTAAGAAAAGACTAGAGTTATTGGAATACAAATCAACTAGCAAGATAAAAATTATCAATCACAAGGAGTTTGATAACTTAAGTGTCTCCAATTAATCAATTCAAGCTAAGAATGTAAAAAGCTAAATTAAAATCATAAATCTGAAATACCTCAAATTGCATTAAATAGAAAATCAAATTAAACATGAGAATTCATGAACCAAATAGCAACATAAAGTAATCAACAAAGGGAATAAATAAACTAGAAAGCTAGAACAAATAGAAGTAGAGAGAAATTAAATTAAAAGAACATTGAACCTGGAAATTGAAAGAAGAAATCCTAAATCCTAAAACCTAAGAGAGAGGAGAGAGTCTCTCTCTCTCTCTCTCTCTCTCTCTCTCTCTAAAACTACATCTAAAACCTAAAAATTATGAATTATGAATGTTGTATGAGTTGTTGTTATGAATGGATGCGTTCCCCCACTTTATAGCCTCTAATCTGTGTTTTCTGGGCCGAAAACTAGGCCAGAAACAGTCCAGAAATCGCTGATTGCGAATTCTATCACGCTGATTTTCGTCACTGCGACATGTCCGCGTGGAGCATGCATTCGCGTCACCTATCTGTATGGCCACTATAGCAAATTATATATCATTTCGAAACTCCGGACGTTAGCTTTCCAACGCAACTAAAATCACATCATTTGGACCTCTGTAGCTCAAGTTATGACCGTTTGAGTGCGAGGAGGTCAGGCTGGACAGCTTAGCAATTTCTTCAACTTCTTGTATTCCTTCCATTTTTGCATGCTTCCTTTCCATCCTCTAAGCCATTCCTGCCCTATAAATCCTGAAATCACTTAGCAAACATATCACGGCATCAAATGGTAATAAGAGAGGTTTAAACATAGGAAATTTAAGACCAAAGAAACATGTTTTCAATCATAGCACAAGATTGGGAAGGAAAATGTAAAACTATGCAAATCATATGAATAAGTGAGTAAAGAGTTGATAAAAACTCCTCAAATTAGCACAAGATAAACCATGAAATAGTGGTTTATCAACTTTCCCACACTTAAACATTAGCATGTCCTCATGCTAAGCTCAAGAGAAACTATAAAGAATGAAGAGGAATGGTAAGATATATGAAATGCAACCTATCTATATGAATGCAACTATATGCAAAAAATGATTCTGCCAACTTGGTAAAAAGTAAATAAACCTCTCAAGAACAAATATGAACTGGATTTCACTAATTTAAATCATAAAAATGAAGTACAAATAGACTTGCAGAAGAAAATAGCTCATGAAAACCGGGAACAAAGAATCGAGCATCGAATCCTCACTGGAAGTGTATGCACTCTAATCGCTCAGGTGTTTAAGGTTCGATCTCTCAATTCTCTACTAACCTTGCTTTCTAACGCTTACTCTTCATCTAACAATCAACATAAATTTAATACACAGATACACATATCAAGAGGTCTTTTAAGGGTTGTAATGGGGTTAGGGTCAAGGTAGGATTGTATTTGGCCAAGTGGACTAAAATTTGAATCCTTAATTAACTTAAACTTTTCCCATCTAACTTAAGACAATCCATGTAATCATAATACAACATCTAACTATCCATTAACCATGTTTTCCACATATTCATGCATCCTAATTTCGAGTACCGTACATATGCATTACTATCACCATTTACTTTGGGGCATTTTGTCCCCTTTTATTATTTGCTCTTTTTCTTTTCTTTTTCTCCTTTAATTTTTTCTTTTTCTCTCTTTTTTTTCTTTTGTTTTTCTTAATGCATATGATTAAATTATTGAATGCATGAATATGTCCTAAACATTTCTTTCACATTTTCATAAAGATATATAACACCCAATTCTTAAACCAATGTTTCCAAACCCACTTTCCCCACACTTAATTCATGAGCACTCTCACTAGTCTAAGCTAACCAAGGATTCAAATTAAGGACATTATTGTTTTCCGCTTAGAGTTAGTGATGAGCTAAAGTAAAGAACAAATGGGTATAATAGGCTTAAAATTGGTTTGCAAGGGATAATGAAAGGTAAGGCCATATGGGTATGTAAGCTCAGTGAAACAAAGCCCTCAATCATATAAGTGTATGCATACATCAAACCATGAAAATGTAGAATTAAGCAAGACAAAGATCACAATTTTTAGAGAGAAAAATACACACTAAAACAGAATATTGGTTGATAAAATACAACCAATTCAAATAAGCTCAAAATCTCACAGGTTTTATGTGTTCGAGCTCTAAACCATGTTCCAATATAATATTTCTTCAAACAAGTTTAATAAAAAGTTTTAATTTAAATTAGTGAAATATTATAAAATAATTTCTTGGTAAAGAAAATATTACTTCAACCAAGTAGTGGTAAAATATGCACAAAATCAAATAAATATGCAATCAAACATGCAAATGCAACAACTAACAAGAAAAATAAACCATTGGTGTTGAGATAGAAGAGTAACTAACCCATGGAGATCGGTATCGACTTATTCTTAATTTTATTTTATTCTAATTTTCTTAGTAATCATTTATAATATCTGCATCAGCATCTGCATTTTGCATTATGCATATTGCAAAAAAAAAAAAAAGCACGTGACGCGTTAGCGTTGTTGACGCATCCGCGTCAGCGTCGCTGACGCGTCCGCGTCAATAATGCTTTCGAAACAAGGAGAAAAGAAGCAGAGAGTCACGCGAAAGCATGGCTAGAGACGTGCCTTAGGCACAAATATACCCACGCGACCACGTCGCTGATGCGTTCGCGTCGTTTGCGAAATAGCCTCCCCACGCGTCTGCGTCACCGACGCAACCGCGTGGCCCTCCAAAATTGACGTAAAGAGGTGTATGGCAGCAAGTTATGGTGGAGTAGGGCTGGAATGATGCTGGAAGCACAAGCCCTACCACGCAACCGTGTGCTCCACGCGGCCGCGTCGTTTTCAAAATATGGCCATTCATGCGATCGCGTCAACCACGCGAACGCGTGACCCATATTTTTGGCACAATGCATTTAAAACAGAGAGTTGCGCGAATGCACGGCTGCACTTGCGCCAATAGCACAAATCAGGTCACGCGATCGCGTGACCCACGCGTTTGCGTCACTTCAAAAATCGCGCCAACCGCGCGAATGCGTGCCCCACGCGTCCGCGTCGCCTGCGCCGTACAGTTTATCCAGATCAGCGCCAGAATTCCTATCTTTTCTTCCCTAATCCTAATTTTTTCTTCTCCCTTCTTATTTCTTTCTTCTTCTCTCTTCCTCCTTTCTTACTTTCTTCTTCTTTATCCCTTTAACTTTTCATCCTTCTTCACTTTCATTCTATTTTACTTAATTTATTTGCATACTTTCATTCATTGCATTTTAATTTTGTGCATATTTTTATTTTCTTTTCTAAATTTATTATTTTTTCATTGGTGTTAAATTTTCTTTTTCAACTGTTGTATCTTTTCTGGTATTCTTCTGGTACTTCATGACTTGTTTATTCTGATTAGGTAATATTATTTAAATCAATGCTAATCTTTTATGATACTTGTACTCCTCTTGCATTGATATGAATTTATATTGTCTTTCATTATCTACTG
Source organism: Arachis ipaensis (assembly GCF_000816755.2). Taxonomy (NCBI): domain Eukaryota; kingdom Viridiplantae; phylum Streptophyta; class Magnoliopsida; order Fabales; family Fabaceae; genus Arachis; species Arachis ipaensis. Next base: position 54,890,490 of record NC_029792.2, read on the forward strand.
TCTCTTCCCCTTTGTTGTAATTTTTGCACCACTGGTATGCCATGTGCTTCTATTGTTTTCTCACTTGCATGTTGTAGCTACCATGTAATTGAGACCCTTATTATTTGGCATTAACCCACCCATACTTTATTTGTTTCCTATCTTTATTTCTGGGTTACTCTTCTTCTTTTCCTCTTCTTTCAGGATGGCCACCAAAGAAGGGAAAGGAAAAGCTTCTAAATGGGGAGACAAATAAGTCCATCTGCACAATCCTTGGAGAAAAGCATCAGTTGTCGCAACCCGTCCACTTGCACATCTTAGCATGCACCGAGGACGGTGCAATCTTTAAGTGTGGGGAGATCGATACCGATCTCCATGGGTTAGTTACTCTTCTATCTCAACACCAATGGTTTATTTTCCTTGTTAGTTGTTGCATTTGCATGTTTGATTGCATATTTATTTGATTTTGTGCATATTTTACCACTACTTGGTTGAAGTAATATTTTCTTTACCAAGAAATTATTTTATAATATTTCACTAACTTGAATTAAAACTTTTTATTAAACTTGTTTGAAGAAATATTATATTGGAACATGGTTTAGAGCTCGAACACACAAAACCTGTGAGATTTTGAGCTTATTTGAATTGGTTGCATTTTATCAACCAATATTCTGTTTTAGTGTGTATTTCTCTCTCTAAAAATTGTGATCTTTGTCTTGCTTAATTCTATATTTCCATGGTTTGATGTATGCATACACTTATATGATTGAGGCCTTTGTTTCACTGAGCTTACATACCCATATGGCCTTACCTTTCATTATCCCTTACAAACCAATTTTGAGCCTATTATACTCCTTTGTTCTTTACTTTAGTTCATTACTAACTCTAAGAGGAAAACAATAATGTCCTTAATTTGAATCCTTGGTTAGCTTAGACTAGTGAGAGTGCTCATAAATTAAGTGTGGGCAAAGTGGGTTTGGAAACATTGGTTTAAGAATTGGGTGTTATATATCTTTATGAAAATGTGAAAGAAATGTTTAGGATATATTCATGCATTCAATAATTTAATCATATGCATTAAGAAAAACAAAAGAAAAAAAAAAGAGAGAAAAATAAAAAAAATAAAGGAGAAAAAGAAAAGAAAAAGAGCAAATAATAAAAGGGGACAAAATGCCCCAAAGTAAATGGTGATAGCAATGCATATGTACTGTACTCAAAATTAGGATGCATGAATATGTGGAAAACATGGTTAATGGATAGTTAGATGTTGTATTATGATTACCTGGATTGTCTTAAGTTAGGTGGGAAAAGTTTAATTTAATTAAGGATTCAGATTTTAGTCCACTTGGCCAAATACAATCCTACCTTGACCCTAACCCCATTACAACACTTAAAAGACCTCTTGATATATGTATCTGTGCATTAAATTTATGTTGATTGTTAGTTGAAGAGCAAGCCTTAGAAAGCAAGGTTAGTAGAGAATTGAGAAATCGAACCTTAAACACCTGAGCGATTAGAGTGCATACACTTCCAGTGAGGGTTCGATGCTCGATTCTTTGTTCCCGGATTTTATGAGCTATTTTCTTCTGCAAGTCTATTTGTACTTCATTTTTATGATTTGAATTAGTAAAATCCAGTTCATATTTGTTCTTGAAAGGTTTATTTACTTTTCACCAAGTTGGTAGAATCATTTTTTGCATATAGTTGCATTCATATAGATAGGTTACATTTCATACATCTTACCATTCCTCTTTATTCTTTATAATTTCTCTTGAGCTTAGCATGAGGACATGCTAATGTTTAAGTGTGGGGAGGTTGATAAACCACTATTTCATGGTTTATCTTGTGCTAATTTGAGTGGTTTTTATCAACTTTTTACTCACTTATTCATATGATTTGCATGGTTTTACATTTTCCTTCCTAATCTTGTGCTGTGATTGAAAACATGTTTTTTTGGTGTTAAATTTCCTATGTTTAAACCTCTCTTATTACTATTCGATGCCGTGATATATTTGTTAAGTGATTTCAGGATTTATAGGGCAGGAATGGCTTAGAGGATGGAAAGGAAGCATGCAAAAATGGAAGGAATACAAGAAGTTGAAGAAATTGCTAAGCTGTCCAGCCTGACCTCCTCGCACTCAAACGGTCGTAACTTGAGCTACAGAGGTCCAAATGATGCGGTTCTAGTTGTATTAGAAAGCTAACGTTCGGGGCTTTGAAATGATATATAATTTGCTATAGTGGCCATATAGCTAGGTGACACGAATGCATGCTCAATGCAGACGCGTCGCAGTGATGAAAATCAGCGTGACAGAATTCACAATCAGCGATTTTTGGACTGTTTCTGGCCTAGTTTTCGGCCCAAAAAACACAGATTAGAGGCTATAAAGTGGGGAAATACATCCATTCATAACAACAACTCATACAACATTCATAATTCATAATTTTTAGGTTTTAGATGTAGTTTTAAAGAGAGAGAGAGGCTCTCTCCTCTCTTTTAGGATTAGGATTTAGGATTTCTATTATGATTAAGCTACTTCTCTTCATTCCAGGTTCAATGTTCCTTTAATTTATTTTCTACTTTTATTTATTCTATTACTTTAATTGTTATTTATCTTTTCAATTTGTCTTATGAACCATTCATGTTAGGATTTTCTTAATTAATATAAATTGAGGTATTTCAGATACAAGATCGTTTTATTCTATTATTGTTATTGATGTTTTTGATTTATCCAAATTATTTTCATTCAAGTAGATTTTTTTCCCTTTTGGTTTTGGTTAAGTGATTGGTAACACTTGAGTTATCAAACTCAGCTGTTGATTGAAATTGGAATCGCTGATTGATTTGGATCGCTCTAAAAGCTAGTTTTCCCATAGGAGTTGACTAGGACCTGATGAATCAAGTTAATTAGTCCACTTAACTTACCTTTATTTAGTAAAGGTCAACTAAGTGGGATTAAAACCCAATTCTCATCACACCTGATAAGGATAACTAGGATAGAAATTCCAATTCTCATAACTTGCTAGGAGATTTTATTATTATTAATTTATTTTTCTTGTCATTTAAATTACTCGCTCCTTATTTCAAAAACCCAAAAATTCTACCTTTTTCATAACCAATAATAAATCACACTGCCCTGCAATTCCTTGAGAGACAACCCGAGGTTTAAATACTTTGGTTATAAATTTTATTGGGTTTTGTTACTTGTGACAACCAAACTTTTGTACGAAAGGATTCTTTGTTGGTTTAGAAACTATACCTACAACGCGATTATTCTTATAAAATTCTAAATTAGCAGAAATCAGTTCGTCAAAATGGCGCCGTTGCCGGGGAGTTGCAACTGTGTACTTATTATTGGTTATTGTAAATATTTTCTTTTGCTTGTTTATTTGTTTTTATTTTTGCTTTTAATTTTTATTATTTACTATGAATTCTCACCCCTATCGCTTTGAGTTTGGTTCCAATGCTGTTGCAAGGAATGGAAATTATAACAGGAACATGCATCAAGGTCAAAACAATCAGAGATGGAAGGAGCCACGAGGATCTGATCAACCCTTTAGGCAACAACACCCTCCAAGATACCATGAACCACGACCATTCCATAATGCATGTCAAGACAATAGGTACGGTAGACCCCTTCGTGACAACCATTACCCACCAAATTACTATGGTCAAAAACCATTCTGAGGTGCATACCAAGATGATAGATATGATGGACCCCCATCATACGCCTGTGAACCACCTCCTCAACGTAGCTTTGAACCACCACACTCACAAGCCAACTACCACCATTCACCTCCATATGACCCTAACACGTATCCACCCCAATTCCAACCTAATTACTCCCAAGAACCACCACTTCCCTATGCACCATATCCATATCTATCACTCCAAGAATCAAGGGAGCAACTCAAGGAAACATTTGAAAAATTTCATGCCACACTTCACCAAATGAATCAAGCGATAAATAAACTACCTTTCCGACGTTCGGACACTCAAGGAACCCCCATGGCTTCAT
>NC_029792.2:54895249-54906712 GCF_000816755.2 Arachis ipaensis
CCCGAGGTTTAAATACTTCGGTTATAAATTTTATTGGGTTTTGTTACTTGTGACAACCAAACTTTTGTACGAAAGGATTCTTTGTTGGTTTAGAAACTATACCTACAACGCGATTATTCTTATAAAATTCTAAATTAGCAGAAATCAGTTCGTCAAAATGGCGCCGTTGCCGGGGAGTTGCAACTGTGTACTTATTATTGGTTATTGTAAATATTTTCTTTTGCTTGTTTATTTGTTTTTATTTTTGCTTTTAATTTTTATTATTTACTATGAATTCTCACCCCTATCGCTTTGAGTTTGGTTCCAATGCTGTTGCAAGGAATGGAAATTATAACAGGAACATGCATCAAGGTCAAAACAATCAGAGATGGAAGGAGCCACGAGGATCTGATCAACCCTTTAGGCAACAACACCCTCCAAGATACCATGAACCACGACCATTCCATAATGCATGTCAAGACAATAGGTACGGTAGACCCCTTCGTGACAACCATTACCCACCAAATTACTATGGTCAAAAACCATTCTGAGGTGCATACCAAGATGATAGATATGATGGACCCCCATCATACGCCTGTGAACCACCTCCTCAACGTAGCTTTGAACCACCACACTCACAAGCCAACTACCACCATTCACCTCCATATGACCCTAACCCGTATCCACCCCAATTCCAACCCAATTACTTCCAAGAACCACCACTTCCCTATGCACCATGTCCATATCCATCACCCCAAGAATCAAGGGAGCAACTCAAGGAAACATTTGAAAAATTTCATGCCATACTTCACCAATTGAATCAAGCGATAAATAGACTATCTTCCCGACGTTCGGACACTCAAGGAACCCCCATGGCTTCATATGGACAATCTAATGAAGAATGCAACATGAAGGAGATACTAGAAACCTCACTGGACAGTAAGGAGCATGACTTTGTACTGGAACAAGTGGAGGAAGCCGAAATTATCAAAGAAGAAGAATTAGTTGAAGACTTAGGAGATGCTGAACCTCCATGGGAATCCAGAATTGTGGGGAATTCTGTCAAGAAATTTACAATTGATGCTAAGGAGGGTAGTGCACAACCTCCAAAGCAGGAATCTTATGAAGAACTGGACGGAATAACTCAACAAGAAAGTTTTCTTGATAATGATAATCCCGAACCAAGTTCTCCTAGTAATGAACTTGCATCCGCAAGTGAACTCTTTGAGATGGAAGAATCTTCCCCAAGTGAATACGAAGATGATGCAGAGGTAGATTTTTTGCAACCTCCAACTTATGACTTGAGTAATGAGGAAGATATCGAAGACTTGGATCAAGATGTGGTTGAAACCGAAGAAGTTTGCAAGGAAGTGGAAGAATTCACAGAAGAACACAAGGGAGAAGAGCTTGCAAAACCACTGGAAATACATATCCCAAGGCCATTACCGCCCAATACTAAATTCAAGTGGGCAAAATCCTTAGCTTTTATCTTTACTTTTCCACTTGAATATGGTTTGCTTGAAACAGATGACCAGCTTAGAGCTCTTTGCGGCTTTAAGAGTAAAAGGGAAATGGTTCGTGCTCAAGACTGGTATGCAAGATTCAATAAGGTTCCACACTTCAATTTGAAGTGTAAGGATTGGTTTCGAGTTCAATTGAATGGGTCTCGGAGAATGTTTGGTCATCTTGGTGAGAATACAACTTCCAAACCCCTCGGCTGGAAAAGTATAAATCGAGACAAAGGTGGAATTATTCACAACACCCATTTTGTTTGCTTCTAAGTTTTATTCTATTTTATTGAACCTGGAATTATTCACAACACCTATATTAGCACTGCATATGGCATATTGCATACTGCATATTGCATAAAAAAAAAATCAAAATCACCCCACGCGAGCGCGCAGGCCACGCGTGGGCGTCGAATGGAAATCGGCGTAAAGATCCAACGCCTAGAAAGTTGGGCTAGAATCGTGCGGCTGGTGTGGGTTTAGCACAAATCGGCCCACGCGTTCGCATCCCTGACGCGAACGCGTCACCTGCACCATACACATCTCATGCGAAAACGTGAGTGACGCGTACACGTCGCGTGGATTTTATGGACCCTATTGGAAACAGAGAGTTGCGCTAAAACGACGCTGTGCGATTTTGACGAACTGATTTATGCTAATTTAGAATTTTAGAAGAATAATCGCGTTGTAGGTATAGTTTCTAAACCAACAGAGAATCCTTTCATACAAAAGTTTGGTTGTCACAAGTAACAAAACCCAATAAAATTTATAACCAAAGTATTTAAACCTCGGGTCGTCTCTCAAGGAATTGCAGGGCAGTGTGATTTATTATTAGTTATGAAAAAGGTAGAATTTTTGGGTTTTTGAAATAAGGAGCCAGTAATTTAAATGACAAGAAAAATAAATTAATAATAATAAAATCTCCTGGTAAGTTATGAGAATTGGAATTTCTATCCTAGTTATCCTTATAAGGTGTGATGAGAATTGGGTTTTAATCCCACTTAGTTGACCCTTACTAAATAAAGGTAAGTCAAGTGGACTAATTAACATGATTCATCAGGTCCTAGTCAACTCCTCTGGGAAAACTAGCTTTTAGAGCGATCCAAATCAATCAGCAATTCCAATTTCAATCAACAGCTGAGTTTGATAACTCAAGTGTTACCAATCACTTAACCAAAACCAAAAGGGAAGAAAATCTACTTGAATGAAAATAATTTAGATAAATTAAAAACATCAATAACAATAATAGAATAAAATGATCTTGTATCTGAAATACCTCAATTTATATTAATTAAGAAAATTCTAACATGAATGGTTCATAAGCCAAATTGAAAAGATAAATAACAATTAAAGTAATAGAATAAATAAAAGTAGAAAATAAATTAAAGGAACATTGAACCTGGAATGAAGAGAAGTAGCCTAATCATAATAAAAATCCTAAATCCTAATCCTAAGAGAGAGGAGAGAGCCTTTCTCTCTCTCTAAAACTACATCTAAAACCTAAAAATTATGAATTATGAATGTTGTATGAGTTGTTGTTATGAATGGATGCATTCTCCTACTTTATAACCTCTAATCTGTGTTTTCTGGGCCAAAAAATGGGCCAGAAACAGTCCAGAAATCGCTGATTGCGAATTCTGTCACGCTGATTTTCGTCACTATGACGCGTCCGTGTGGAGCACGCGTTCGCGTCACCTATCTGTACAAATATTATAGCAAATTATATATCATTTCGAAGCTCCAGACGTTAGCTTTCCAACACAACTAGAACCACATCATTTGGACCTCTGTAGCTCAAGTTATGACCGTTTGAGTGCGAGGAGGTCAGGCTGGACAGCTTAGCAATTTCTTCAACTTCTTGTATTCCTTCCATTTTTGCATGCTTCCTTTCCATCCTCTAAGCCATTCCTGCCCTATAAATCCTGAAATCACTTAACAAACATATCACGGCATCGAATGGTAATAAGAGAGGTTTAAACATAGGAAATTTAAGACCAAAGAAACATGTTTTCAATCATAGCACAAGATTAGGAAGGAAAATGTAAAACCATGCAAATCATATGAATAAGTGAGTAAAGAGTTGATAAAAACCACTCAAATTAGCACAAGATAAACCATGAAATAGTGGTTTATCAAAGGGTAATACCTCCAAAAGACTCGATGTAATACCCGTATATCAGTTACCAAGTCATTGCCTTGATATGCAGACATAGTTTCAAATGGATGACTGCTGATGGCTCCATATGACACATGGCCTCAAACCATATGGGCAAACCTTCGTACGATGCTTCCCAACCTCCGAATATTTTTTTCACTGACTTTTGCTCAGCCAACCATGCTTTGCGATAACTGATGGTGTAATTCAATTATGACTGCACTTCCGTAATAACTGATTTCACCTTTATAGAGGGTCAGCCTCTACCAACGGCTTTTGCTTCTGCAATTGTGTTGGAATCTAGCTTTAAATAATCTTGAGAAATGGTAGCTCTGGTACAAATGTGACTACCATTATACCTCCTTATAATCCAATAGTACTTTCTGTGGATCATGCTAACCCTGATCAGCCAATCACAACCTAACACATACTATATACACTTAGCATAAAATGTCAACGGTTTCGACTCATTCACCCGGTAGTCTACAACTCTGTGGATGGTATAATCTTTCATTGCCATAATGACAGTTTCTCTGGAACTGAATTCCATTCCTTTGGAAAATTCATCATCTGACACAATAATAATTTCTACTACGACGATAGCCATACGATAAATATTTAATAAACAAATATTTAATAAGTGAAATTAAAAGTAAAATCTATCTATAACTTATAAATCAATCATATCAAGAAATTAATACTAATATAAATAAATATTCATATCAAAAATCAATATTCACAATATTAATATTTATTTTAATATTAATATAAAAAAATCAATACTCACTACATCAATATTAATATAAATAAAATTCACATCAAGTAATTATCTCAATTTTAACCAAATAAAAACATAAATACGTAAATAAATGCTAATTAAATTTAATTATCATAAATTTAACTAAATAAAGACATAAAAAATGCTAATTAATTATATTTTCACATGTCACGTAACTAATTAATCCATCGATTAATATAAATTATAAAAAAATTCTAATCCATTGTATAAATATAGGCAATTACGTACATAAATTCATATATTCAGGAAATTTCGGAGCATGTATGGCCTCCAAATCAAAAGCTCACATGAATTATGGCTCCTCAAAGGATGTTGGTTTGCCAGTGCATTTGCCACATTTGTCATATTTGCCTCCTGATAAACCCCAATTTTGTGGTTTATCTTGTGCTTAATCTGGGAGATTTTATCAACTTTTCTCACATTTACTCAATGAAATAGCATGGTTTTGTAATTCTCCCTAAATTTGTACTTAAGAGCGAAAACATGCTTTTTAAGCCTTTAAATAGCTAAATTTAATTCACTTTAATTCCATTCGATGCCTTGATGTGTTTGTTGAGTGATTTCAGGTTTATAAGGCAAGTATTGGACGGAAGAAGTGAAGAGAAAAGCATGTAAAGTGGAGAATTCATGAAGAAATGAGCATTTGGAGAATTGAAGGCCAGGCGCACGCGTGATGAGCGGATAATTTATACCCTTTTTGGCATTATTTTTACATAATTTTTAGTATGTTTTAGTTACTTTCTATTATATTTTTATTAGTTTTTATTCAAAAATTATATTTCTGGACTTTACTATGAGTTTGTGTATTTTTCTATAATTTCAGGTATTTTTTGGCTGAAATTGAGGGACCTGAGTAAAAATTTTATTCAGAGGCTGAAAAAGGACTGCGGATGCTGTTGGATTCTGACCTCCCTGCACTCGAAGTAGATTTTCTGGAGCTACAGAAGCCCAATTGATGCTCTCTCAATTGCGTTGGAAAGTATACCTCCTGGGCTTTCCAGCAATATATAATAGTCCATACTTTGTCCGAGATTTGATGGCCCAAACTGGCATTCAAAGTCAGCCTAAAACATCTTGGCGTAAAACGCCCAAACTGGCACCAGAATTGGAGTTAAACGCCCAAATTGGCACCAAAGATGGGGTTTAACTCCAAGAACAGCCTATTCACGAAAAAGTTTCAATGCTCAGCCCAAGCACACACCAAGTGGGCCCCGGAAGTGGATTTCTGCACTATCTACACTTAGTTACTCATTTTCTGTAACCCTAGGTTACTAGTCTAGTATATAAACTACTTTTAGAGATTTATTTTAGGAGTTCTTTTAAAAGTCTTTTGACCATCTTTGAAACTTGTATGTTCACGTTTGGAGGCTGGCCATTCGGCCATGCCTAGACCTTTTTCACTTATGTATTTTCTACGGTGGAGTTTCTACACCCCATAGATTAAGGTATGGAGCTCTGCTCTTCTTGATGAATTAATGCAAGTACTGTTGTTTTTCCTTCAATTCATGCCTACTTCTTCTCTAAGATATACTCTCGTTCTTAATTCAGCTAAGTCAGAATGAAGGGGTGACCCGCGACAATCACCCAATCTTCGTTACTCACTTAGCCAAGATCGCGTGCCTGACAAACAAAAAGCGATCTACATGATGTTCAACGTAGTCATTGGACGATAGCCGGAGTATACTCTCTTGGATATCTAATACACGGATCAAGTCTGTGAGATTTGTATCTTCGTGGTATAGGCTAGAACCATTGGCAACATTCCTGAGATCCGGAAAGTCTAAACCTTGTCTGTGGTATTCCGAGTAGGATCTGGGAAGGGATGACCGTGACAAGCTTCAAACTTGCGAATGTTGGGCACAGTGACAGTGTGCAAAAGGATAATGGTCCTATTCCGATGCTAGCAGGAACCGACAGATGATTAGCCGTGTGGTGATAGCGCATATGGATTTGTTTTCAACCGAGAGGATCATACAACTTACCATGGAAGGAGGTAACGCATGGTTGGAAGAAGGCAGTAGGAAAGCAGAAGTTCAGAAGCAACAAAGCATCTCCAGATGCTTATCTGAAATTTCCACCAATGAATTACATAAGTATCTCTATTTTATTTTCTGTTTTATTATTAAAACCTTATAACCATTTGAATCCGCCTGACTGAAATTTACAAGGATGACCATAGCTTGCTTCAAGCCGACAATCTCCGTGGGATCAACCCTTACTCATGTAAGGTATTACTTGGACGACCCAGTGCACTTGCTGGTCAGCTGCACGGAGTTGTGAAGAAGTGTTGAGATCACGATTTCGCGCACCAAGTTTTTGGTGCCGTTGCCGGGGATTGTTAGAGTTTGGACAACTGACGGTTCATCTTGTTGCTCAGATTAGGTAATTTTATTTTATGTTTAAGCATTTTATTTTTAATTTATTTTTCGAAAAATAATTAAAAAAAATATAGTTTTCGAAAAATTTATATTTTGTTCTTCAGAATTTTTAAGAACGAATTCTAGAGTTTCAGATGATATGTGAAGCCTGGCTGGCTGTTAAGCCATGTCTAATCTTTTGGATTGAGGCTTTCACTTATCATTGCAGGAGCTTTTTGGATTCTCATCTATTTGGCTGTTGTATGTAATGCTCTGCTGAAACTTGGCCGGCCATTTGGCCATGTCTAATCTTTTGGACTGAAGCATTCACATAAAGCTTGGCTAGCTATTTAGCCATGTCTAAATTTTTGGACCGAAGCTTTAGACTGACATTGCATGATTCCTGAAATTCCTATTAAAAATTTTAAATTTATTTATTTTCTTTTTCCAAAATAATTTTCGAAAATTACAAAAAATGTAATAAAATCATAAAAACCAAAAAATTTGTTATGTTTCTTGTTTGATTCTAGTGTCAAATTTTAATTTTGGTGTCAATTGCATGTTTTTAATTTTCCTTAATTTTCGAAAATTCATCATGTGTTCTTCATTGATCTTCAAATTGTTCTTGATGAATTTCCTTATTTGATCTTTAAATTTTCTTGTTTGGTGTCTTTTCTTGTTTTTCATATGCATTTTTGAATTCTTAGTGTCTAACTATTAAAAGTTTTTAAGTTTGGTGTCTTGCATGTCTTTCTTTTCTTAAAAATTTTCAAAAACATGTTCTTGATGTTCATCATGATCTTCAAAGTGTTCTTGGTGTTCATCTTGACATTCAAAGTGTTCTTGCATGCATTTTTGTGTTGATCTTAATTTTTATATTTTGTGTCATTTTTTTTGTTTTTCTCTCTCCTCATTAAAAATTCAAAAATAAAAAATATCTTTCCCTTATTTTACTCATAATTTTCGAAATTTTGAATTGATTTAGTAAAAAAGTTTTAAAATTTAGTTGTTTCTTGTTAGTCAAGTCAAAATTTCAAATTAAAAATTCTATCTTTTAAAATGTTTTTCAAATTTCCCTTACTATTTTCGAAAATTTTAAAATTTGATTTTCAAAATTTTTTTCTTATTTTTATTTGATACTTTCGAAATTAATGCTAACAATTAATGTTTAGATTCAAAAAAATTTTCAAGTTGTTACTTGCCTATTAAGAAAGGATCAATCTTTAAATTTTGGAATCATATCTTTTAGTTTCTTGTTAGTCAAGTAATCAACTTTAATTTCAAAAATCAAATCTTTTTAATTTCCTTTTCAAATATTTTTCAAAATAATTTTCAATCATATCTTTTTCAAAATTTAATTTCAAACTCTTTTTCTAACTTCTTATCTTTTCAAAATTGATTTTCAAATCTTTTTCAATTAACTACTTGACTTTTTGTTTGATTTTAAAAGTTTCTATTTCAATCATATTTTTTTCAAAACCACCTAACTAATTCTCTCTCTCTAATTTTCGAAAATCCCTTATCACTTTTTCAAAATTCCTTTCAATTAACTAATTGTTTTAAATTTTAATTTTAATTTGATTCCTTTTTATAATTTTCGAATACTAACCAATAATTAAATTAAAAACAAAAATATTTTCCTTTTATTTTAATTTAAAATTCGAATTCTCCCTCTCTCTCATGTCTTTTTATTTATTTATTTATTTACTAACACTTCTCTTCTTCTTATAATTCGAACCCTCTCTCCCTCTCTGTGTTCGAATTCTTCATCTTCTCTCTTCTTCATTCTACTCTTCTATTCTTCTACTCACATAAAGGAATCTCTATACTGTGACATAGAGGATTCCTATTCTTTTCTGTTCTCTTCTTTTTCATATGAGCAGGAGCAAGGATAAGAACATTCTTGTTGAAGCTGATCCGGAACCTGAAAGGACGCTAAAAAGGAAGCTAAGAGAAGCTAAGGCACAACACTCTGGAGAGGACCTGACATAATTTTTCGAAAAAGAAGAAGAGATGGCCGAACCCAACAACAATGGTGGAGATGCAAGAAAGATGCTTCGTGACTTTATTGCACCCTCTTCTGACTTCTTTGGAAAGAGCATCTCAATTCCTGCAATTGGAGCAAACAACTTTGAGCTTAAGCCTCAATTAGTTTCTCTAATGCAGCAGAATTGCAAGTTTCATGGACTTCCATTGGAAGATCCTCATTAGTTCTTAGCTGAATTCTTACAAATATGTGACACTATTCAGACCAATGGGGTTAATCTTGAGGTCTACAGACTTATGCTTCTCCCCTTTGCTGTAAGAGACAGAGCTAGGACATGGTTGGACTCACAACCTAAAGATAGCCTAAACTCTTAGAAAAAGTTGGTCAATGCTTTCTTGGCCAAGTTCTTTCCACCTCAAAAATTGAGTAAGCTTAGAGTGGAAGTCCAAACCTTCAGACAGAAGGAAGGTGAATCCCTCTATGAAGCTTGGGAAAGATACAAGCAATTGATCAGAAGGTGTCCTTCTGACATGTTTTCAGAATGGAGCATCATATGTATATTCTATGATGGTCTGTCTGAATTGTCTAAGATGTCATTAGACCACTCTGCTGGAGGATCTCTTCATCTGAAGAAGATGCCTGCAGAAGCCCAGAAACTCATTAAAATGGTTGCAAATAACCAGTTCATGTACACTTCTGAAAGGAATCCTGTGAATAATGGGACAACTCAGAAGAAAGGAGTTCTTGAGATTGATACTTTGAATGCAATATTAACTCAGCAAGTCACTATGATTTCTCAGAGTCTGTCTGGAATGCAAGCTGCATCAGGCAGTACTAAGGAAGCTTCCTCTGAAGAAGAAGCCTTTAACCCTGAGAACCCTGAAATGGAAGAAGTGAATTACATGGGAGATTCCTATGGAAACACTTACAATCCTTCATGGAGGAATCATCCTAATCTCTCATGGAAGGATCAACAGAAGCCTAATCAAGGCTTCAATAATAATGGTGGAAGAAACAGGCTTGGCAATAGCAAACCTTTTCCATCATCTTCTCAGCAACAGACAGAGAATTCTAAACAGAGCCACTCTGACTTAGCAACTGTAGTATCTGATCTATCTAAGACCACTCTCAGTTTCTTGACTGAAACAAGGTCCTCCATTAGAAATTTGGAGGCACAAGTGGGTCAGCTGAGTAAGAAAGTTACTGAACTCCCTTCCAATACTCTCCCAAGCAATACAGAAGAGAATCCAAAAAGAGAGTGCAAGGCCATAAACACTTTCCACATGGCCGAACCTATAGAGGGTGGAAAGGCAGTGATTTCCAATGAGGAAGTATCATGATCCATAGTATCATGAATGGAGAGGAAGTAGAAGTTCATGAGATCATATCCCTAGAACTCTACAAGGTGGCGGACAAGTCTTCCATTTTGGCATGGTTAGCATTCCCTCATCTCATTTGTCACCTATGCAATTCAGCCGGAATTGCCATAGAGGGAGATATCCTCATTGAAGAGGAAAAGCCCATCACTAAGAAGAAGATGGAACAAACAAGAGAGCCCACTCATGGACCTCAACAAGAGCATGAGGAAGTTCCTCATCTAGAAATCCTTGAGATTCCTCAAGGGATGCATTTTCCTCCACAAAACTATTGGGAGCAAATCAACACCTCCTTAGGAGAATTAAGTTCCAACATGGGACAACTAAGGATGGAGCACCAAGAGCATTCCATCCTCCTCCATAAAATTAGAGAAGACCAAAGAGTCATGAGGGAGGAGCAACAAAGGCAAGGAAGAGACATTGAGGAGCTCAAGCACTCCATAAGATCTTCAAGAGGAAGAACTAGCCGCCACCACTAAGGTGGACCCGTTCTTTAATTTCCTTGTTCTTATTTTTCTGTTTTTTGTTTCCTATGCCTTATGTTTTATTATATTTGTATCTTTATTACATGATCATTAGTGTCTAGTGTCTATGTCTTAAGGCTATGAATGTCCTATGAATCCTTCACCTTTCTTAAATAAAAAATGTTTTTAATTGCAAAAGAACAAGAAGTACATGATTTAAACAAAAGGTCATAATGGTGGTCTATGTATTTACGGTGTCTGTGTATTAACCCACTTGGCAAAAACTAACACTGAGTCGAAACGATTTCAGGGTTCAATCTCCACGGGTCTCGAGAATTCGTGTGAGAAAAAAACGAAACCTGGTACTGAAATTGGCGAGTCAGAGTTCGTAAAGTGAACTGTGGAAGTACGGTGTTCGTGTACCAATCCCTGTCGAACCAAATCGGCGAATCCGGTCCTAAAATAAGGAAACCCGGGAGGATAGGTAATTACGAGTTTCGGAACCTAGGAAAAATGGAAACGGAAAACCAAATTTCCCGATAACCGAAAAAGACGAACGAAAAAGAAAGAGAATGAGAAAAAAAAGAAATAAAAAAAGTATAAAAAAGGCGTTCGAAACAGATAAGTGACGAAAAAGAACGAAGTTCTTAGTTAAAATAGTAAAAAGTCTAATAGTTATTGTAAAGAGGACAAAGGAATAAGAAAGTTCTCGGTTGTTAAAATTGTAAGTATTTATTGTTTAAGTTTTTATACGTAACAAGTTCGTAAGTAAGTCTTTTGTTTTCCATAATGGTGGTGTAGTTTTATTAATTTGATTAAAGTTCTATCTTAGGCTTTG
>NC_029792.2:54914386-54935685 GCF_000816755.2 Arachis ipaensis
AGTACTCTCCCAAGCAATACAGAAGAGAATCCCAAGAGAGAGTGCAAGGCCATAAACACTTTCCACATGGCCGAACCTGTAGAGGGGGGAAAGGCAGTGATTTCCAATGAGGAAGTATCATGATCCATAGTATCATGAATGGAGAGGAAGTAGAAGTTCATGAGATCATATCCCTAGAACTCTACAAGGTGGCGGACAAGTCTTCCATTTTGGCATGGTTAGCATTCCCTCATCTCATTTGTCACCTATGCAATTCAGCCGGAATTGCCATAGAGGGAGATATCCTCATTGAAGAGGAAAAGCCCATCACTAAGAAGAAGATGGAACAAACAAGAGAGCCCACTCATGGACCTCAACAAGAGCATGAGGAAGTTCCTCATCTAGAAATCCTTGAGATTCCTCAAGGGATGCATTTTCCTCCACAAAACTATTGGGAGCAAATCAACACCTCCTTAGGAGAATTAAGTTCCAACATGGGACAACTAAGGATGGAGCACCAAGAGCATTCCATCCTCCTCCATAAAATTAGAGAAGACCAAAGAGTCATGAGGGAGGAGCAACAAAGGCAAGGAAGAGACATTGAGGAGCTCAAGCACTCCATAAGATCTTCAAGAGGAAGAACTAGCCGCCACCACTAAGGTGGACCCGTTCTTTAATTTCCTTGTTCTTATTTTTCTGTTTTTTGTTTCCTATGCCTTATGTTTTATTATATTTGTATCTTTATTACATGATCATTAGTGTCTAGTGTCTATGTCTTAAGGCTATGAATGTCCTATGAATCCTTCACCTTTCTTAAATAAAAAATGTTTTTAATTGCAAAAGAACAAGAAGTACATGGTTTCGGATTCTATCTTGAAATTAGTTTAATTATTTTGATGTGGTGGTAATACCTTTTGTTTTCTGAATGAATGCTTGAACAATGCATATTTTTGAATTTGTTATTTATGAATGTTAAAATTGTTGGCTCTTGAAAGAATAAGGAAACAGGAGAAATGTTATTGATAATCTGAAAAATGATAAAATTGATTCTTGAAGCAAGAAAAAGCAGTGAATAGACAAAGCTTGCGGAAAAAATATGAAAAAAATAAAGAAAAAAAAGAGTAAGAGAAAGAAAAAGCAAGCAGAAAAAGCCAATAGCCCTTTAAACCAAAAGGCAAAGGTAAAAAGGATCCAAGGCTTTGAGCATTAATGGATAGGAGGGCCCAAAGGAATAAAATCCTGGCCTAAGCGGCTAAACCAAGCTGTCCCTAACCATGTGCTTGTGGCATGAAGGTGTCAAGTGAAATGCTTGAGACTGAGCGGTTAAAGTCATGGTCCAAAGCAAAAAAAGAGTGTGCTTAAGAGCTCTGGGCACCTCTAACTTGGGACTTTAGCAAAGCTGAGTCACAATCTGAAAAGGTTCACCCAATTATGTGTCTGTGGCATTTATGTATCTGGTGGTAATACTGGAAAACAAAATGCTTAGGGTCACGGCCAAGACTCATAAAGTAGCTGTGTTCAAGAATCAACATACTGAACTAAGGGAATCAATAACACTATCTGAATTCTAAGTTCCTATGGAAGCCAATCATTCTGAACTTCAAAGGATAAAGTGAGATGCCAAAACTTTTCAGAAGCAAAAAGGCTACAAGTCCCGCTCATCTAATTGAAGCTAATCTTCATTGATAAGTTTGGAATTCATTGTATATTCTCTTCTTTTTATCCTATTTTATTTTTAGTTACTTGGGGACAAGCAACAATTTAAGTTTGGAAAAGCCCAATTGGTGCGCTCTCAATTGCCTTGGAAATTAGACATCCTGAGCTTTCCAGCAATATATAATAGTCCATACTTTGCCCGATATTTGATGGCCCAAACTGGCATTCAAAGTCAGCCTAAAACATCTTGGCGCAAAACGCCCAAACTGGCACCAGAATTGGAGTTAAAAGCCCAAACTGGCACCAAAGCTGGCGTTTAACTCCAAGAATAGCCTATGCACGAAAAAGCTTCATTGCTTAGCCTAAGCACGCACCAAGTGGTCCTTGGAAGTGGATTTCTACACTATCTGCACTTAGTTACTCATTTTCTGTAACCCTAGGTTACTAGTCTAGTATATAAACTACTTTTGGAGATTTATTTTAGGAGTTTTTTTAAAAGTCTTTTGACCATCTTTGAAACTTGTATCTTCACGTCTAGAGTCTGGCCATTCGGCCATGCCTAGACCTTTTTCACTTATGTATTTTCTACGGTGGAGTTTCTATACCCCATAGATTAAGGTGTGGAGCTCTGCTATTCTTCATGAATTAAAGCAAGTACTATTGTTTTTCCTTCAATTCACGCCTACTTCTTCTCCAAGATATACTCTCGTTCTTAATTCAGTTAAGTCAGAATAAAGGGGTGACCCGTGACAATCACCCAATCTTCGTTACTCGCTTAGCCAAGATCGCGTGCCTGACAACCACAAAGCGATCTACATGATGTTCAACGTAGTCATTGGACGATAGCCGGAGTATACTCTCTTGGATATCTAATACACGGACCGAGTCCGTGAGATTTGTATCTTCATGGTATAGGCTAGAACCATTGGCAACATTCCTGAGATCCGGAAAGTCTAAACCTTGTCTGTGGTATTACGAGTAGGATCTGGGAAGGGATGACTGTGATGAGCTTCAAACTTGCAAATGTTGGGCACAATGACAGTGTGCAAAAGGACAATGGTCCTATTCCGATGCTATCGGGAATCGACAGATGATTAACCGTACGGTGACAGCGCATATGGATTTGTTTTCATCCGAGAGGATAATACATCTTGCCATGGAAGGAGGTAAGGCATGGTTGGAAGAAGGCAGTAGGAAAGCAGAAGTTCAGAAGCAACAAAGCATCTCCAGACGCTTATCTGAAATTCCCACCAATGAATTACATAAGTATCTCTATTTTATTTTCTGTTTTATTATTAAAACCTTATAACCATTTGAATCCGCCTAACTGAGATTTACAAGGATGACCATAGCTTGCTTCAAGCCGACAATCTCCGTGGGATCGACCCTTACTTACGTAAGGTATTACTTGGATGACCCAGTGCACTTGCTGGTCAGCTGCACGGAGTTGTGAAGAAGTGTTGATATCACGATTCCGCGCACCAACGCGTCACCCATGCGTACGCGTGAGGAGGAATTTTGGCCAGCAATGCGCACGCGTCGTCCACGCGTACTCGTGACGCTGATCACGTGACCTCATTAAAGTGAATTTGCTGGGCGCGATTTCTGAGCTTTCTAGGCTCAAATCCAACTCATTTCTGAGGCTATTTGATGCAGAACTCAAGATGGGTCAAGGGGGGAGCAATTAGATTAGCTTAGCATCATGTTGTAGGTAGTTTTCTAGAGAGAGAAGCTCCCTCTTCTCTCTAGAATTAAGTTAGAATTAGATTAATTCCTCTTAGATCTAGGTTTAATTTCTTATTTTCATCTTGTTTTCTTTACTTTTCCTTATTCAATTGCTTTGATTCTCTTAGTTTCTCTCGTTAATTTCCCTTTTATGCCTCTTTTTATGTTTATGAAGACCCTTGTTGGATTTGGATTTCCTTTCAATGCAATTTGATGTTTGATGTTCTTTTATTGTTAATTTGAGTTGTTATTGTTATTTTCTTGTAATTGGATAGTTGTTAGATTTTATATTTCTTATAATTTAATATGCTTTCTTTTTATGCCTTCCAAGTGTTTGACAAAATGCTTGGTTGGATGTTAGAGTAGCTTTTTGAGCATTCTTGGCTTGGAAAGAGAAATTAGGCAATCTTGAGTCATTAAGACCCAACTCATGTTGGTGATCTAGAGTTGTTAGTTAATATTGTTTCCATTGACTCTAATCTCTTGCTAATTCAATTAGTGAGTTGATTAGGACTTTTGGATTGAGATTAACTAGTCTTATTTGACTTTCTCTCATGTGAAGATAACATTATACCTTCTTCCATTATTGGAGATGACTAAATAGGATTAGCTTTTGTTAAGTATTGTATTATGATTAATGACTAGGATAGAAAGCCTATATTTCTAATCCTTGCCATGAATGTCTCTCTTTATTACTTGCTTTCTTTAGTTGTTGTTCTATTTTCTTGACATTTAATTTCTTGCACTTTTTACCAACCCCCCTTGGATACCATAACCAATAATACGCATACCTCACTGCAATTCCTTGAGAAGACGACCCGAGACTAATACTCTCAGTTATTTTTATTAGGTTAGACTTGTGACAACCAAAATTAAACTTTGATTTGAGGATCGAATGTCGGTTTGGGCTAAGCTCACAACGAAATTATTTTGTTAAATTCCTAACCGGTAATAATACTCACATCAAGTTTTTGGTGCCGTTGCCGGAGAAATTGCAATGTGTGCTTGTTATTAGTTATTATATATATGTCAATATTGTGAATAACTTGATTTTTGGTTTGTTTGCTAGTTTTTGTTAGTTGTAGCATCTTGTTTTTCTTGCTTCTTGTTAGTTTTTGTTTTCATTTTCTCTTGCTACCATGAATTCTCATCCCTTTGGCTATGAGTTTGGTTCTAACTATGTTGTAGGGAATGGAAGCTACAATGATAACAAGCATCAAGGGTGGAACACTCAAAGATGGGAGGAGCCTCAAGGAATTGATCAACCTTCTTGGCAACAACCTCCGCCGGTTTCTTATAGGTATAATCCAACTCCTAATGCATACCAACCTAATGGATGTGGTGACCCTCATTGTGGTTGTCACCCACAATCACCATATGCATATGACCCCTTCCCCCAACATAGCCTTCAACCACCATACTCACAAGCCCCCTACCACCAAACACCCCCATATGACCCTAATCCTTATCCACCATACTAACCACCTTATGAGCCATATGAACCATACATAGAACCACAACCATTCCAACACAATTACTCCCAAGAACCACCTCAATATACACCATCTTCATACCCTTACCAAGAAGAACCACCTTCCAATTATGAACCCTTTCTCCCAAACAATGAACCATCTCTTCCACCACCACCTTCATTGGACCAATCTCTCCAACCCCTAATGCAAGAACAACAAGAACTTCTAACTCATTACCAAAAGCAAGGGGAAGCTGTGGCTAGCTTAACCAAAGTGATGAGCCAATTGGCATCATTATGCTCAACTATCCAAGATACCCTTATTTTTAAATGTGGAGGATTAGTTGAGGAGCACAATGAAAAAGAGAATTTGGAGCTTCAAGGTGGAGAAGAGGAGTTGAAGCAAGAAGTGCAACAATGGGAGGAAGTTGAGACAATTGAGCCGGAAGGAATGGTTGAAGATTTAGGAGATGTTGAAGGTCCAAGGGAATGTATACTTATAGAACCCTCTTCCAAGAAGCTTGATATTGATGTTGAGGAGGGTGTACAACCTCCAAAGCATATCATAGTTAGAGATCTTGAAGAGGTTGATCAAGAGATAGATTCAATCATTGATGAATTATTATCTATAATTGAATCCTCTCCCATTGGACTTGACATAGAGATTAAAGATGAAGATACACAACCTCCCATACCCTTGGTAAGAAATAAAGAAGAGATTGAATTGGAAAAAAGCTACCAAGAGGAAGAGGTCAAAATTGAAGAAGCTTGCAAGGAGGTGGAAATTGTCAAGGAAGAACACAAGGGAGTAGAGCTTGCAAGGACACTAGAGACACCTCTCCCTAAGCCATCACCATCCATCCTTTCATTTAAGTGGGTAAAATTCTTATCTCTAAGCTTTATTATCCCACTTGAATATGGTTTGCTTGAGATAGATGGTCAACTTAGAGCTCTTTGTGGCTTTAAGAGCAAAGGGGAGATGCTTAGTGGTTGGAAACATCACTCTAGGCTCATTATGGTTGGAAGCTCAAGGTTTAGGAGCAATGGTTGGTGTAAAACTGTTCACACCCTGGGTCGAGCTATCCGACCCGAAATGTTCAGTGACAAAGCGACCGACCTCTTCAGGTCAGGCTATCCGACATCTTCTCAAAGAGGTCGGCCAAATCGACAGGAAAGCCCAATAAAGGGCCCAAATAGAGGAACACGACCCACATCCAAAGGCAATCCAAGCCTATAGAGATAAAGGCGGTTCCCTTGAAGATAAGCTGACTTCACCTAAAATAAGATAAGATAACTAACTTATCTTATCAGAAAGGTCAGCCCACACTACTATAAATACACTGGAGCACCCAGGTATAACTCATACTCTGATTCTACTAAAAATCTGCTTAATACCCATGCTAACTTAAGCATCGAAGTCTCTTGCAGGTACCCCCACCCTCCGGTGACAAAGCATCAGCAGTGCAGCTAGATCAACAAGTCGGACACGACAGCTCCGGCCGCCACTCACCAGCCGGACACGTCAGCACCGACTAGTACAGAAGGTCTCATCCGAGATCGACCTCCAGTTTCAGGTAACCCTCGGAACATTGGCGCCGTTGCCGGGGACCTGGAAGTCATCCCATTACCATGGCGGATGGCCATGACAACGACCATGATTCAGATCTAGAGGACAAAACGCCGCACAAAAATGCGGACGCTACACCAAAAGATACTCCGGAATTTAACGGAGACAAAAACTCATCAAATCCAGGAGTAATAGGAGTGCTTCAAGATCGTTTAAAGCAACTTGAAAGAGAAAGCCAGCATCAACGAGAAGTTGGCAAGGATCTACAAAGAGAGGTAAGGCGACGTCGAGAATTAGAAGATAAACTTCTACAACTCGAAGCCGATCTCAAAGAAAAGGCTACCCGGACCACCCCTGAGGACAACTCACGCAAAGATCAAGATCCATTCACTAGGGAAATCATGAAAACTAAAATTCCCAAGGACTTCAAGCTCCCAGACATGACTTTGTACGATGGCACTACAGATCCCAACCATCACCTCAACAACTTCAGAAGCAGAATGTACCTCACCGATGCATCAGACGCTGTTCGCTGCAAAGCTTTTCCAACGACTCTCACAAAGACAGCGATCAGATGGTTCGACAATTTACCTCCTAAGTCCATCTCAAGCTTTGACGACTTAGCCAAAAAATTTCTGGCCAGATTCTCCATCCAAAAAGACAAGGCTATGCACGCCCCCAGTCTACTAGGAATCAAGCAAGGAGACTGGAAAAGTCTTCGCAACTACATGGAAAGATTCAACAAAACGTGCCTAGATATACAAAGCTTGCCAACAGAGGCCGCTATCATAGGCCTCATCAACGTCCTACGAGAGGGACCTTTTAGTCAATCTATATCAAAGAAATACCCCACATCTCTGGATGAGGTGCAAGAGCAGACGGAGAAGTACATCAACATGGAAGAAAATTCCCGACTTGGGGAAGCCTCGAGATCCGGTTCCACCTACCGAGATAAAGATAAAGAATCCAAGAGGAAGGAAGATCGAACGGGGGAAAAAATCAAAAAGTATCATAATTACACCCCTCTTCGGGTGTCCCTTGTGGATATTTACAAAGAAGTCTGTAACACAGAAAAGATACGCCCAGCTCGACCACTCAAAGGCAAAAGAGGAGGAGGAAATCAGAATGAATACTGTGAATATCATCGAGTCCGAAGGCATTCCACCAACGAATGCTTCGACTTAAAAAACGTCATAGAAAAATTAGTAAGAGAAGGAAAACTAGATCGGATTGGCCGCCCGAGATGATGAGCAAAGAAAGAGAAGAAGGGATGAAGATGTCGGACGAACCGAGCGATCACTTCGTACGCCAGAAAGACATGTCCATATGATACACGGAGGATTTGCAGGAGGAGGAATCTCCAAATCATCCCGCAAAAGATATCTCAAAGAAGTATATCACGTCGAAGGGAAGGAGGAAGCACTCGACATCCCTGCAATCACATTCACCAAAGAAGACGCATCCGGTATCATCTCAGGACACGACGATCCCATGGTCATCACCATCATACTGGCAAATGCCAATCTCCACCACACATTAATAGACCAAGGGAGCTCCGCCGACATCTTATTCAAAACTGCCTTCGACAAGCTCGACTTAGAAGAAAAGGAGCTTAGAGCATACCCGAACAGCATGTTCGGACTGGGAGATACCCCAGTACAACCACTGGGATACGTGTCACTACATACAACCTTCGGAAAAGGGAACTAATCCAGAACACTCAAGATAGACTACATCGTGGTCGACGTGAGTTCAGCCTACAATGCCTTAATAGGTCGGACAACACTAAATCAACTCGGCGCAATAGTCCCAACTCCACATCTATGCATGAAATTCCCAACTACAGAAGGGATATCTACAATAGAAGCAGATCAAAAGATGGCATGCTGCTGTTATAACAAAAGTCTAAACCTCAGAGGCAGAGGAGAAGAGTTCCATACAATTGAGCTTGGTGGAGTTCAGAGACGAGAAGAACTCCGTCCGCAGCCCGAAGGTGAAGTAGAAAAAGTTCAGATCGGAGACACCTCGGACAAAACAACTAATATTGGCACGATCTTAAAGGGAGATGCAAAAGAATTACTAGTACAGTTCTTACGAGATAATGTCGATCTCTTCGCATGGAAAGCTGCAGGCATGCCAGGCATAGACCCCAAGCTAATGTGTCACAAATTGGCGGTCTATCCAGGATCTCGGCCGATACAGCAGAGACGAAGAAAACTTAGGCCAGAACGATCCCAAGCTGTGGAAGAACAGGTACAAGCACTACTGGAGGCAGGATTCATAAGAGAAGTCAAGTACCCATTATGGCTAGCTAACGTCGTCTTGGTGAAAAAATCAAATGGGAAGTGGCGAATGTGCACCGACTACACCGATCTCAACAAAGCCTGCCCAAAAAATCCTTACCCACTCCCAAGTATCGACGCTTTGCTAGATGCTTCATCCGGATATAGATACCTCTCGTTTATGGATGCATATTCTGGATACAACCAAATTTCCATGTATCCACCAGATCAAGAAAAGACCTGGTTTTTAACACCAAAAGCAAATTACTGCTACATCGTGATGCCTTTCGGTCTCAAGAATGCGGGAGCTACTTATCAAAGGCTAATGAATAAAGTCTTTTCAGATCATATCAGAAAAATCATGGAAGTCTACGTAGACGACATGTTAATAAAGATACAAAGTGAAGAGACATTATTGTCTGACCTGGCCTAAGTGTTCGGCACTATAAGGAAGCATGACATGCGACTCAATCCCGCAAAATGCACCTTTGCAGTAGAAGCGGGCAAATTCTTAGGTTTCATGCTCACACAAAGAGGAATTGAAGCAAATCCAGACAAATGCCAGGCTATACTCAACATGAAGAGTCCAACTTGTGTCAGAGAGGTACAATAACTCAACGGGAGATTGGCAGCCTTATCCAGATTCTTAACAGGATCAGTGATAAGATCTCTCCCCTTCTATGCCACTTTAAGGAAAGGAAAGAAGTTCGAATGGACAATAGAATGCGAGCAAGCCTTCCAGGATTTCAAAAGTTTCCTGGGACGACCACCTATCCTAACTCGACCACGAGAGGGAGAACCACTCGTATTATACCTTGCGGTAGGAAGTCGGGCAGTAGCCTCAGCACTGGTTCGAGAGGACGACAAAGGGCAACAACCTGTAAACTTCATTAGTAAAGCGCTGCAGGGATCCGAGCTGAACTACCAAAAAATAGAAAAGTTTGCCTATACTCTCATACTGACATCTCGACGACTTCGCCCGTACTTCCAGGCTCACACCATTAAGGTTCAAACCGACCAGCCCATAAAAGGGATATTGCAGAAAACAGATCTAGCAGGCAGAATTTTACAATGGGCAGTCGAGTTATCCAAGTTTGA
Organism: Arachis ipaensis; assembly: GCF_000816755.2. Taxonomy (NCBI): domain Eukaryota; kingdom Viridiplantae; phylum Streptophyta; class Magnoliopsida; order Fabales; family Fabaceae; genus Arachis; species Arachis ipaensis. The sequence continues at coordinate 54,924,165 of NC_029792.2, forward strand.
CCTCCAATATGAAGCTCGGACAGCCATCAAATCACAGTACTTGGCCGACTTCATTGCAGAATTCACAGATACCCTGGAAACCCCTGCAGAATGGAATCTCTACGTGGATGGGTCCTCGAATAAGACTGGAAGCGGCGCAGGTGTGATGATAGAAAGCAACCAAGGAACCCAAGTTGAGCTTTCCCTCAATTTTGGGTTTCTGGCCTCAAACAACCAGGCAGAATATAAAGCGTTACTAGCTGGTTTGAAGCTGGCTAAGGAGGTTGGAGCTCAAAAACTCAACATCTTCAGCGATTCGCAAGTAGTCACCTCACAAATAACAGGGAGCTACCAAGCCAAAGATCCCACCATGAAAAAGTATTTGGATAAAACCAAGGAACAGCTCGGACAACTCGAGGAATATAAGATCTGCCATATACCCCGCGAACAAAATGCTCGAGCTGATGCACTCTCAAAACTAGCCAGCACCAAACCAGGGGGCAACAATAGAAGCCTTATCCAGGAAATGCTACAGAACCCGTCAATCTCGGAAGAGGAAAAAGTCCTAGCCATAACAAGTCAGGATCAAGGATGGATGACCCCCATAATTAATTATCTCAAAACAGAAACACTCCCCACAGATAAAAAGGAGGCAAAGAGCTTAAAACGGGAGGCTCAGTACTACACTATCATAAACAACACTCTATATAAAAGAGGGATTTCAATACTACTATTAAAATGCGTACTGACCCCCAACACAAGGAAAGTTTTAGAGGAAGTACACAGTGGCATTTGTGGTAATCAACTCGGAGCACAAGCTGTCACAAAAAAAGTACTCCGGGCGGGATTTTATTGGCCAACTCTACAAAAAGAAGCTACAGAGTTTGTAAGGACATGCCCACCATGCCAGAAACATGCCAACTTTCACATCGCCCCGCCAGAAGAGCTCATCAGCGTAACTTCACCTTGGCCATTTGCAAAATGGGGACTCGATCTTCTCGGACCTTTCCCCCAGGGATCAGGACAAGTCAAATTCCTCATAGTAGGGGTAGACTATTTCACAAAGTGGATTGAGGCAGAGCCCCTAGCCAACGCCACTGCTCAAAGAAGCCGAAAATTCCTATATAGGAACATTGTCACAAGGTTCGGGGTTCCATACTCCATCACCACAGACAATGGCACTCAATTCACAGATACAGGCTTCAGAAAATTAGTAGCCGACTTGAACATAAAGCACCAATTCACCTCCGTCGAACATCCTCAAGCCAATGGACAGGCCGAAGCTGCCAACAAAGTCATATTGGCTGGGTCAAAACGGAGATTACAAGACGTAAAGGGAGCTTGGGCTGAAGAGCTTCCACAAGTCCTATGGGCATATCGAATGACGCCACATTCCACCACAAAGGAATCACCCTTCCGATTAGCATACGGAACGGAAGCAATGATCCCGGTAGAGATCGAGGAAGGGTTGCCTAGAGTCGTTCATTACAATGAGGAAGCCAACTCCCAACTTCAAAGGGAAGAGCTCGACCTACTTCCTGAAATCCAAGAAAGAGCTCGGATCAGGGAAGAAGCACTAAAACGTCGAATGGCTTCCAGATATAATCGAAAGGTAGTGCCTAGAGGTTTCACTGAGAATGATCTCATCCTAATCCGAAATGATATTGGAACAACTCGACCCGGAAAAGGAAAGCTGGCAGCAAACTGGAAAGGACCCTACCGAGTCAGAGAAGTACTTGGGAAGGGCTACTACAGACTGTCCGAACTCGATGGACGAGAGCTTCCCAGATCATGGCACGCCTGCAACCTAAGAAGGTACTATACCTAGAGAAGGTAAAAGATCTCATCATAGGATGCACTCTTTTTCCTGAAAAGGTTTTTTAATGAGGCACCAAGTTGAGATTCAGAAATTATCCGACTTAAAGGGATGAAAAACTCCCGCATGTATATATTTGCACTTTCTTTTGAATAAAATATATTTTAGATATTCTACAAATCCTCAAGACGCATTAATCTGAAGCATTCATCGTCCGATTATAAAGCAACAGATCGGCAGAAATGGAAAAACAGATTCACTGCACGATCATGATAAAGACCAATAGAGATGAAAACGCGATTCATCTAAAGTTCGACCAAACAAAGATAAGAAACCACCTTCTACAAATCGGCAAAGATGAACACAGAATAATGCAAGAAGTTATCGAAAGTGATCCTGAAAAAAAACCTGACGAGGTCTTATGGATTGCTAAATAATAACTTAAAGACTGGCCGACGTTAAGAAGTCGGACCAAGTCAACCCAAGTTATCAGCAAATCCCTGGAAAGAGGTCTGGCCAATCCTATAAAAGAGGAATTGCTATAACTTAGAAGGGATCGACATAAAGAAGTCAGTTTCCTACGAAAAACAAGTTATAAAAGTAATCCCTGAAAGAGACCTGACAAAGGTCCAAGAAAGAGGATTACAAAATAACTTAGAAGAGATCGAAATGACGAAGTCGGTCTCCTACAACAGACAAGTTATAAAAGTAATCCCTGAAAGAGACCTGACAAAGGTACAAGAAAGAAGATTACAAAATAACTTAGAAGAGATCGACATGACGAAGTCGGTCTCCTACAACAGACAAGTTATAAAAGTAATCCCTGAAAGAGACCTGACAAAGGTCCAAGAAAGAGGATTACAAAATAACTTAGAAGAGATTGACATGACGAAGTCGGTTTCCTATAACAAACAAGTTATAAAAGTAATCCCTGAAAGAGACCTGACAAGGGTCCAAGAAAGAGGATTGCAAAAATAACTTGGAAAAGGACGACGCAAAGAAGTCGGTCTCCCACAAACAAGTTATAAAAGTAGTCCCTGAAAGAGACCTAACAAAGGTCCAAAAAAGAGGACTACAAAAATAACTGGAAAGAGGACTAACGTAAAGAAATCGGTTATGGATTGCTAGAAATGAATACAAGTAAGAGCCAGAAAACCGAAATACAAGTTGGACCCATACATCCACGACCTCAAAGGATCCAAGCTACAAGCAATAAGCACAAAGCAATCCAAAGAGGCCAAACAGCAAGGCTCCAGCATTCTCAAAACCCAGAAAGGTGCCAAGACAAGTGCAAAAAAGCATGATATAAAATACAATATTATAAACAAGCTTCAGGATCAGGCCCAAAGCTTGAAAGCTACTTGTTGTTTTTTCAAAATAAAAAGTTGCTAAATAAGCAACCAGAAGGAGTATCAAAGGTCAGCAAAATATTCAAATTACAAAATAAAGAGTTTAAAAGCCCACAAGCCGGGCTATCTACACAAACATCCAAGAAAAATCAGCTAAGATCGGGAGCCTTCTCGGCAACATCAGTACGGGGAGAAGGAGGGCGAGTCTGAATAGGCACAGCATCCACGGTACCATCATCCCGGTTCAAGATCTGACAGTCCGGATTAGAAACGGAATGACCGACCTCAACCAGAGGAACTGTAGAAGTTGACACCTTGGCAGAAGGCACAGGGGGAGGATCGACATCGTCATCATCCTGGTCATCAAGGACAATCTTACCATCCCTCACAACATTGTCCAGACTAAAAAGAGTAAGGTCGGCCTCGGGAGCAATAATTCGAACCTGCTCCTTCAGATTCTCGTAAGCAGCATTCACACTGCCAACGAGATGCCCCTGGAGCTCGGAGTAATCAGATCGGGCGTTCTCTAACTCCTCCTTCAAACGCGTTCCCTCCCGATAGGATGTGACGTAGCTGTCTTTATACCTCAATGCCGTGTCCTCGGCCAACTGCACAGAAGCCGCCAGAGCAAGGGAACTCGCCTTTTCATTCTTCAGATCCTTCTCCAGTTTGGCCATCTTCGACTCAAGCTCCTCCTTCAAGCCCTTCATCCGATCGAACTCCTGTTTTGCCTCCTCCATAAAAGATTTAGTGGCATGGAGAGGAAGATTTTGAGCAGTTCGGTACAGGACAGCTCCCATATGTGCCATTTTTACACTACTCCAAGTTATAAAATCTAAATGACGAAGGGGTGATACATCATCCATAGGGAGGACACCGTATGGGCCGATCTGTTGATCTACGAACTCGACCGCGTCAAAATCAGGGGCATTAAGGTTGAAAGGCTCAATTATTTTTTGTTTCTTGTTGGGAGGAGCACCAGAAGTAGCGGCAGAAGTCTGTGGAGGGTCAGCCAGACGAACTCGAGGAGTGGGGATCACCTTCCTCGGCCCAGGAGAACTCGGCACGGGCGGCTTCACCGGAACTTGAGAAGATCCCTCTCCCGCCACCTTGGCCGAGATATTTTGAGTAGCTGCAGCCTTCTTTGCCTTTTTGTAGGCCTTCATGGAATCATTGTTCTTTGATATTTCTGAAACAACAGAATCAACCACAATAATGGGTTACAATCACAGAAAGAGGAAGAAAAATTAAGAAACAAGCACAGAAACAAGTTAGATAGTACCCAAAACAGTTCAAACCGAAGATAGATCACTCAAAAATCTTTTTGTATCAAGATGGGGTGGTTCCCCCCCATAAATCTTCAAGAACAATTACAAAAGCCCGCTAAACCTCGTCAAGCATTTTCCATGTATAGCGAGACACTCTCACACTCTTTTGCCATTCTAGAGGAAAGGCAGGCTCATCATTTTCATCAAGAAAAAGGGGTGGGCCCCCTCAACAGCACGGACTCGGAAGAAATAATTCTTAAAATCTTTAAAAGACTCATCGTACATGGCAAAAACTTTATGCCTCTGGACCGACCTGAAAGAAACCCAGGAAGCTTTCTTTTTGGAAGAACCTCCAGGCTTGGCAGAAACAAAAAGATAGAGAAAAAGAGTTTGAGAAGGCGTTATGCCTAACTCTTGGCAAAGCAGCTGAAATATCTTGATAAAACCCCAATAATTTGGATGAAGCTGGGATGGGGCAATGTTACACGACCACAACAAATCGGTCTCGAAAGCAGTAAATGGAAAAGTAATGTCCAACTGGCTCAAGAAATATTTATAGGCATAGAAGAAAGGACGCTCCCCTCCGACCGAAGTAGGAAAATAAACCCTCTCATCAGAGTCAGGCGCTACAAGCTCGTAATCCCTCTCCCGGGCACTACTACCACAAATCCTATGACGCTTCCTCAGCTCTACACAAAAATCCGCGTCCACCACAGAGACACACATCAAGACAAGGGAGTCTAGCCAATCAGACATCCCCTCAGGAACTTTGGAAGACATCTCTACAATGTTATTGCAAGAAGACATGAGGCCCACTAATCCTACAATAAGAAAAAAAGATTGGATTACTAAAAAACATCTCAGACGAGGAGGAAAATGACTCGACTAATATGATACAGAAGAACAAACAGAAAAGGAAAACCCCAAGACTCAAACCAAAGTCATGGGGCATCCTTTGGAGGCAGTAACAAAGCAAGGTTTCAGGAAAAATCTACAGCTTACGTCCTGGCATCTCTCAAACAAGAAAAGAAGATTTCAAATAACAAACATTTCAGAAAGTCAAAACACAAAAAGTCATCAGAGCCACTATCTTTTTGCAGTCCATCAGCAAAAAGCATCGCCAACATCAAACATGCCAAGCGGAAATCATCAAAAGCACAAACAGAAATGGTGATAACATGCAAAAGCCCTAAAAGCATCAAACAACAGGAAAGGCAAAAAGGTTGATGCAAAAAGGCGAAGAAATTCCCAGAACACACATTACAACAGCAATCAGGCACAGCAAAAGCAGAAAGATCCAAACTTTCTCCAAGCAAAATCAAAACTTTCTCAGAATCAGACAAGAAAATGACGTCGAAAAAAGAAAGGAAGAAAAACCAACCTGAACGAAGAAAGAAGCTTTAAAGGAGATTGAAAGATGGAATCACCCAGAATCGCCAAATGATGCTGCAACGCGAGAAAGGTAAAATACAGGCGAAAACAAAAGTGAGAAAGTGAAGGGAGAAGTTACGGAGAAAGATGAATAAGAGAAACCATTTTTTGATCGTAAAATTCAAAAAGCCAAGAGAAACGGGCAATTAAAACCAATTAATGAAGGTATTTAAAGCCTCGCATATTCCCAAGGCCAAAACGCTAAATACAAAAGCGCGCGCATTCAGAGGAAGCGAAAGAGGAAAACGTTCTACATTCAAAAATTCTACAAAAAGAAAGAAGTCGACAAATGCTCGAGTTCGGCTTCACCAGAGAAGGATCGAAGTCTAAAACCCGACCTCAAAAAGAAAGACCGAGCTCGAGCAGGGGCACTGTTCACACCCTGGGTCGAGCTATCCGACCCGAAATGTTCAGTGACAAAGCGACCAACCTCTTCAGGTCAGGCTATCCGACCTCTTCTCAAAGAGGTCGGCCAAATCGACAGGAAAGCCCAATAAAGGGCCTAAATAGAGGAACACGACCCACATCCAAAGGCAATCCAAGCCTATAGAGATAAAGGTGGTTCCCTTGAAGATAAGCTGACTTCACCTAAAATAAGATAAGATAAGATAAGATAAGATAACTAACTTATCTTATCAAAAAGGTCAGCCCACACTACTATAAATACACTGGAGCACCCAGGTATAACTCATACTCTGATTCTACTAAAAACTTGCTTAATACCCATGCTAACTTAAGCATCGGAGTCTCTTGCAGGTACCCCCACCCTCCGGTGACAAAGCATCAGCAGTGCAGCTAGATCAACAAGTCGGACACGACAGCTCCGGCCGCCACTCACCAGCCGGACACATCAGCATCGACTAGTACAGAAGGTCTCGTCCGAGATCGACCTCCAGTTTCAGGTAACCCTCGGAACAAGAACCAAAATGGATGGGTCTAGGAGGATTGTTTGGTGCCTAAATGAGAATTCAACTTGCTTACCACCCGGACGGAATCACCATGATCAATTTGAAGACGGGTGTGAAAACAAAGTGTGGGATCCCAAATTACAAGAAGAGGATCAACTTTGGGAGCTCATGGTTTGTGAAGAACTTCATCAAAACTTGAAGCTATTAATTTTGAATGATGGAGCTTATTGGAGATTCAAGCATTGGTGGATGTTCAAGGATGGATTCAAGCACAAGCCACCTTGACTAGAGCTCTCCATAAGTCCAACTTAAGGACAATAAAAAAAAGTGCTAGGTGGGATACACCCACCATGGTAACATCTTTTCATTTTTCCTTTTTGTAAATATTGGTAAAATAGGTTTAATTTCATGTTTAGTTTAGTTTGTTAATTTTATTTGAGAGTCTAGTACGTTAAATAAGGTTTTATGGTGTTGTGGTAGCTGTTTGGAAGTTTGGAATGCTTGGTTTGGTGCAAGAACTTGGAAAAATTTTGAAAAACAGAGCACCATGCCACACGTACGCGTCACCAATGCGTACGCGTGACCCCAAGTTTTTCGACCACTCACGCGTACGCCTCGCCCACGTGTACGCGTGACATCCAAATTTTCAGGGCCAGTACAAAAACCAGAGAGTTGCGCGTGGAGTGTGCTGGAATTATGCCTTTGACACAATTTTCACCCACGCGTACGCATCACTTATCTCTCTCTTCACTCACGCGTGCGCGTCGCCGATGCGTACACGTCGCACGCCACTTTTGCCACTCACGCGTACGCATGACACGAAGCGTACACATGATCTTGCCCTGTTTCACCACTCTTCTTTTCTTCTTTTCTTTCCATTTCTTTCCTTCTTCTCTCTACTCCTCTTTTCTTTCCACCATTCAACCATCATCCAACACTACCAATCACCATCTATCACCAACTCTTTTAGTTAGTTAATTAATTAGTTTAGTTTTTGTTTAATTTTTTTTATTTTTCATTATAGATGTTGGATTATTAATCTTGTTTGTTATCTACTGCTGCTGATTATTAATAAGATGTTATTTTAACATCATTGTTGTTATTTTTCATTGTTGGACTTCTTTTATTGAGGTTACCTTTTGTTACTTGGTTTTGAATTTTTCATGTTTGACATCTTTGCATACCAAGTACTTATACATTGCCTTCAAGTTTCCTAAATTTTTTAAATTACATGTTTTGGCCAGCATGTGATTTGATTTCATTATCTATAATGAGGCAATTCGTGTGTTATCAATGTATTTTTTGTTAGGTGATGCTTGTTTATGATTGACCATTATCTACATCACCTATTTCATGCATTGAGATTTTGAAATTGTGAAATTGGATCGAAGGCTTACCTATTGACATGTTTTTGAGCTTTGTAAAGCTTTGTGGACCATGCTTGCTATGTGATTGATTTTCACTTCTATCTTCTTTTTCCTATGTTTCATAGCACCCATGTGTTCTACCTCTATGTCACTTAGGTGTTGCAACAACTCCAATATGTGTCATTATTTGATGTGTGAGATCTATATTTCATTTTGTTCATTAAAGCTAACTTACACATCAATTAATGTCCATTCATTATCCAATTCACAATTGCTTGATTTTTGCTTGAATGCTTTTATGCTTCTTTATTGCTTGTTTGGTTGTCTTAACCTTCAAGTTTTCTTTGAAGCATTTTCAGCACACTAGAATGAGTGAAGTGCACCCATCTTTTGCATAATTGTGACATGGCTTTTAAATACTCGGGTGGAAGTTCTAAACTGCGCGCAATCTTAGAACTCACACACCTATTTTTCATTAATGTCACACTAATGCACTCACTTCATTCTAGTGATCCTTATCTCATTCCGACAATTTACACTTCTTTGCTTTTGCATTCTCTCATCTTACGGTGTTATTTTCTATTTTTCATGGGTGAGTCATCATAAGCAAAAACGGAAGTGGAAGAAAGAACATGCAGCACCGGTTGATCCACCACTTGAAGGTGGCAATCCGGAAAGTCGCCGTACCCCCTTGCTCATCTCTGAATACACCGAGGATGGTGCAAACTTTTAAGTGTGGGGAGGTCGTGGCCGTGTGGTCAGCCCCTCTGATCTAAGAACCAGACGTCCAAAGATTATCAAAAGATTAGTAAGAGGTCCTATTTATAATAAACTAGCTGCTAGGGTTTACATGAGTAAGTAATTGATGCATAAATCCACTTTCTGGGCCCACTTGGTGTGTGTTTGGGCTGAGCCTGAGTGTTGCACGTGCAGAGGCCATTTGTGGAGTTGAACACCAGTTCTTGTGCCAGTTTGGGCGTTCAACTCTGGTTTTGGATCCTTTTCTGGCGCTGGACGCCAGATTTGGGCAGAAGGCTGGCGTTGAACGCCAGTTTACGTCATCTATTCTTGGCCAAAGTATGGACTATTATATATTGCTGGAAANTCCTTTAGGCCCTCCTATCCACTGATGCTCAAAGCCTTGGGATCCTTTTTATTTGCCCTCGCCTTTTGGTTTTAAGGGTTATTGGCTTTTTCTGCTTGCTTTTTCTTTTTCTTTCTATTTTTTTTTCTATTCTTTTTTTCGCCCCCTTTTTTTTTTCTTTTTTTTTTCTACAAGCTTTGTTCTTTGCTGCTTTTTCTTGCTTCAAGAATCATTTTTATGATTTTTCAGATTATCGAATAACATGTCTCCTAGTCATCATTCTTTCAAGAGCCAACATATTTAACATTCTTAAACAACAACTTCAAAAGGCATATGCACTGTTCAAGCATTCATTCAGAAAACAAGAAGCATTGTCACCACATCAATATAATTAAGCTAAGTTCAAGGATAAATTCGAAACTCATGTACTTCTTGTTCTTTTGAATTAAAACATTTTTCATTTAAGAGAGGTGATGGATTCATAGGACATTCATATCTTTAAGACAGAGTTTACTAACTACTAATGATCATGTAATGAAGACACAAACATAGATAAGCCCATAACATAGAAAACGAAAAAAAAAAAGAAATAAGAACATCTACTTCTTCTCCAATCATGATGCTATGGATCATGATGGCCCGGTCTATAGTAACTTCAGACCGGTTGCTAGTGGGAATGATTGAGCATTGAATGAACTCCAACCATCCTCTAGCTATAGGCTTGAGGTCCAATCTTCTTAGTTGAACCGGCTTGCCTTTGGAGTCAACCTTCCATTGAGCTCCTTCTACACATATGTCCATAAGAACTTAGTCCAACCTTTGATCAAAGTTGACTCTCCTTGTGTAGGGGCGTGCGTTCTCTTCCATGTATGGCAAGTTGAACGCCAACCTCACATTTTCCGGACTAAAATCTAAGTACTTCCCCCGAACCATTGTAACATAGTTCTTTGGATCCGGGTTCTTACTTTGATCATGGTTCTTGGTGATCCATGCATTAGCATAGAACTCTTGAACCATTAGGATGCCGACTTGTTGGATGGGATTTGTTAGAACTTCCCAATCTCTTCTTTGAATTTCATGTCGGATCTCCGGATACTCATTTCTTTTGAGTTTAAAAGGGACCTCAGGGATCACCTTCTTCTTGGCCGCAACATCATAGAAGTGGTCTTGATGGGCTTTGGAGATGAACCTTTCCATCTCCCATGACTGGGATGTGGAAGCTTTTGTCTTCCCTTTCCCTCTTCTAGAGGATTATCCGGTCTTGGATGCCATCAATGGTAATGGAAAAACAAAAAAGCTTATGCTTTTACCACACCAAACTTAGAATATTGCTCGCCCTCGAGCAATAAACAAAAGAATAGAAGAAGAAGAAGAAGAAATATGGAGAGGGAGAGGGAGATGTGGTTTTGGCCAAGAGGAGTGTAGAGGGGTGTGTTGTGTGAATTTGATGAAGAATGGAGGTCTTTATATAGGGAAGGGAGGGGGGGTTAAGGTTCGGCCATATGGGTGGGTTTGGGTGGGAAATTGGTTTTGAATTTTGAAGGTAGGTGGAGTTTATGAGGTAGGTTTATGGGGAAGAGTGGATGGATGTGAGTGGTGAAGAGGTGATGGGGAAGAGAGTTTGAGGTGATTGGTGAAGGGTTTTTTGGGGAAGAGTGGTTATGGGATTGTATGAAAGAGAGTGGTGAGAAGGAGTGAGTGGAGGTAGGTGGGGATCCTGTGGGGTCCACAGATCCTGAGTGGATCCTGTGGGGTCCACAGATCCTGAGTAGATCCTGTGGGGTTCACAGATCCTGAGGTGTTCAAGGATTTACATCCCTGCACCCATTAGGCATGTAAAAATGCCTTTGTACCCAACTCGGGGCGTTCAGCGCCAGGTTGGTGGCCATTTTGGGCGTTCAACGCCCATTTGTGTGCCATTTCTGGCGTTGAACGCCAGAACCATGCCTGTTCTGGCGTTCAGCGCCCAGAAGCTGCCCATTTTGGGCGTTCAGCGCCAGAACCATGCTCTGTTCTGGCGCTGAACGCCAGACAGATGCTCCTCCACGGTGTGATTTTTCTTCTGCTGTTTTTGATTCCATTTTCAATTTTTATATTTATTTTGTGACTCCACATGATCATGAACCTAAGAAAATATGAAAAACAAAAACAATAAAAATAAGAATTAGATAAACATTGGGTTGCCTCCCAACAAGCGCTTCTTTAATGTCAATAGCTTGACAGTGGGCTCTCATGGAGCCTCACAGATGTGCAGAGCTTTGTTGAGACTCTCCAACACCAAACTTAGAGTTTGGATATGGGAGTTCAACACCAAACTTG
>NC_029792.2:54938006-54967487 GCF_000816755.2 Arachis ipaensis
CATGTTTTGAGTGTTTTGAGCTAGGAACACATAAGCATGTGAGTTTTGAGCCAAATCGCGTGGTTACATCATATAACCACTATTTCCATTCTTGTGTGTATTATTCTCTTTCTGTGATTGTAATCTTTGATTTATTTGATTCATTATTTTAAATATATATATAATAAGCTTAGTCAAAATAATGAAATTTTTCAAGAAATTTATCTATAGGGCACCCCAATTGATTTGAATAAAATTTTTTTTTAGAATTTGCTTGAATTATATATATTGTGGAACATGTTTTGAGCTAGGAACACATAAGCATGTGAGTTTTGAGCCAAATCGCGTGGTTACATCATATAACCACTATTTCCATTCTTGTGTGTATTATTCTCTTTCTGTGATTGTAATCTTTGATTTATTTGATTCTTTATGTCCATTATTTTATATATGAATGCACTTATATGATTGAGGCCATTGTTTCAAATAGCTCACTTACCCAAATAACCTACCTTTTATCTACCATTGTTAGCCAACTTTGAGCCTATGCTAAACCCATTTGTTCTTAATTTTAGCACATTACAAGCCTTAAAGCGAAAAATAATAAATGTGCTTAATTTGGATCTTTGATTAGCTTAGGCTACTGAGAGTGTTTATCATTCAAATTTGGAAAGTTTGGGAACATTGGGTGAGATAAAAGTGTATTTTTGTATTTTTGTTGAAAATTTTGGGAATTAGGTACGTACTCATGTATTAATTAAATGATAAACCATATGCATTGATAATTTTATGTATACTTTATTACAAAAAAATACAAAATAAAGAAAAATAAAAAGAAAAAAAAATAGAAAAAGAAAGAAATAAAAGGGGACAAAATGCCCTAAAGTAAAGTTCACTAATAATCAATGCATATGTGTTGTGATAAAAAAGAGAATGCATGAGTATGTGAAAAAGTGAAGAATGGGTAGTTAGGTTAGCATTTAAATTGTATAGGTTGTCATAGGTTAGGTGGGAAGTTTAAGTTAATCAAAGATTCAAATTTCTAGTCCACTTGACCAAATACAATCTCATCTTGACTCTAGCCCCATTACAACCTTTGGATAAGTCCTCATGATATTTGTATGCATGCATGCCAGATTCAAAAATTTGAGTGATAGTTTAGTGATAATATATATATTCTTTCTGAACCAAAGGAGGGCAATGATATCGGATTTTTGAAAATATGTCTAAACTCTTCCGTTCACTCTCTAGACGTCTCTCCATTAGGGGATCTTCACCGTCTTCTTCTTTACCCCATTCTTCTTCCAATCCTCTTATTTTGAAAGTAACTCGGCCTGAGGAACTTTCTCCCAAACACAATATCTTCGAAGAAGAAGTGTGCTTTGAAGATATCAATCAAGTCATAGACAATTGGAAAATATCAAAAATCCCTCAAGATGAGTTATATGTCCCTGATGACAACAAAAGAAAACCAGATTACATTATCAAAACCGCTGAAAATAATATTCCTCTAGGACCAGACTCCGGTGAGGAATTCCATCTTTTAACCAAATAATCTGTCAGAGAACATGCCCGTCACTACAAATATCTTCACATATGGTGTGTCCAAGTCGCTGTCAAGCCTCTCATCAGAGAAGGTTTGAATGCTTCCATCCTTATGTGCCTTAGAGACATTAGGCACAATGATTTCCTAGATTCCTTACTCGGAAGAGTTGAAACAAGCCTTGGACACGGTCCAGTTTACTTCAACTATTTTCCAAAACAAACGGTCAGTTTGTTAGATGTCAACATCCTTGACTCCCTTTTTCTAAGCATCCGAATTCATGGTCTTAACATGAAAGAAGGATCCATCCTAGCCGCTTTAATCTATAGGATTCAATACAAGATCATGAACACTTGTAATTCTAGAGTCCTTCTTAAATCCCAAGATCGTAAAACTACTTTGTTTGTCACAGACATGACAAAGGCCAACGTCACGGTCCTAAGGCTCATAAAGTGGGATGAAATTGACCTTCCCTAGTCATGGTCAATTGATAGAGCCATTCCAATGCAACCTAGACAAGCACCTCTCTTACGAGAAATAAAACAGGATGAATCAGGAAAAGTAGAGATTTTCTTTGACAGACGAAACTCTTTTTCCTCCAGATCGGAAGCAGGAACATCTAATGATTTTGCTTTAGCAAGAAGATCTTTTTCTATGACTTCACAATCTCAGTTTTCAAGTAAAATTCCCAGATCTGTAAATTTTGGAATTAACATTTCAGGAGTACAAAATAATTCAAACATTTCTCAACCATTTTATCAAACTGATGATGATGTTGAATTACAATCTATTCAATCTCCAACATACTCTTCTTTGAATGATGATGCCCATGAATAGCACAGAATTTGTTATAAACAAAGAAACTTTACGAAAAAACCTTTACTCTAAGGAATATAATCTCCATAGAGAATGGTATTTACGTACATATACAGCTTCTCAAATCTCATCATTTAAAGAAAAGTATTACAATTTTCTCAATGAGGCCAGAATGCATATTCCTTTCTTTGAATGGTTTCATGCTTATTCCATTAAAATAATATCAATTATCTTTTTAAAAATAAAAAACTTTCGTCATCAGTGAATGTTATTTCAACCTGGAAAGTTAAAGATGGAAATTTAATCGGATCTGAGTTTTCTCCAAAAAGATCTTTTGTTATTTCAAATACGGAAGGACATAACCCGGTTATGGCCTCTCCATTTAAAACGAAAAATGTAGATGAAGCTGTCGCCCCAAAAGATATTAAAAATCTCATTGAACAATCAAATTATACTAATAGGTTTTTACAATGTATGGGTGACAACTTTTCATCTTCAGGATCTTTTTTGTCTTTGAAAAATGTTCATGAAGCCTCTACTTCTAAAACTATTGAAAAATCCCTTTTTAAACCTTTCAAAATGAGTAGCAAGGCTAAATAGAGTCTTAAAACTTCTATTTTGAAACAAGAATCTAGTGATTCTGAAGTCATGCAAAAGATCAACCAACTCTTAAATCGTCTTAGTACTGTCCCTGAAACTCCTACAAACTCTGGTGAATCTACATTTCAGATACAAACTCGCGCATCCAAAGCCATTAATGCCCTTAACCAAGACTCTAATGAGTCTTCTTCAGACCAAAGTGACGATTCTGGAAAATCATCCCTCAAAGTTAGCCCTATCATGAAAACTTCTATGACTAAGTAGAAGAGTTTAACCAAACCCTCTGCACTTAGTTTTAATCGTAAGTTTGCCCCTGATCTAGCTCTCAAAGAAAGAGAACTAGGTTTTGTCAGCTTCAATGCCAACAATGTCTATGAATGGAACATAGATGGCAAAACTGAATACAACATCATGAGCATGCTCATGAAACCTCTGAGGAAGCAATAGCCAATGTTATTGTTTCTGGATTCTCAGGTTAACTCAAAGGTTGGTGGGATAACTACCTTTCTGATGACAAAAAATAATCAATTTTTTCTGCCATAAAAGTTAATGATCAAAACAAACCCATCCTTGGAGATGACGGGGAGCCTATCCTTAATGCTGTTAACACTTTAATCTTTACAATAACAAGCCATTTCATCGGTGACCCATCTCTTTGGAAAGAACGTTCTGTTGAATTACTTTCCAATCTCAGATGCAAAACTTTGTCTGACTTCAGATGGTACAAAGACACCTTTCTTACTAGGTCTATACTAGAGAAGACAGTCAACAACCTTTCTGGAAGGAAAAATTCCTAGCCGGACTTCCCAAATTCCTGGGAGATAAAGTAAGGGACAAGATTCGTAGCTTAACACCAGATGGGATAATTCCCTATGATGCGTTAAGTTATGGCCAAATTATCTCTTTTATCCAAAAAGTTGCTCTAAAGATCTATCAAGATGATAAGATCCAACGGCAACTTGCTCGTGAGAAAAAATAAAATCGTATCAATTTGGGAACTTTCTGTGAACAATTTGGTTTTCCTGCGTGTCATTCGAGGAAATCTAAAAGATCATCCAATCAAAAAGTTTTTAAACCTTATCCTGAAAATAATTTCAGAAGACCAAGAAAAAGTTTTCAAAGAACCAAGAATGAAAAAGGTTTCCAAAAGAATTTCCAAAAGTATCCCTAGAAAAATCCCATTATTTGCCATACATGTAAAAAACCAGGACATGTTAGCAAATACTGTAGGTTAAAAGAAAAGATTAATAATCTGAATCTTGATCCTCAGATTGAGGAATAGATTAACAATCTTTTAATCGAAAGTTCAGATGATGAATCTGGACTAGAATCCTCGGATGATATCAATAATATCCAAGTTGATGATATTAAATCATCCTCGGATTCCAATGTCAAGAAAATTAATGTTTTATCCAAAGATCAAGATCTCTTATTTGATGCTATAGAAGCTGTTGAGGATCCAGAACAAAAGAAAGACTTTCTTTTGAAATTAAAAAAATCTTTACAAAAGGAAAAGAAACCCTAGAACCTTGTCCTTAGTAATAAATATGATGTTAAACCCATTTTCAAAAAATTAGAAAAATAAGTTATTCGTCTTATAACCATTCAGGATCTCCATACTGAGGTCAACAACCTTAAAAAATAAATTCGAGAGATCAAAAGAAATCAAGACAATCATCAACTCATTCTCTCACAATTAATGCAAGAAGAAGAGTCTGATGATGAAGAACTTGATTCTCTTATAAAGCAACCTGAGTTTTCAGAAAAACAAGAAAATGAAATTTCTAACGACAATGATGAAAAAGAAATCCTGAGAATAATAAACATATTTTCATTTATGAAATTTCGTATTAATATCCGGATTGTCGTTAAAGATTTTGTTCTTGAAACCATAGCACTTTTTGACTCAGGTGCAGATTCAAATTGTATTAAAGAAGGTCTGATCCCCACAAAGTATTTTGAAAAGACTACTGAACGTCTTAGCTTGATAATGGGTGAAAGACTAAATATCAAATTCAAATTATCCAACGCTTTTGTTGAAAAGGGTAATCTTAGGATTCTGACCAATTTCATCATAGCAAAGGATATCAAAATCGATGTAGTCCTGGGGACGCCTTTTATAATCCTTTTGTATCCATACCTAGCAGATTTTTCTGGAATTACCTCTTATGTGGGTGGACAGGAAACTTTCTTTGAATTTCTAGACTCACCAATCCAAAAATATCTGAACCTAATTGAATCTAAAACTAAACAGATTTGTTTTTTGAAAGAAAAAATCTCTTTCAAAATCCTTGAATCCCAACTTTTCCAACCAAGGATTCAAGAAAAAATCAAAAGTCTTTTAAATCAAATTGAAAAGTCAATCTGTTCAGATCTGTCTTATGGCTTCTGAAAAAGGAAAGAACACATTGTTGATCTTCCTTATGAAAAAGATTTAAAAGAATCACGAATCCCTACAAAAGCTCGCCCTATTCAAATGAACGAGGAGCTTTTGCAGCATTGTCAAAAAGAGATTAAAGATCTTTTGGACAAAGGATTAATTTGTCCAAGTAAGAGTCCTTAGCCCTGCTCAGCTTTTTATGTCAATAAGCAAGCTGAGATAGAACGAAGAACCCCCAGGCTTGTCATCAATTACAAAGCTTTGAACCAAGCTTTATAGTGGATTCGTTATCCTATCCCAAACAAAAAAGATTTGCTCAATAGGCTAAACTCAGCAAATATCTTTACAAAATTTGATATAAAATCTGGTTTTTGGCAAATCCAAATCAAAGAATCTGACAGATATAAAACTACATTTACAGTTCCATTCGGTCAATATGAATGGAATGTAATGCCGTTTGGTCTGAAAAATGCCCCATCTGAATTTCAAAAAATCATGAACGATATTTTTAACCCATATTTAAACTTTGCAATCGTTTATATAGACGATGTCTTAATCTTCTCTCAAACTTTAGGAGAACATTTCAAACATGTTAAAACTTTTATGTACATCATCCAGAAAAACGGACTTGCTGTTTCTAAATAAAAAATTGTCCTTTTTCAAACAAAAATCCGTTTTCTTGGTCATATGATTTCCCAAGGAACTATAACTCCAATCGAAAGATCAATTTTATTTGAAGAAAAGTTCCCAGACTATATCTTTGACAAACCTCAACTCCAGAGGTTCCTAGGATGTCTTAATTATGTCTCGAAATTCATCCCAAATCTTAACAATCTTATTAAGCCTCTTCATGATAGGCTTAAGAAAAATCCTCCACTTTGGACGGACAAACATTCTAAGATCATCAGATTTCTTAAAACTAAAGTTCGCAATCTTCCTTGTCTGTACCTACCTGTTCCCATGCATTCAAAATCATTGAAACAGATGTATTTGATTTAGGATATGGTGGTATCTTGAAACAAAAATTGCATGATAAAGAGTGTATCATTGCATTCACATCAAAGCATTAGAATAGTACTCAACAAATCTATTCCACCATCAAAAAAGAAATTTTAGCCATCGTTTTGTGCATCACAAAATTCTAGTCTGATTTACTCAATCAAAAATTTTTAGTCCGAGTTGATTGCAAATCGGCTAAAGAAGTTTTACAAAAAGATGTTAAAAACCTTGCATCAAAACAAATTTTTGCCAGATGGCAAGCCATCTTAAGCATATTTGATTTCGATATTGAGCACATCAAAGATAACTCAAATTCTCTCCCTGACTTTCTCACACGTGAATATTTGCAGGGAGACAAGCAAGGACAAGATGCCTAAAAAGGCAACATTAGCGTCTATAAGAGGCAGAGGCATTCGCCTAGCCCTACCAGGGCCAACCAAAAAATCAGGGTCAAGCACCCCAACTGGGTCATCCATCCAACAACCTACCCAACAACCTTCTACAAATCCAGCCCAATAATCCATTGAACTAGCAATCAATCAAGCCAAACAGACTAAGGCAGACTACGCCTTCCCAATCGAAACCCTCTTGGCCTTACAAGACCAAGGTCTCACTAAAATTAACAAAAAATCTTGGGCTGACATTTGCAGTGAGTCAGATGAAGAAATTGACTTAACTCAACTGATATCCCAAGTAGCCAACCAAAAAATAGTCGTACAAAAACCAAGAGAAAAGGCCATAGTCCTAACACCACAAACATCCACAATCACTACCAAAACAAAAAAAAACCCAGGCCAATTACATATCCACAAACAAATACTCAAACATTATCCAAATGGAGCCTGAATTTTGGGATAACTCCCCAAACAAAGTCATCCCAAAAATCTTTCCTACTGGATTCCATTTCAAGCCATTTGCACCCAATAAGACTCGCCAATTTTATGAATTCATTTTAATAGATACTGACTCAGTATCTATTAAACATTACAAGGACAAAACCAATCCTGACTTCATAACCCATTCAAAGATCCAAATCCTCAAAGTTTTGACCCCAAAGCAATTTGGGAACAATCTAAACAAAACCCAAAAGTTTTCTCAAAATTATGACCCAATAGGTTTTAATTATTGGGACTACATGGAAGCCTGGACTAAAATATTTTGGTTTCAAAATACTCAGTATAGACATTCATGGTTAATCTATTTTAAAAGAAAATCAAATTATGTTTTTCCAAATTGGTTCTACTAATGGTGGGACTTCTTTGGGCCAATCCCAGAAATCCTACCCTCACCTACCGATGAAGGGTATAAACTTTTTCAATCAAAATTTGACATTCAGGAAATATGTGTTCCTGTAATGTTAAAATTTTCTCAATTTTCCCACTGGCATGGGTATTCTCCTGGCAGTACAAATATACAAAACCAGACCACCCTAAATCATTTCCAATCTTACAAAGGCATGGTTACGTGAAATGGTGGTCTCAATTTGATTCATCAATGGCCTATTCAGAAAAGGTCAGAGAATGGTTCAAAACCAATCCCAGTAGTCAGAAGATCTCAGATCCAGAACGGCTTCGTTTCTCAATCAAAAAGATCAAATCCAGGCAGCCCTCGTAGCCTCACAATCGAAAGGGTCAATCAAAGGAAAGCTTCAACAAATCCTTCTCTTACTTCAAGAAGATGAAGAGTCCTCATCTGAGGAAGAATGTGATGAACAAGATCAAGATAGACAAACTGAAGAAGATTGTTTCGAAGTTTGCCTAGGTGATGATTAAAACCCAAAAAATGTAATTACCAAGACAATATAGGGAGTTGTTTGAAATCGGTACTGTAGATATAGTTCAGGTCACACTTACCTACACTGTAGAAACAGTAGAATTGTCAATTATAAAAGGCGGCTTTGCTCTCATTGTAAGGCACCCTTCAGTTTACACAATCATAGAGATAGGTTAGAGAGAGAAGCTCTGAGTGTTCTCTTGTAAGCTCTTCAGCTCCTCTTCTTTTCTCTTCTTCTTTTCAATCAGTTTTCTAATAAATATTTACCCAGTTCCTCATCTTCGTGTTTTTCATATTTAACTTTCTGCTTCTGCATATGTGTGCGGACTACCGCCACATCTAACTTCATACTAACTTGCATATGCGTGCGGATTACTGGTGCACTGAATTTATGATTACACTTTTCACAACTCCGCACAACTAACCAGCAAGTGTATTGGATCGTCCAAGTAATACCTTACGTGAGTTAGGGTCGATCCCATAGAGATTGTCGGCTTGAGACAATCTATGATTATCTTATAATTCTTAGTCAGGAGATTCAATTGATATAATTGATTTTGTTTATGAAAAGTAAATAACATGAAATAAATGGTACTTGTGATTCAGTAGTGAGAAACAGGTTGAGGTTCCGGAGATGCTCTGTCGTCTGGATCTCTACTTTCCTATTGTCTTCTTCTCCAAACACGCATGGCTTCCTTCAATGGCAAGCTATATGATCCTCTCGGATGAAAAATACCAGGTACGATCTCTGCACGGCTAATCAACTGTCGTATTTTTCGTCTCGGATGAAAAATATCAGGTACAGCTACGGCACGGCTAATCATCTGTCGGTTCTCACTAGCGTCGGAATAGGATCTCTCTATCCTTTTGCACACTGTCATTGCGCCCAACATTTGTGAGTTTGAAGCTCGTCACAGTCATCCCCTTCCAGATCCTACCCGGAATACCACAGACAAGGTTTAGACTTTCCGGATCCCAGGAATGCTACCAATTGGTTCTAGCCTCTACCACAATGGTTCTGATCTCACGGACTCGGTCCGTGAATCAGAAACCCAAGAGATACGCACTCAAGCTATTGCCCAATGACTACATTGAGCTCAGGTAGAACGGGAGTAGTTTTCAGGCACACGTTCATAAATGTGAGAATGATAATGAGTGTCACGGATCATCATCTTCTCCAGATTGAAGTATGAGTGAGTATCTTAGAACAGAATCAAGCGTGATTGGATAGAAAACAGTAGTAATTGCATTAATCCATTGAAACACAGCAGAGCTCCTCACCCCCACCTATGGGGTTTAGAGACTCATGCCGTAGAAGATACAATATGAAGTGTAAAAAATGTTATGAGTTGCAAAATGAATCTCTAAAAGTAGTTTTTATACTAGACTAGTAACTTAGGTTTACAGAAAATGAGTAACTAAGTGCAGATAGTGCAGAAATCCACTTTCGGGACCTACTTGGTGAGTGTTTGGGCTGAGCTTTCAAGCTTTCTTGTGCATATACCTCAAGTTGGAGTTAAACGCCACCCTGGGTGCCAAAATGGGCATTTAACGCCAAGAATTATGCCAGTTCTGGCGTTTTACGCCAGAAAGTTTTTGGCTGGCTTTCAACGTCAGTTTGGGCCATCAAATCTCGAGAAAAGTATGAACTATTATATAATTCCGGAAAGCCCAAGATGTCTACTTTCTAACCCAATTAAGAGCGCGCAAATTAGGCTTCTGTAGCTCCGGAAAATCTACTTCGAGTGCAGGAAGGTCAGAATCCAACAGCATCTGCAGTCATTTTTCAGCCTATGAATCAGATTTTTGCTCAGGTCCCTTAATTTTAGCCAGAAAATACCTGAAATTATAGAAAAATACACAAACTCATAGTAAAGTCCAGAAATGTGATTTTTGAATAAAAACGAATAAAAATATAATAAAAAGTAACTAAATTATACTAAAAACTATGTAGAAACAATACCAAAAAGGGTATAAATTATCCGCTCATCACAACACAAAACTTAAATTATTGCTTGTCCCCAAACAACTAAAAACAAAATAGGATAAAAAAAATAGAATATACAATAAATTTCAAAATATCAATGAAGCTTAGTCCCAATTAGATGAGCGGGACTAGTAGCCTTTTTGCTTCTAAACAGTTTTGGCATCTCACTTTATCCTTTGAAGTTCAGAATAATTGGCATCCACAGGAACTCAGAATTCAGATAGTGTTATTGATTCTCCGAGTTCAGTATGTTGATTCTTAAACACAGCTACTTTATGAGTCTTGGCCGTGACCCTAAGCATTTTGTTTTCCAGTATTACCACCGGATACATAAATACAACAGACACATGACTGGGTGAACCTCTTCAGATTGTGACTCAGCTTTGCTAGAGTCCCCAGTTAGAGGTGTCCAGAGCTCTTAAGCACACTCTTTTGCTTTGGACCACGACTCTAACCACTCAGTCTCAAGCTTTTTACTTGGACCTTCGTGCCACAAGCACATGGTTAGGGACAACTTGATTTAGCCGCTTAGGTCAGGATTTTATTCCGTTGGGCCCTACTATCCATTAATGCTCAAAGTCTTGGATCCTCTATACCCTTGCTTTTTAGTTTAAAGGGTTAATGGCTTTTTCTGCTTGCTTTTTCTTTTACCTTCTCTTTCTTTATTTTATTTTATTTTATTTTATTTTATTTTTTTCACCATTTTTGTGTTTTTCACTGCTTTTTCTTGCTTCAAGAATCAATTTTATGATTTTTCAGATTATCAATAACATTTCTCTTTCTTCATTATTCTTTTAAGAGCCAACAATTTTAACATTTATATGCTTCACTATGAAAAATATGCACTGTTCAAGCATTCATTTAGAAAACAAAAAGTATTGCCACCACATCAAAATAATTAGACTAATTTCAAGATAAATTTCGAAATTATGCACTTCTTGTTCTTTTGCAAATAAAAACATTTTTCATTTAAGAAAAGTGAAGGATTCATGGAATCATTCATAGCTTTAAGACATAGACTCTAAACTTTATTGATCATGGAATAAAAATAAGACATAAAATAAACATAAAAGCAGACTAATAATAATAAAAGAAAGAAAATTAAAGACATAAAAATAAATGACTCTAATACTAATGCTTATGTAACTCTTAAAATAGGTTTCTAATAATAAAAGTTATCATAGAGGGGTAGGTGCTCCTTCAATCTGTGGGACGTCCAACTCTTCAAGGGACAGCTTCTGACGCTTTAGCTCCTGTATTTCACGCCCTTGTTTCTCTTGTTCTATGAGCATTTTGTAGAGCATGCTGTTTTGATTCTGGTGCTCTTCTTTGAGTTGATTCACAGCTTCCTGCAGCTTGGTGACAGATGCTTCTAAGTGGGCCCAATAGTCAAATTGATGATTTTCTGGGAGGAGCTCATGCGCCCCCCTCTTGATGAGGTTATCTTGAATTTGAGGTCCATCCATCACTTTTTTGGTGATTGGGCGTTCAACTGTGATATATTGGTGCACGAAATCGTGATTGTTCATTCCCTAGCAACGGCGCCAAAAACTTGGTACGCACGTTCATAATCTCAATTCTTTGTCACAACTCCGCACAACTAACCAGCAAGTGCACTGGGTCATCCAAGTAATAAACCTTACGTGAGTAAGGGTCGATCCCACAGAGATTGTCAGTTTGAAGCAAGCTATGGTCATCTTGTAAATCTCAGTCAGGCGGATTCAAATGGTTATGGAGATTTGATAATTAAAATATAAATAAAATATAAACTAAGATAGAGATACTTATGTAATTCATTGGTGAGAATTTCAGATAAGCGAATGGAGATGCTTTGCTCCTTCTGAATCTCTGCTTTCCTACTGCCTTCATTCAATCATTCATACTCCTTTCCATGGCATGCTGTATGTTGGGCATCACCGTTGTCAATGGCTACTTCCCGTCCTCTTAGTGAAAATGGTCCAAATGCACTCTCACCGCACGGCTAATCATCTGTCGATTCTCGATCATGTTGGAATAGGATCCAGTGATCCTTTTGCGTCTGTCACTACGCCCAACACCCGCGAGTTTGAAGCTCGTCACAGTCATCCCTTCCTAGATCCTAATCGGAATACCACAGACAAGGTTTAGCCTTTTAGGATCTCAGGAATGGCCGCCAATAATTCTAGCTTATACCACGAAGACTCCAATCTTTCGGAATGGAGGCTAAGAGATAAACGCTCAATCCATGGTAGAACGGAAGTGGTTGTCAGGCACGCGTTCATAGGTTGAGAATAGTGACGAGTGTCACGGATCATCATATTCATCATGTTGAAGTGCAAGCGAATATCTTAGAATAGGAATAAGCTTGAATTGAATAAGAAAACAATAGTACTTTGCATTAATTCATGAGGAACAGCAGAGCTCCACACCTTAATCTATGGGGTGTAGAAACTCCACCGTTGAAAATTACATAAGTGAAAGTGGTCCAGGCATGGCCGAATGGCCAGCCCCCCTAATCGTGATCAATAATCAAAAGTGATACAAAGATAGTCTCAAAAGTGATCAAAAGATGTGAAATAAATCACTAAAAGTAGTTTTTATACTAAACTAGTAGCTAGGGTGAAAGAGCAGAAGACTGATGGTTTAGAGGTTATAGTAAACTCTCGTTGCAAGTATAGTTACTAAACCAAGCAATCAACCTTTCTTACAAACGTTTTGGTTGTCACAAGTAACAAACCCCAAAATAAATTGATAACCGAAGTATTCAAACCTCGGGTCGTCTTCTCAAGGAACTGTAGGGAAGTGTGTTCTTATTATTGGTTATGGAGATTGTAAATTGGGGTTTTGAGAATGAGGAGTGAATAGTTTAATTAGCAATTAAAGTAAATGAAGAGCAAGTAATTTAAATGGCAAGTAAAATAAATAAATGACTGTAAATAAACTTTTGGCAAGGTATGAGAAATTAGAGGTCCTATCCTAGTTATCCTTATCAATGATGATGAGAATTGAATCTTAATTCCACTTTGTTGACCCTTACCAAGATAAAGGAAGGTCAATGGATTAATTGGTTTGATCTTCGAATCCTATTTATTTCCTAAGAAGAGATTGGGATTATTGAAGTTTAATTCAATTAACAAAGATAACAATTATCATTCATGTTTGAGTTTGATAACTCCTGAGTTACTGATTTCTTAACCAAGACCAAAAAGGAGAAAAGTAAATCTACTGGAATAAAAATGTCTTCAGATGGGAATAACAATAATGTAAATAAGAGAAAGCAATATTAAACTGAAATACCTCAAATAACATTAATTCAAAAGAGTAATCTATAACATGGAAGAATTCATAAATTAACTTGCAACATCAAATAACCAACTAAAGTGATGGAATGAATAAAAAGTAAAAGGGAAGCTTAAAGTAAAAGAACATTGAACCTGGGATCGAGAGTCACTCCTAAAACTAAGAGAAATCCTAAATCCTAATCCTAAGAGAGAGGAGAGAATCTCCCTCTCAAAACTAAATCTAAATCATGAAAACTAAACTAAAGTGGTCTTTCCCTGATTGGATGCATTCCCCCACTTCATAACCTCTGGTCTATGCCTTCTGGACTTGGATTTGGGCCAAAAAGGGCTTCAGAAATCGCTGGGAGCATTTTCTGCAATTTCTGGTGCGTGGCCTCTGTCACGCGTCCGCGTGGGTCACGCGGTCACGTCATTTGGAGTTTTTCTTGTCACGCGATCGCGTCAGTCATGCGGCCGCGTCGCTACTTCTTCGCGCTTGGCATGCGTCCGCGTCGCCCATGCGATCGCGTGGATGCTAGTTACTTCACAAACTCCATTTTATGCTTTCCTTCCATTTTTGTATATTTCCTTTCCATCCTTTAAGTCATTCCTGCCTTAGAAAATCTAAAACTACTCAACACACTAATCACGGCATCGTATGGAAATAAAGGTAATTAAAATAATTAATTTTAAAGCATAGGAAACATTTTTTTTACATACATCATATAATAAGGAAGGGAAAGTAAAACCATGCAATTAATATGAATAAGTGGGTGAAAGATTGAATAAATCACTCAAACTAAGCACAAAATATATCATAAAATATGGGTTTATCAACCTCCCCACACTTAAACAATAGCATGTCCTCATGCTAAGTCCATGAGTAATGTTAGGTTGAAGTGGTGGAATATCATGCAATGCAATCTAATCTAAATACAACTACCTATATGAATGATGCATCATGCAATTCTAGTTTTTATTCACTTGTATATAAAGCTTGCATGTAGTTGAATTAATTCACATTCTCAAGGAGTCATATATATATATATATATATATATATATCCAAACCTTAGATAGTGATAAAGTGCCTTTACAATTGAGATAGGAGAGAAAAACATTTTATAAACTTGCAAGACAATTAATAATTTAGCAGAGATATATGTTAATGAGCTATTGAACCCTCACTGGATTTTGTGTTTACTCTCTAGTCACTCAATGTTTATTGGGTTAATCACCCTATTCTTCTTTTTATTCTTACTTTCTATAACTATGTTCTTCATCTAACCAATCAACAATTATAGAATATAGACATACCAAAAATCATGAGGTCTTTAGTTAAGGTTGTAATGGGGCCAAGGTAAAGGTAAGGGTATATGTATAGGGCTAAGTGAGCTAATAAGTGAATCCTCAATTAGTCTAAGATCTCACCTAACATACATACTTTCTAAAGCAAAGCTTCTTTACCTATTTTCCCATATTTTCCCACTTTTGATGTTACATGCTCATGTTTCAATGTTTATTATTTTTATCACATGTGTATTGCTTTATTTCTCATTTGGGGAATTCTTTTGTGTCTCCTTTATTCAACTATTGAAAAAAAAAACATTTTTTAATGCACATAGTAATTCAATTATTTTGATTTTACATGAGCATGCTTCCCAAAACTTTTATTTTGAATTATTTTATTCTTTTTAACTTTTCTACCTTTTGTTTTTATCATCCATGCTCCCAATAGGTTTCCCACATGTAAACCATACACAATTTCTATAACTAATAAGTTAGAATTGCTACTAAAACTAAATGGCTAGAATATGAACTAAAGTGCAACATAGAATAAATACATAAAAATAGTAATATATATAAGTACTGAGAAAATAAAAATAAAAATAAAGAGAAAAATACAGAAATATAGCAAAATAAATAAAAAGAGTATGTAGTGGTTCACCAAAAAAAGAACGCCAGAGATGGCGACCTCCCCACACTTAAAATGTAGCATTGTCCCCGATGCTCACTCGAGTAGGGTGTGAAGGGGTGTCATCACTGGAAGGGTGGGTAGCTGGGGTCTCTGTGGTGGTGGTCTGAGGATCAGCCTGCTGCAGAGGAGGTGCTGATTGGATAGGGATCTCAGGGTCTACAGCCTGAATCTGAGGCGGAGCCTCCTGATGTGATGCTGCCTGCTGGGTGCCTGCCTGCTCTACCTCGTGCTGTGGGTGAGTCTCTGCCTCGTGATCATCCGCCTCCTCCTCAGATGCCTCGGATGGTGTGTCAGGCTCGGAGGGGATGTCGCCAGAGCGTATCATCAACTTCAGGTGCTCATAGCGTCGCTTGTTGCGACGCTTCATCTGGTCAAGCCGTCGAAACAGGCAGTGCACTAGATGATAGACGGGCTCTGGGGCAGGTGGAGGTGCAGTGGTGGTGGCAGGGGTAGCTGTGGAAGAAGAGGGGCCGACAGATGGTGCTGCCTGTCTCAGCAGTAGCTGTGAGGAAAGGAGGTCTGTAGCCCAAAGTCAGAAAGTTCCTGCTGTGAGGGATAATCTTCTTGCATTCTGCAGCAGGTGGCTTCTCATCAGCATCCTCCCAAGGCACGTCAGCTCGACGTCCTAGCTGCGTAATCAGATAAGGAAAGGGAAGAGTGCCTCGGACATGGACCCTAGCCATATAGTACCGGATAAAGCGTGGCAGGTACAGGTCCTTACCCTCCATCACACACCAAAGGAGGGTGATCATAGCGTCTGGTATCTCAGTCTCGTGAGTACTCGGCATAATGAAGTTGCTAAGTATCTGATGCCATAGCCGAGCCTCATCATTCAGGTAAATTCGCTTGATTCCCTTTGGCATGGTGGTGTTCTGACCCATAATCCAAGGAACGGTAGGGTCAAGGGCTATCCGGGCCTTGACTGCATCCCAATCAAATCGTATGAAGCGCATATCTTCCTCAGCTTTCTGATAACCATCCAGCTGATCAGTTTTAGGCAGAAGCTTCAAAACATCTTCAATTGCCTCTTCAGTAACCAGAATCTACTTCCCTCTAAGGTTCACTGCATCTAGGGAGGTTTTGAAGTAATTGCAGTAGAATTCCCTAACCCAAGATGCATTGACCTCAGTCAGGGGTCTTTCCAGGAAGAACCAGCCTCTTTGTTTGATTTGCTCAGAGGTGTATTGCTGGAGTTCTTCTGGGATCTTCAAAGTTCTCTCCAGGTATAGGTTCCTGGAGGCTGCAAACACTGGATACCTCAGCTCACAGTATCGGTTTGCAAACTTTACTGGATCAGTAGCAGGGATTAGCTGGTCGGCCTTCTCCTGCGGGGTAAAATTTTTCTCCCGCAAGGAGGCATCATGCATAAGATCTATGATAGACATAAAGGCTTCTCCTCTTTTCCGTTTACTAGTTTTTGCCTTTCCTTTCCCTTTTCTGTGGGAGTCCGACATCCTGAAAAATAGAATTCAAGGATATAATAAAAACAGAAAAACAAGGAGGCAATTAACAAAAGAAGGACATAGTGGCAAAGGAGCAGGAGAGTAATGAATATGAGCTAAGTAAATGTGCATTAAGGATTGAATAGGAGTTAAAAGTTCGAAAAGAAGAAATCACAATCCAAAATGTAATTGAATTCATGTTAAATAGAAAAATTAACATCATGCCATGGTTAGTATGTTAAAAGAAAGTGAAAGAAAATCAGAAGAGAAGTTTTGAAAGGTTAGGTTGGTTAGAATTGAAAAAGAGTTAGGAAGTTAACATTAGTGAGTCAGTAAAAAGCAGGTTAAAGTAAGTGGCATAATGAAAATATTCCAAGTAACAAGTATTCATAGTTAGAAGCTATAAGTAACTCAAATCCAAATAAGGAAAACAGGTTGATGATGATTCAAATAGATATAGAAATAGCAAAAATTGGAATCAAACATCAGAAATGCAAATTATGGACCAGGAAATCAAAAAGGATAAGAAAGCATGCCCTGGCATTCATGAAATGTTTTGGTTAGATCTAAGGAAAGCACAGTTGAAAATGCCAAAATCAAGACATGAATGGAAACATTTTTCAGAAATTTGGGCAGCATTCCGGCTAAAATTGGATTGTCCCGGAAATTAAACAGCAATCAAATAGTTCATATGAATCAAAATTAAAGCTGCAATTACATATAAGGAATATAAACATGAAAATGCAGTGTACAGAGCAGCAAGAAACAAGAAAGTACAGCATATGAACATTACAATCATCACAGTAACAGCAGAATAAAACAAGAAATAGGGACAGTGCAATTAAACAGACCTAAATCCACTAACCACATCCTAGGCTACCTAACAACCTAAAATCCACTACAACATGCATATCTAACTAGCCTAAATTTGAACAGAAACAGAAAAAAATTATGAATTAACGACGAAGGATAGAAGGGTGGCGTTCGTCGGAACCTGGTAGGCAAATTGAGGAGAGTGGGCAGAAAGGTGGCTGGGGATGACGGCGGTGGCGTCCGGCGCGGAAGAAGAGGGTGGCGCGGCGGCAGCGGCTGCTGTTCGGAGGAAGGGAGGGGTTTGGGGGGGGCGCGACTGATAGGGTTTGCGTGACTGGGGGGTTATAATTTGAATCCACGCGATCGCTTGGGGCACGCGGTCGCGTGGTTGGGGCAAAGAGGTGGTTGACGCGATCGCGTGGAGGGCAAAAAGAGTAAATGATGCGATTGCCTGGGGCATGCGATCGCGTCGCTGGAATTTGTGCTAAACGCACGAATCCAGCGTCATTTCAGCACAAATCTCTGTCTCCTTTGGGGTGTTTTGTAATCCTATGCAACGCGATCGCGTCGCTCACGTTGTCGCATGGGATTGATGTTGTGCAAGTGACGCGATCGCGTGGGTCAATTGTGTGAAACGCACAATGGCCGCACGATTCCAGCCTAACTTTCTGGACGTTGGATCTTTATGCCGATCTCCAGGGCACGCGGTCGCGTGAATGACGCGGTCACGTGGGAAGTGTTTTCCGCAATTTGACGCGATCGCATGAGTGATGCGGTCGCGTCGCGCACCCTTTTTTTTGTTTTTTTATGCAGTATGCAGAATGCAAATTTGAATGCGATGCAAAACTCCAGGTTCAATATAATAAAATAAAACTTGAAAACAAATAAAACTAAATAAAAATTGAAAAAGGGACGATCATACCATGGTGGGTTGTCTCCCACCTAGCACTTTTAGTTAAAGTTCTTAAGTTGGACATTGGATGAGCTTCCTGTTATGGCGGCTTATGCTTAAATTCATCCAGAAATCTCCACCAATGCTTGAATGCCAATAGCCTCCGGGGTCCCAAACTAGGCATGTGAAGCTTCTGAGCAGCTTCAAACAGATTGTCAGGCTCCCGGGGTGATGAATGTCATTACAGATTCCAGGATCCCAAACTTTGCTTTTGAATCCACCTTCGTCTTGATCTATACTTTTCCATTCAGGCGATTTAGAGATTAGATTCTCACCAGGATAACCAAACGTTTTCCGAGATCCATCCGATTGATCATGATGCCAATCCGTGCACTTCAAGTTGAAGCGTGGAAACTTATTGAACCTTGTGCACCAGCTCTGAGTACGAGCCATTTCCCTTTTACTCTTAAAGCCGCAGAGAGCTCTAAGCTGGCCATCTGTTTCAAACAAACCATATTCAAGTGGAAAAACACAGTTAAAGGTTAAGGATTGTACCCACTTAAAGCTTGTATTGGGTGGTAATGGCCTTGGGATAGGTGGTTCCAGTGGTTCTGTGAGTTCTACTCCCTTGTGCTCTTCTGTGAAATTCTCCACTTCCTTGCAAGATTCTTCAAATGTATCCATGTTCTGATCAAAGCCATCTATGTCTTCCTCATCACTTAAGTCATAGACTGGAGGTTGAGAGAAATCTACCTCCGTATCATCTTTGTATTCACTTGGGGAAGATTCTTCGATCTCAGAGAATTCACTTGCGGATGCAAGCTCATTACTAGGAGAACTTGACTTGCGACTATCATCATCAAGGAAATATGCTTCTTGGGTTATTCTGTCTAGTTCTTCATGAAAGACTTGCTCTGGGGATTGCGCACAATCCTCTTAAGTATCAATTGTAATATCCTGGACAGAATGCTCCACAACCTTGGATTCCCATGGAGGTTCAGCGTCTCCTAAGTCTTCAACCAACTCTTCTTCAATAATGACAGCTTCCTCTACTTGTTCCAGTACGAAGCCATGCTCTGTCTTGTCCACTGGAGTTTCTAGTATCTCCTTCATACTACGCTCTTCGTTAGATTGTCCACCTGGAGCTGTGGAATGTCCTTGAATGTTCGAACGTCTAGAAGATAATTGACTTACTGCTTGCTCCAGTTGATGAAGGGTTGTTTGAAGTCGATTTAGTGTTTCCTTGAGGCGAACCTCTGATTCTCGGGGTGATAGATTTGGATATGGTACAGGGGGAAGTCGTGGTGTTTGGAAGTGATTGGATTGGAACTGGGGTAAATGAGGATCATGTGGTGGCGAATGGTGAAAAGGAGCTTGTGAGTGTGGTGGTTCGAAGTTACGTTGAGAGGATGGTCTATAAGCACAAGGTGGGGCTTGTTGGTAATTACAAGGTTGTCCACCATGTCTATTTGCTTGGTATGCATTGTAGAATGGTCTTTGTCCATGATACCTTGGAGGGTGTTGTTGCCTAAAGGGTTGATCAGATCCTCTTGGCTCCATCCATCTTTGGTTGCTCTGACCTTGATGCATGTTCCTGTTATAACTTCCATTCCTTTCAATAACATTAGAACCAAACTCAAAGCAAAAGGGGTGAGAATTCATATTAGCTAAAAGAAATAAAGAGGGGAAAATAAAAGCAAATAAACAAGTAAAAGAAAAATATTTACAATAACCAATAATAAGGCACACGATTGCAGTTCCCCGGCAACGGCGCCATTTTGAAAGAGCAGAAGACTGATAGTTTAGAGGTTATAGTAAACTCTCGTTGCAAGTATAGTTACTAAACCAAGCAATCAACCTTTCTAACAAACGTTTTGGTTGTCACAAGTAACAAATCCTTAAATAAATTGATAACTGAAGTATTCAAACCTCAGGTCGTCTTCTCAAGGAACTGCAGGGAAGTATGTTCTTATTATTGGTTACGGAGATTGTAAATTGGGGTTTTGAGAATGAGGAGTGAATAGTATAATTAGCAATTAAAGTAAATGAAGGGCAAGTAATTTAAATGGCAAGTAAAATAAATAAATGACTGTAAATAAACTTTTGGCAAGGTATGAGAAATTAGAGGTCCTATCCTAGTTATCCTTATCAATGATGATGAGAATGGAATCTTAATTCCACTTTGTTGAACCTTACCAAGATAAAGGAAGGTCAAGGGATTAATTGGTTTGATCTTTGAATCCTATTTATTTCCTAAGAAAAGATTGGGATTATTGAAGTTCAATTCAATTAACAAAGATAACAATTATCGTTCATGTTTGAGTTTGATAACTCCTGAGTTACTGATTTCTTAACCAAGACCAAAAAGGAGAAAAGTAAATCTACTGGAATAAAAATGTCTTTAGATGGGAATAACAATAATGTAAATAAGAGAAAGCAATATTAAACTGAAATACCTCAAATAACATTAATTCAAAAGAGTAATCTGTAACATGGAAGAATTCATAAATTAACTTGCAACATCAAATAACCAACTAAAGTGATGGAATGAATAAAAAGTAAAAGGGAAGCTTAAAGTAAAAGAACATTGAATCTGGGATCGAGAGTCACTCCTAAAACTAAGGGAAATCCTAAATCCTAATCCTAAGAGAGAGGAGAGAATCTCCCACTCAAAACTAAATATAAATCATGAAACCTAAACTAAAGTGGTCTCTCCTTGAATGGATGCATTCCCCCACTTCATAACCTCTGGTCTATGCCTTCTGGACTTGGATTTGGGCCAAAAAGGGCATCAGAATTCGCTGGGAGTGTTTTTTGCAATTTTTGGTGCGTGGCCTTTGTCACGCGTCCGCGTGAGTCACGCGGTCGCGTCATTCGGAGTTTTCCTTGTCACGCGGTCGCGTCAGTCAGGCGGCCGTGTCATATGTGTTCTGCTCAAGGCGCGCGGTCGCGTCAGTTATGCAGTCACGTCGCTGCTTCTTCGCGCTTGGCATGCGTCCGCGTCGCCCATGCGGTTGCGTGGATGCCAGTTTCTTTACAAACTCCATTTTATGCTTTGCTTCCATTTTTGTATGTTTCCTTTCCATCCTTTAAGTCATTCCTGCCTTAGAAGATCTGAAACTACTCAACACACTAATCACGGCATCGAATGGAAATAAAGGTAATTAAAATAATTAATTTTAAAGCATAGGCAACATGTTTTTCACATACATCATATAATAAGGAAGGGAAAGTAAAACCATGCAATTAATATGAATAAGTGGGTGAAGGATTGAATAAATCACTCAAACATTTTATAAACTTGCAAGACAATTAATAATTCAAACAGAGATATATGTCAATGAGCTATTGAACCATCACTGGATTTTCTGTTTAGTCTCTAGTCACTCAGTGTTTATTGGGTTAATCACTCTATTCTTCTTTTTATTCTTACTTTCTATAATTTGTTCTTCATCTAACCAATCAACAATTATATAATTTAGACATACCAAAAATCATGAGGTCTTTAGTTAAGGTTGTAATGGGGCCAAGGTAAAGGTAAGGGTATATGTATAGGGCTAAGTGAGCTAATAAGTGAATCCTTAATTAGTCTAAGATCTCACCTAACATACATACTTTGTAAAGCAAGGCTTCTTTTACCTATTTTCCCATATTTTCCCACTTTTGATGTTACATGCTCATGTTTCAATGTTTATTATTTTTATCCCATGTGCATTGCTTTATTTCACATTTGGGGAACTCTTTTGTGTCCCCTTTATTTAAATACTGAAGAATAAATAATAAAATTTTTTTAATGCACATGGTAATTCAATTAATTTGATTTTACATGAGCATGCTTCCCAAAACTCTTTATTTTGAATTATTTTATTCTTTTCAACTTTTCTACCCTTTTGTTTTTATCATCCATATTCCCAATAGGTTTTCCCACATTTAAACCATACATACTTCCTATCTTAAGCTAACCAAGGATTCAACTTGGAATTTTTATTTTGTTTTTCTGGTTAAGGCTAGTAATGTGGTTTATAGAAAAAAGGGATTTAAAGGCCCAAGGGGCTAACAAGGGTGATGTAAAAGGGTAAGCTATTTTGGGATAAGTGAGCTAAAATCAAATAATGGCCTCAATCACTCTCTTGGTATGTATTTCTATTCTATAATCGGACATATAGATTAAAACAAAGTAAAGAACATCAGAATAAAAAAGAAGGGCGGAACACACATGAATAAAATATTATGGTTTGAATGTAACCATACAATTAAGCTCAAAACTCACAGGCTGTGTGTTCTCTAGCTCAAGAATCATTTATCACTTATGTATGTCATGTAAGTTTAGTGAAAAATTCCCATTATTCTCAATGTAAAACTTATATTGAATGGCTTTAAAGTTCTAGTGTTTCTCCTTGATGAAATGTTGTTAACTAACTAACATGTAATGCTATATATACAAGGTGTGTGGATTGTTTCTATTGTGTTCAAGTTCCTAGTTTACTTCCTTTTTATATTTTTCAATTTAAACTAAGCTATCTTATGCTAAAAAGGGTAAACTATACTAATTAATCCACAATTTCTATAACTAATAAGTTAGAATTGCAACTAAAACTAAATGGCTAAAATATGACTAAAATGCAAAATAGAATAAATACATAAAAATAGCAATATATAAAAGTACTGAGAAAATAAAAAATAAAAATACAGAAAAGTAGCAAAAATAAATAAAAAGAGTATGTAGTGGTTCATCAAAAAAAGAACGCCAGAGATGGAAACCTCCCCACACTTAAAATGTAGCATCGTCCCCGATGCTCACTCAAGCAGGGTGTGAAGGGGTGTCATCACTGGAAGGGTGGGTAGCTGGGGTCTCTGTGGTGGTGGTCTGAGGATCAGCCTGCTACAGAGGAGGTGCTGACTGGATAGGGATCTCGGGGTCTACAGCCTAAATCTGAGGCGGAGCCTCCTGATGTGATGCTGCCTGTTGGGTGCCTACCTGCTCTGCCTCGTGCTGTGGGTGAGTCTCTGCCTTGTGATCATCCGCCTCCTCCTCAGATGCCTCGGATGGTGTGTCAGGCTCGAAGGGGATGTTGCCAGAGCGTATCATCAGCTTCAGGTGCTCATAGCGTCGCTTGTTGCGATGCTCCATTTGCTCAAGCCGTCGAAATAGGCGGTGCACTAGAGGAGGGGCAGGTAGAGGTGTAGTGGTGGTGGCAGGGGTAGCTGGGGTAGCGAAGAAGAAAGAAGAAGAAGAAGAAAGGAGGGGGAAGTGGAGGGGTTTGGGGAGGGGGGCGCGACTGATAGGGTTCGCGTGACTGGGGGGGTTATAATTTGAATCCACGTGATCGCGTGGGGCACGCGGTCGCGTGGTTGGGGCGAAAAGGTGGTTAACGCGATCGCGTAGGTGATGCGATCGCGTGGAGGGCAAAAAGAGTGAATGACGCGATCGCCTGGGGCATGTGATCGCGTCGCTGGCATTTGTGCAAAACGCACGAATCCAGCGTCGTTTCAGCGCAACTCTCTGTCTCCTTTTGGGGTGTTGTGTAATCCTATGCGACACAATCGCGTCGCTCACGCTGTCGCGTGGGATTGATGTTGTGCAAGTGACGCGATCGTGTGAGTGACGCGATCGCGTGGGTCAATTGTGCGAAACGCACAATGGCCTCACGATTCCAGCCTAACGTTCTGGACGTTGGATCTTTACGCCGATCTCCAGGGCACGTGGTCGCATGAACGACGCGGTCGCGTGGGAAGTGTTTTTCGCAACTTGACGCGATCGCATGAGTGATACGGTCGCGTCGCGCACCCTTTTTTTTATGCAGTATGCAGAATGCAATGATTAATATGAATGAGATGCAAAACTCCAGGTTCAATATAATAAAATAAAATAAAACTTGAAAACAAATAAAACTAAATAAAAATTGAAAAAGGGACGATCATACCATGGTGGGTTGTCTCCCACCTAGCACTTTTAGTTAAAGTCCTTAAGTTGGACATTGGATGAGCTTCCTGTTATGGCGGCTTATGCTTAAATTCATCCAGAAATCTCCACCAATGCTTGGAATGCCAATATCCTCCGGGGTCCCAAACTAGGCACGTGAAGCTTCTGAGCAGCTTCAAACAGATTTTCAGGCTCCCGGGGTGACGAATGTCAGCACAGATTCAAGGATCCCAAACTTTACTTTTGAATCTGACTTCGTCTTGATCTATACTTTTCCATCCGGGCGGTTTAGAGATTAGATTCTCACCAGGATAACCAAACGTTTTCCGAGATCCATCCGATTGATCATGATGCCAATCCGTGCACTTTAAGTTGAAGCGTGGAACCTTATTGAACCTTGTGCACCAGCTCTGAGTACGAGCCATTTCTCGCTTAATCTTAAAGCCGCAGAGAGCTCTAAGCGGGCCATCTGTTTCAAGCAAACCATATTCAAGTGGAAAAATAAAGCTAAAGGTTAAGGATTGTACCCACTTGAAACTTGTATTGGGTGGTAATGGCCTTGGGATAGGTGGTTCCAGTGGTTCTGTGAGTTCTACTCTCTTGTGCTCTTCTGTGAAATTCTCCATTTCTTTGCAAAATTCTTAAAACATATCCATGTCCTGATCAAAGTCATCTATGTCTTCCTCATCACTTAAGTCATAGAATGGAGGTTGAGAGAAATCTACCTCCGTATCATCTTCATTTTTACTTGGGGAAGATTCTTCGATCTCAGAGAATTCACTTGCGGATGCAAGCTCATTACTAGGAGAACTTGACTTGTGACTATCATCATCAAGGAAATCTGCTTCTTGGGTTATTCTGTCTAGTTCTTCATGAAAGACTTGCTCTGGGGATTGCGCACAATCCTCTTTAGCATCAATTGTAACATCCTGGACAGAATGCTCCACAACCTTGGATTCCCATGGAGGTTCAGTGTCTCCTATGTCTTCAACCAACTCTTCTTCTTCAATAATGATAGCTTCCTCTACTTGTTCTAGTACGAAGCCATGCTCTGTCTTGTCCACTGGAGTTTCTAGTATCTCCTTCATACTACGCTCTTCGTTAGATTGTCCACATGGGGCTGTGGAATGTCCTTGAATGTTCGAACGTCTAGAAGATAATTGACTTACTGCTTGCTCCAGTTGATGAAGGGTTGTTTGAAGTCGATTTAGTGTTTCCTTGAGGTGAACCTCTAATTCTCAGGGTGATAGATTTGGATATGGTACAGGGGTAAGTGGTGGTGTTTAGGAGTGATTGGATTGGAACTGGGGTAAATGAGGATCATGTGGTGGCGAATGGTGAAAAGGAGCTTGTGAGTGTGGTGGTTCGAAGTTACGTTGAGAGGGTGGTCAATAAGCACAGGGTGGGGCTTGTTGGTAATTTCAAGGTTGTCCACCATGTCGATTTGCTTGGTATGCATTGTAGAATGGTCTTTGTCCATGATACCTTGGAGGGCGTTGTTGCCTAAAGGGTTTATCAGATCCTCTTGGCTCCATCCATATTTGGTTGCTCTGACCTTGATGCATGTTTCTGTTATAACTTCCATTCCTTTCAATAACATTAGAACCAAACTCAAAGCGAAAGGGGTGAGAATTCATAGTAGCTAAAAGAAATAAAGAGGGGAAAATAAAAGCAAATAAACAAGTAAAAGAAAAATATTTACAATAACCAATAATAAGGCACACGATTGCAGTTCCCCGGCAACGGCGCCAATTTGAAAGAGCAGAAGACTGATGGTTTAGAGGTTATAGTAAACTCTCGTTGCAAGTATAGTTACTAAACCAAGCAATCAACCTTTCTTACAAATGTTTTGGTTGTCACAAGTAACAAACCCCTAAATAAATTGATAACCTAAGTATTCAAACCTCGGGTCATCTTCTCAAGAAACTGCAGGGAAGTATGTTCTTATTATTGGTTATGGAGATTGTAAATTGGGGTTTTGAGAATGAGGAGTGAATAGTTTAATTAGAAATTAAAGTAAATGAAGAGCAAGTAATTTAAATGGCAAGTAAAATAAATAAATGACCGTAAATAAACTTTTGGCAAGGTATGAGAAATTAGAGGTCCTATCCTAGTTATCCTTATCAATGATGATGAGAATTGAATCTTAATTCTACTTTGTTGACCCTTACCAAGATAAAGGAAGGTCAAGGGATTAATTGGTTTGATCTTCGAATCCTATTTATTTCCTAAGAAAAGATTGGGATTATTGAAGTTCAATTCAATTAACAAAGATAACAATTATCATTCATGTTTGAGTTTGATAACTCCTGAGTTACTGATTTCTTAACCAAGACGAAAAAGGAGAAAAGTAAATCTACTGGAATAAAAATGTCTTCAGATGGGAATAACAATAATGTAAATAAGAGAAAGCAATATTAAAATGAAATACCTCAAATAACATTAATTCAAAGATGTAATCTGTAAAGATGTAATCTGTAAAGATGTAATCTGTAACATTGAAGAATTCATAAATTAAATTGCAAAAGTAAATAAAAAGGAATATTGAACCTGGGATCGAGAGTCACTCCTAAAACTAAGAGAAATCCTAAATCCTAATCCTAAGAGAGAAGAGAGAGGAGAGAACCTCTCTCTAAACTAAATCTAAATCGTGAAAACTAAACTAAAGTGGAGACTCCCTCTGAATGATGCATTCCCCCACTTGATAACCTCTGGTCTATGCCTTCTGGACTTGGATTTGGGCCAAAAAGGGGCTTCAGAATTTGCTGGGAGCATTTTCTGCAATTTCTGGTGCTTGGCCTCTATCACGCGTCTGCGTGGGTCACGCGGTCGCGTCTTTCGGAATTTTCCTTGTCTCGCGGTCGCGTCAGTTATGTGGCCGCGTCATATGTGTTCTGCTTAAGGCACGTGGTCGCGTCAGTCATGCGGCCGCATCACTGCTTCTTCGCGCTTGGCATGCGTCCGCGTCGCGTTTCTTCACAAACTCGGTTTTATGCTATCCTTCCAGTTTTGTATGTTTCCTTTCCATCCTTTGAGTCATTCCTGCTTTAGAAGATCTGAAACTACTCAACACACCAATCACGGCATCGAATGGAAATAGAGGTAATTAAAATAATTAATTTTAAAGCATAGGAAACATGTTTTTCACATACATTACAATCCCCATTACAATCCCCCCTTTCCCTCTCTTCCTCCAAACAGCAGCCACCGCCGCCACGCCACCCTCTTCCACCGTGCCGGACGCGACCGCCGTCATCCCCAGCCACCTTTCTGCCCACTCTCCTCAATTCGCCTACCAGGATGTCGGACTCCCACAGAAAAGGGAAAGGAAAGGCAACAACTGCCAAATGAAAAAGAGGAGAAGCCTCTATGTCTATCATAGATCTCATGCATGATGCCTCCTTGCGGGAGAAAAATTTTACCCCGCAGGAGAAGGCCGACCAGCTTATCCCTGCCACTGATCCAGTAAAGTTCGCAAACCGATACTGTGAGCTGAGGTATCCGGTGTTTGCAGCCTCCAGGAACCTATACTTGGAGAGAACTTTGAAGATCCCAGAAGAACTTCAGCAATACGCCTCTGAGCAAATCAAACAAAGAGGCTGGTTCTTCCTAGAAAGACTCCTGACTGAGGTTAATGCATCTTGGGTTTGGGAATTCTACTGCAATTACTTCAAAACTTCCCTAGATGCAGTGAACCTTAGAGGAAAGCGGATTCTAATCACTGAAGAGGCCATTGAAGAAGTTCTTAAGCTTCTGCCTAAAACTGATCAGCTGGACGGTTATCAGAAAGCTGAGGAAGATATGCGCTTCATGCGATTTGATTGGGATGCAGTCAAGGCCAGGATAGCCCTTGACCCTACCGTTCCTTGGATTATGGGTCAGAACACCACCATGCCAAAGGGAATCAAGCGGATTTACCTGAATGATGAGGCTCAACTATGGCATCAGATACTTGGCAACTTCAGTATGCCGAGTACTCACGAGACTGAGATACCAGCCGCTATGATCACCCTCCTTTGGTGTGTGATGGAGGGTAAGGACCTGTACCTGCCACACTTTATCCGGTACTATATGGCCAGGGTCCACGTCCGAGGCACTCTTCCCTTTCCTTATCTAATTACACAGCTAGGACGTCGAGCTGACGTGCCTTGGGAGGATGCTGATGAGAAGCCACCTGCTGCAGAATGCAAGAAGATTATCCCTCACAGCAGGAACTTTCTGGCTTTGGGCTACAGACCTCCATTAATCACAGCTACTGCTGAGACAGCCACACCATCTGCCGGCCCCTCTTCTTCTACAGCTACCCCTGCCACCATCGCTGCACCTCCACCTGCCCAAGAGCCCATCTATCATCTAGTGCACCGCCTGCTTCGACGGCTTGACCAGATGGAGCGTCGCAACAAGCGACGCTATGAGCACCTGAAGCTGATGATACGCTCTGGCGACATCTCCTCTGATCCTGACACACCATCCGAGGCATCTGAGGAGGAGGCGGATGATCACGAGGCAGAGACTCACCCACAGCACGAGGTAGAGCAGGCAGGCACCTAGCAGACAGCATCACATCAAGAGGCTCTGCCTCAGATTCAGGCTGTAGACCCCGAGATCCCTATCCAGTCAGCACCTCCTCTACAGCAGGCTGATCCTCAGACCACCACCACAGAGACCCCAGCTACCCACCCTTCCAGTGATGACACCCCTTCACACCCTGCTTGAGTGAGCATCGGGGACGGATAAAATCAAATAGATACTAATTACTATTATATGACTTCTAAGGTAAACTTTTTATAAGGACACTGTCACAGAGTTAAGGCAGAAATTGGAAATTAACAACCTTTATTCTGGGGGCACGGGGGTTCCTCTGACCCTTGGGATGCTTGGTACTACAAGGGAAGACTTTTGGCGCTTCAGTTCCCTTAAGTCACGCCCCTGCTCCTCTTGTTCTTTAAACATATATGTCAGCATTTGACTGTGTTCCTTTTGTTGTTTTATTATTTGCTCCATAGCTTCCTGTATCTTGGTGACAGACGTCTCAAGATATTCCCAATATTCCGCTTGAGGAATCTCTGGGAGGAATTCCTGTGCTCTCTTCTTGATG
>NC_029792.2:54967506-54975081 GCF_000816755.2 Arachis ipaensis
CAGGCCAATGTCTGCTCTCATCATCCTCCTGTTGAAGGAGTCTGGATCATCCTTTAGCTGAGGTAGCTTTAATATCTCTCTGAACTTGTCAGGGGTGGTGTGAACAATCTTTCCCCTGACCGTGGTCCGAAATTCATAATAGGCAGTTCCAGATAGTTTTTGCTTGTTAGTCTACCACATATTAGCATAGAACTCCTGGACCATGTTCTTTCCTACTTTCGTTTCAGGATTAGCTAGGACTTCATAGTTCCTGATTCGAATTTGTTCCTGGATCTCCGGATATTCATCTTCTTTCAGATCGAATCTAACTTTCGGGATCACTGATCTCAGACCCATTACTTTAAGATAATGGTCTGAATCAGCATGGTCAGTATACACAATCACTTTTGATCCTACTAAGTAGGATCTGAACTTGTCAATGGCGTAAACCACTGCAAGTAGTTCTTTTTCTGTGGTTGTGTAATTTTTCTGGGCATCATTTAGAATGCGACTGGCATAATAAATGACATGCAGAAGCTTGTCATGCCTCTGTCCCAATACTGCACCAATAGCATGATCACTGGCATCACACATTAGCTCAAATGGTAATGTCCAGTCTGGTGCAGAAATGACTGGTGCTGTGACCAGCTTAGCTTTCAGCATTTCAAACGCCTGCAGGCACTTTGTGTCAAACACAAATGGCATGTCAGCAGCTAGCAGATTGCTTAGAGGTTTTGCGATTTTTGAAAAATCCTTTATAAACCTCCTATAGAATCCTGCATGCCCCAGAAAGCTTCTGATTGCCTTAACATTGGCAGGTGGTGGTAATTTTTCAATTACCTCTATTTTTGCTTGATCCACCTCTATTCCCTTGTTTGAGATTTTATGCCCAAGAACAATTCCTTCAGTCACCATGAAGTGACACTTTTCCCAGTTTAAAACTAGGTTGGTCTCTTGGCATCTTTTCAGAACAAGTTTCAGGTGATCAAGACAGGAGCTGAATGAGTCTCCATATACTGAGAAGTCATCCATGAAGACTTCCAGAAATTTTTCCACCATGTCAGAGAAATTAGAGAGCATGCATCTCTGGAAGGTTGCAGGCGCATTACATAGTCCAAATGGCATCCTTCTATAAGCAAACACTCCAGATGGGCATGTGAATACTGTCTTCTCTTGATCCTGGGGACATCACAGTTAAGCGCGAATGAACATCTTAGATAGGAACAAGCGTGTTTGAATGGAAAACAGAAATACTTGCATTAATTCATCGAGACACAGCAGAGCTCCTCACCCCCAACAATGGGGTTTAGAGACTCACGCCGTCAGAGAATACAAAGTTTAGATCTAAAATGTCATGAGATACAAAATAAGTCTCTAAAAGTTGTTTAAATACTAAACTAGTAGCCTAGGTTTACAAAAATTGGATAAACTATGATGGATGATGCAGAAATTCACTTCTGGGGCCCACTTCTGTGTGCTGGGGCCCACTTGGTGTGTTCTGGGGTTGAGACTTAAGCAATTCATGTGCAGAGGCCATTTGTGGAGTTGAACGCCAGTTTTTGTGCCAGTTTGGGCGTTCAACTCCAGTTTTAGATCTTTTTCTGGCGCTGGACGCCAGAATTGGGCAGAGGACTGGTGTTGAACGCCAGTTTACGTCGTCTATTCTTGTGCAAAGTATGGACTATTATATATTGCTAGAAAGCCCTGGATGTCTACTTTCCAACGCAATTAGAAGCACGCCATTTCGAGTTCTGTAGCTCCAGAAAATCCACTTTGAGTGCAGGGAGGTCAGAATCCAACAACATCAGCAGTCCTTTTTCAGCCTGAATCAGATTTTTGCTCAGCTCCTTCAATTTTAGCCAGAAAAATACCTGAAATTACAGAAAAACACACAACTCATAGTAAAATCCAGAAATATGAATTTTTCCTAAAAACTAATAGAAATAGACTAAAAACTAACTAAAACATACTCAAAACTATATGAAATTATCCCCAAAAAGCGTATAAAATATCCGCTCATCAATGCTACATTTTAAGCGTAGGGAGGTCCCCATCTCTGGCGTTCTTTTTTGGTGAACCACTACATACTCTTTTTATTTATTTTGCTACTTTTTTGTATTTTTCTCTTTATTTTTATTTTTATTTTCTCAGTACTTATATATATTACTATTTTTATGTATTTATTCTATGTTGCACTTTAGTTCATATTCTAGCCATTTAGTTTTAGTAGCAATTCTAACTTATTAGTTATAGAAATTGTGGGTAAATTAGTATAGTTTACCCTTCTTAGCATAAGATAGCTTAGTTTAAATTGAAAAATACAAAAAGGAAGTAAACTAGGAACTTGAACATAATAGAAATAATCCACACAACTTGTATATATAGCATTACATGTTAGTTAGTTAACAACATTTCATCAAGGAGAAACACTAGAACTTTAAAGCCATTCAATATAAGTTTTACATTGAGAATAATGGGAATTTTTAACTAAACCTGCATGACATACATAGGTGATAAATGATTTTTGAGCTAGAAAACACACAGCCTGTGAGTTTTGAGCTTAATTGTATGGTTACATTCAAACCATAATATTTTATTCATGTGTGTTCTGCCCTTCTTTTTTATTCTGATGTTCTTTACTTTGTTTTAATCTATATGTCCAATTATAGAATAGAAATACATACCAAGAGAGTGATTGAGGCCATTATTTGATTTTAGCTCACTTATCCTAAAATAGCCTACCTTTTACATCACCATTGTTAGCCCCCTTGAGCGTTTAAATCCCCTTTTATTTTATAAACCACATTACTAGCCTTAAGCAGAAAAACAAAATAAAAATCTCAAGTTGAATCCTTGGTTAGCTTAAGATAGAAATTGTGTATGGTTTACATGTGGGAAACCTATTGGGAACATAGATGATAAAAATAAAAGGTAGAAAAGTTGAAAAGAATAAAATAATTCAAAATAAAAGTTTTGGGAAGCATGCTCATGTAAAATCAAAATAATTGAATTACCATGTG
The DNA here is from genome assembly GCF_000816755.2 of Arachis ipaensis. Classification (NCBI taxonomy): domain Eukaryota; kingdom Viridiplantae; phylum Streptophyta; class Magnoliopsida; order Fabales; family Fabaceae; genus Arachis; species Arachis ipaensis. Next base: position 54,970,506 of record NC_029792.2, read on the forward strand.
CTTAGTGAATAGAAGGGTGTCACAGAAATTAAAATGAAAATACTGGGAGTATGAATCCTAGGTCGTCTCCCAACGAGTTGCAGAAAAGTGTGCTATTTTATTAATCAGATGTTTTCAAAAAGGTTTGAGTTGAATGGCAGAAAATTAAATTAGAGAATTTATATAAATTTAAATAAAAGCCTTGACTGGGAGTTGATTAGTTGGAAGCCCTATTCGTGTTGGAGTACTCTCAAGATTAATTGACAATTGAGGGTTATTGTGTTTAGTTGTCCCTTACTAAGTAAGGGTAAGTCAAACGAGTTGGAATGTTGTTCTATCCACAAGTTCCAATCCACTCTTGGGAGGATTCGTGTTAGTGAATAGAGAGCAATCCAACAATAAACCCAATTACAATCTCTCTCTTGAGCATCCTAACTCAAGGATTTCTTTCAATCAACTCCCCCATCAAGTTAGGGAACTACTCGCTCATTGTAAATGAAGAATTCATAACATAAGGAAGCGAATTAAAGAAAGACATGATAAATAATGATCAAAAGATTAATTGAAAATAAAAAGTAATTCTTGTATTTAATAAATGCTAAAATAATCCAATAGTAAAATTAAGTAAATTAAGGAACATGGAAGAGTAAGAGACAAGTAAAGAGAACGAACTAGAATGTCGAAGTCTTGATGAGGCAATAACTCTTCTCAATATCCCAATGCAAAAACAATGAACATAACAAATCCTAAAAACTATGAATGTGTAGAGAGAAAAAAAACCTAGAGGAGAGGAAAAACTAGATCTAAAAACTAAAACTATGCGGAATGAATGTTGTTGTTGGTTTCTGCATGTTCTCTGGCTCTAGTCTGCTTTTCTGGGCCGAAAACTGGGTCAAAATAGGGCCCGAAATCGCCCCCAGCGATTCTCCAGATTATGCAGATCGCGCATGTCACGCAGTCGCGTCATCCATGCGGCCGCGTCATTCGGCTTTCTGCTTTGCCATGCGGTGGCGTCATCCATGCGGCCGCATCACTCGTACTATTCCATGCCGCGCGGTCGCGTCATCCATGCGGCCGCGTCACTGCGATTTCCTTTCTTTCGCGAGGTCGCGTGATCCATGCGGCCGCGTCACTTCTCGCTGATCGTCTCCTCAATTTCTTGTGTTCCTTCCATTTTTGAAAGCTTCCTCTCCAATCTCCAACTCATTCATGCCATATAAAGCCTGAAACACTTAACACACAAATCACGGCATCGAATGGAATAAAGGAGAAATAAAATATATAATTAAAAGTCTCTAGGAAGCAAGTTTTTAATCATGCAAAAACTTTAGGAAGGAATTATAAATGCATGCTTATTTAACGAATAAGTGGGTAAAGATCATGATAAAACCACACAATTAAACACAATATAAACCATAAAATAGTGGTTTATCATAGGGTTACAGAAAATAAGTAATTGATGCAGAAATCCACTTCTGGGCCCACTTGGTGTGTGCTTGGGCTGAGCATTGAGCTTTCATGTGTAGAGACTCTTTTTGGAGTTACACGCCAGGTTGTAGCCTGTTTCTGGCGTTTAACTCTGGTTTGCAACCTGTTTTTGGCGTTTAACTTCATAATAGGGCAGGAAGTTGGCGTTTGAACGCCAGTTTGCGTTATCAAAACTCGGGAAAAGTATGGACTATTATATATTGCTGGAAAGCCCTAGATGTCTACTTTCTAACGCAATTGAGAGTGCGCCAATTGGGCTTTTATAGCTCCAGAAAATCCACTTTGAGTGCAGGGAGGTCAGAATCCAACAGCATCTGCAGTCCTTCTTCAGCCGCTGAATCAAATTTTTGGTCAAGTCCCTCAATTTCAGCCAGAAATTACCTGAAATCACAGAAAACACACAAACTCATAGTAAAGTCCAGAAATGTGATTTTTATTTAAAAACTAATAAAAATATACTAAAAATTACTTAAAAATAATGTTAAAAAGCGTATAAATTATCCGCTCATCACAACACCAAACTTAAGTTGTTGCTTGTCCCCAAGCAACTGAAAATCAAATAGGATAAAAAGAAGAGAATATACTATAAATTTCAAAGTATCAATGAAACTTAGCTCCAATTAGATGAGCGGGACTAGTAGCTTTTTGCCTCTGAACAGTTTTGGCATCTCACTTTATCCTTTGAAGTTTAGAATGATTGGCATCTATAGAAACTCAGAATTTAGATAGTGTTATTGATTCTCCTAGTTCAGTATGTTGATTCTTGAACACAGCTACTTTATAAGTCTTGGCCGTGAGCCGCTTAGGCCAGGATTTTATTCCTTTGGGCCCTCCTATCCATTAATGCTCAAAGCCTTGGATCCTTTTTACCCTTGCCATTTGGTTTAAAAGGTTACTGGCTTTTTGCTCTTGCCTTTTGGTTTAAAGAGCTCTTGGCTTTTTCTGCTTGCTTTTTCTTTTTCTTTCTTTTTTTTTTATTTTTGCCAATTTTTTTTGCAAGCTTTGTTCTTCACTGCTTTTTCTTGCTTCAAGAATCAATTTTATGATTTTTCAGATTATCAATAACATTTCTCCTTTTTCATTATTCTTTCAATAGCCAACAATTTTAACATTCATAAACAACAAATTCAAAAGACATATGCACTGTTCAAGCATTCATTTAGAAAACAAAAAGTATTGTCACCACATCAAAATAATTAAACTAATTTCAAGGATGAATTCGAAATCATGTACTTCTTGTTCTTTTGTGATTAAAAATATTTTTCATTTAAGAAAGGTGATGGATTCATAGGACATTCATAGCTTTAAGACATAGACACTTAGACACTAGTGATCATGTAGTAAAGACACAAACATAAATAAACATAAAGCAAATTTTCAAAAAACAGAAAGATAAGAGCAAGGAGATTAAGGAATGGGTCCACCTTAGTGATGGCGGCTAGTTTTTCCTCTTGAAGATCTTATGGAGTGCTTGAGCTCCTCTATGTCTCTTCCTTGCCTTTATTGCTCCTCCCTCATGACTCTTTGATCTTCTCTAATTTCATGGAGGAGGATGGAATGCTCTTGGTGCTCCACCCTTAGTTGTCCCATGTTGGAACTTAATTCTCCTAGGGAGGTGTTAATTTGCTCCCAATAGTTCTGTAGAGGAAAGTGCATCCCTTGAGGCATCTCAGGGATTTCATGATAAAGAATTTCCTTATGCTCTTGTTGAGATCCATGAGTGGGCACTCTAGTTTTCTCCATCCTCTTTTTAGTGATGGGCTTGTCCTCAAGGACTTAGTCCAACCTTTGATCAAACTTGACCCTTCTAGTGAAAGGGTGAGAATCACCTTTTTCTTGGCCACAACTTCATAGTAGTGGTCTTGATGGACCTTTGAGATGAATCTCTCCATCTCCTATGACTCAGAGGTGGAAGCAATTGCCTTCCCTTTCCTCTTTCTTGAGATTTCTTTGGTCTTAGGTGCCATTAATGGTTATGGAAAACAAAAAGCAACACTTTCACCACACCAAACTTAAAATATTTGCTCGTCCTCGAGCAAAAGAAGAAAGAAAATAGTAGAAGAAGAAGAAAATGGAGGAGATGGAGGGGAAGTGTGTATTCGGACAAGGGGGAAAAGAAGTGTTTGTAATGTATGAAAATGAGGTAGAGTAGAAGAGGTGGGGTAGGTGGGGATCTTGTGGGGTCCACAGATCCTGAGAGGTCAAGGACTTAGCATCCCTGCTCCGTTTAGGCATATAAACGCCCTTAGAGTGCAATCCTGGCGTTTAACGCCAGACTACTGTTTGTTTCTGGCGTTAAACGCCAGTCTGGTGCTTGTTTCTGGCGTTTAACGCCAGCTTGATGCTTCTTTCTGGCGTTAAATGCCAGTCTGATGCTTCTTACTGGCGTTTAAATGCCAGTAAGCTCTTCCTCCAGGGTGAGCTATTTTTAATGCTGTTTTTCATTCTGTTTTTGATTTTTCAGTTGTTTTTGTGACTTCACATGATCATCAACCTAAAGAAAACATAAAATAACAATGGAAAATAAATAGATATAATTAAATAACATTGGGTTGCCTCCCAATAAGCGCTTCTTTAATGTCAATAGCTTGACAGTGAGCTCTCATGGAGCCTCACAGATAATCAGAGCAATGTTGTGGCCTCTCAACACCAAACTTAGAGTTTGGTTGTGGCCTCCCAACACCAAACTTAGAGTTTGAATGTGGGGATTTTGTTTGACTCTGTATTGAGAGAAGCTTTTCATGCTTCCTCTCCATGGTTACAGAAGTAGAACCTTGAGTCTTGAATACAAGGTAGTCCTCATTCAACTGAAGGACCAACTCTCCTCTGTCAACATCAATCACAGCTTTTACTGTGGCTAGGAAGGGTCTGCCAAGGATGATGGATTCATCCTCATCCTTCCCTGTGTCTAGGATTATAAAATCAGCAAGGATGTAAAGGTCTTCAACCTTCACTAGCACGTCCTCTACTAGTCCATAAGCCTGTTTCATTGATTTGTCTGCCATCTCTAGTGAGAATCTTGCAGCTTGTACCTCAAAGATTCCCAGTTTCTCTATTACAAAGAGTGGCATGAGGTTTATCCCTGATCCCAAGGTCACACAGAGCTTTT
>NC_029792.2:54975105-55000315 GCF_000816755.2 Arachis ipaensis
AGAATAAGGGAAAGATATTTTTTTTATTTTTGAATTTTTAATGAGGAGAGAGAAAAACACAAAATTGACACAAAACATAGAAATTATGAATCAAAACAACTAATGCATGCAAGAACACTTTGAATGTCAAGATGAACACCAAGAACACTTTGAAGATCAAGATGAACATCTAGACTTATTTTTGAAATTTTTTAAGAAAAGAAAAACATGCAAGACACCAAACTTAGAAATTTTCAAACTTTAGACACTAACAAATTGAAAATGCATATGAAAAACAAGAAAAGACACAAAACAAGAAAAATTAAGGATCAAACATAGAAAATCATCAAGAACAACTTGAAGATCATGAAGAACACATGCATGAATTTTTGAAAATTTTAATGAAAATTAAAAATATGCAATTGACACTAAACTTAAAATTTGACACTAGACTCAAACAAGAAACATGAAATTTTTTTTTGGTTTTTTTTTCGAAAATTAAAAAGCTTTTAAAATTAAAATAAAATTACCTAATCTGAGCAACAAGATGAACCGTCAGTTGTCCAAACTCGAACAATCCTCGGCAATGGCGCCAAAAACTTGGTGCACGAAATCGTGATTGTTCATTCCCTAGCAACGGCGCCAAAAACTTGGTACGCACGTTCATAATCTCAATTCTTTGTCACAACTCTGCACAACTAACCAGCAAGTGCACTGGGTCGTCCAAGTAATAAACCTTACATGAGTAAGGGTCGATCCCACGGAGATTGTCGGTTTGAAGCAAGCTATGGTCATCTTGTAAATCTCAGTCAGGCGGATTCAAATGGTTATGGAGATTTGATAATTAAAATATAAATAAAATATAAACTAAGATAGAGATACTTATGTAATTCATTGGTGATAATTTCAGATAAGCGTATGGAGATACTTTGCTCCTTCTGAATCTTTGCTTTCCTACTGCTTTCATTCAATCATTCATACTCCTTTCCATGCAAGCTGTATGTTGGGCATCACCGTTGTCAATGGCTACTTCCCGTCCTCTTAGTGAAAATGGTCCAAATGCGCTGTCACCGCACGGCTAATCATCTGTCAGTTCTCGATCATGTTGGAATAGGATCCAGTGATCCTTTTGCGTCTGTCACTACGCCCAACACTCGCGAGTTTGAAGCTCGTCACAGTCATCCCTTCCCAGATCCTACTCGAAATACCACAGACAAGGTTTAGACTTTTCGGATCTCAGGAATGGCCGCCAATAATTCTAGCTTATACCATGAAGACTCCGATCTTTCGGAATAGAGGCTAAGAGATAAATGCTCAATCCATTGTAGAACGAAACTGGTTGTCAGGAACGCGTTCATAGGTTGAGAATGGTGATGAGTGTCACGGATCATCATATTCATCATGTTGAAGTGCAAGAGAATATCTTAGAATAGGAATAAGCTTGAATTGAATAAGAAAACAATAGTACTTTGCATTAATTCATGAGGAACAGCAGAGCTCCACACCTTAATCTATGGGGTGTAGAAACTCCACCGTTGAAAATTACATAAGTGAAAGTGGTCCAGGCATGGCCGAATGGCCAGCCCCCTTAAACGTGATCAATGATCAAAAGTGATACAAAGATAGTCTCAAAAGTGATCAAAAGATGTGAAATAAATCACTAAAAGTGGTTTTTATACTAAACTAGTAGCTAGGGTTACAGAAAATAAGTAATTGATGCAGAAATCCACTTCCGGGCCCACTTGGTGTGTGCTTGGGCTGAGCATTGAGCTTTAATGTGTAGAGACTCTTTTTGGAGTTAAACACCAGGTTGTAGCTTGTTTCTGGCGTTTAACTTCAGAATAGGGCAGGAAGTTGGCGTTTGAACGCAAGTTTGTGTTGTCAAAACTTGGGAAAAGTATGGACTATAATATATTGCTGGAAAGCCCTGGATGTCTACTTTCCAACGAAATTAAGAGCGCGCCAATTAAGCTTCTATAGCTCTAGAAAATCCACTTCGAGTGTAGGGAGGTCAGAATCCAACAGCATCTGCAGTCCTTCTTCAGCCTCTGAATCAGATTTTTGGTCAAGTCCCTCAATTTCAGCCAGAAATTACCTGAAATCATAAAAAAATACACAAACTCATAGTAAAGTCCAGAAATATGATTTTTATTTAAAAACTAATAAAAATATACTAAAAACTAATCAAATCATACTAAAAACTACTTAAAAACAATGCCAAAAAGCGTATAAATTATCCGCTCATCATATATTCATCCACACCCATCTGTACCCCAGCATCTTTGCATAACAGACTAATCAAGCTTGGGTAGGCCAATTTGGCCTCAGTGGATTACTTGTTTGCAAACATGTAAATTTCAACTGGGATTAGCTGATGAATCTCTACCTCCTTCCCCAGCATAATACAGTGGATCATCACTGCCCTCTCGACCATGACTTCAGTTCGGTTGCTGGTTGGGAGTATAGAACACCCAATGAAATCCAGCCACCCTCTAGTAACTGGTTTGAGATCTCATATCTTGAACTGGTTTGGGACACCTTTTGAATTGGTAATCCACTTGGTTCTAGGGAGGCATATGTCCTCTTGAACTTGATCTAGCCTTTTATCCTTGGCCTTTCTCCTGTTAAAGGATTCTGGATCATCTTGTAGTTGAGGAAGTTTGAGAACTTCTCTCACTTTGTCAAAGTGGAAGTAAATAACCTTCCCTCTGACCGTAGTCCGAAAGGAGTAGAAAGCAGTTCCCTCTAATCTTTGCTTTTCTGTCACCCACAGATTTGCATAAAATTCCTGGAACATGTTTCTTCCAACATGTATCTCAGGATTAGTCAGGACTTCCCAGTCCCTGTTTTGAATCTGCTCTTGGATCTCCGGGTATTCATCTTCTTTCAGATTGAACCTAACTTCCGGGATCACTGATCTTCTACACACAATTTTGAAATAAGGGTCTACATGTTCTTTGGTGCAGAAGTTCTCATGCATCCAACGTGGTTTTGGATTGCTTTCTTTCTTCTCTCTTGAAGCGGTTTATCTTCGTTTGGATGCCATGAGATTAGTTTGTTTTAACTCAGGGATCACGAAAATCACACTAAACTTATAGATTTGCTTTCTCTCAATAAAAATAAAAAGAAAGAAGATGAATAGATGGAGAGAAGGATTCGAATGATGGAGGAAAGGGGATGGCCAAATGTATAAATAAAGAAGAGGGAGGGAATGGGTTCGAAAATTTAGAAAAAGATGTGATTTGGAAGATATGATTGATAAAAGATAAACATGATATGAAAAAGAGAAGATTGTTTTCAAAATTTAAGAGATATGAAAAGATATGAGGAGGTTAGATCTGAATTTTTGTTTATGCATCTAAGAAATAAAAGATAATACGAATGAGTTAAAAAGATTTGAAAAAAAATTGGAAATATGAATGACTTTTGAAAAAGAATTGAGAAGAATTTATAGGATTATGAATTTTTGGGATTGGAAATTGAAAGATGAATATTTGTAACATTTTTATGCAGAAAATTATGAATTAAAACTTGAAAATTTGAAAAAATTTGAATTGGAAACGAAATTACCTCCCCCTGCTATTCTAGCATTAAACGCCCAGAATGATAGCCATTCTGGCGTTTAACGCTCATCTGGTGGCCATTTTGGGCATTTAACGCCCAGCCAGGTACCCTGGCTGGCGTTAAATGCCAGAAATCCTTCTTTACAGGGCGTTTTTCTGAACGCCCAGAATGCTACCAATTCTGGTGTTAAACGCCCAGAATGCTGCCCATTCTGGCGTTTAACGCCCAGAATGATACCTTTACTGGCGTTAAATGCCCAGAATGGTAGCCATTCTGGCGTTTAACGCCCAAATTTCCTCTTTACTGGCGTTTTACGCTAGTGAGTCCTTTTTCTCTATGATTTATCTGCTTTATGTTTTAAACCTTCATATCCTTGACTTGTTCACTGAAAAGCATTAATAAACACGAACAACAAAATTGAATGGACTTATATAATTGTTATAAACATCTAAAAATATGGCTGGGTCACCTCCCAGCAAGCGCTTCTTTACTGTCTTTAGCTGGACTTTACTGAGCTTTTTAATTTAGTCTCAGTTTTGAGCATTCTTGCTCAAAATTGCCTTCAAGGTAATGTTTGATTCATTGTCCATTAACAATGAATTTTTTGTTAGAATCAACATCTTAAAGCTCTACATAACCATATGGTGACACACTTGTAATCACATACGGTCCCTTCCACCGGGATTTCAATTTCCCAGGAATAATCTGAGCCTAGAGTTAAACAGCAGGACCTTCTGTCCTTTCTCAAAGACTCTAGATGACAGCCTTTTGTCATGCCATCTTTTTGCATTCTCTTTATAAATTTTGGCATTTTCGAAAGCATTGAGTCTGAACTCTTCCAGCTCATTCAACCGGAGTAATCTTTTCTCTCCAGCTACCTTAGCATCAAGGTTTAGGAACCTGGTTGCCCAGTAGGCCTTGTGTTCCAGTTCCACTGGTAGATGACAGGCTTTTCCATACACAAGCTGGTATGGAGGGGTCCCTATAGGAGTCTTGAATGCTGTTCTGTATGCCCACAGAGCATCATCCAAACTTCTTGCCCAGTCCCTTCTATGTGTACTTACAGTCCTTTCCAGGATTCGTTTTAGTTTTCTATTCGAGACTTCAGCCTGCCCATTTGTCTGTGGATGATATGGAGTTGCCACTTTATGGTTAATTCCATATCGGACCAGAGCAGAGTCAAGCTGTTTATTGCAAAAATGAGTGCCTCCATCACTGATCAGTATCCTAGGGACACCAAATCTGCTGAAGATATGCTTCTGGAGGAACTTCATCACTGTCTTAGTATCATTAGTGGGTGTTGCAATCGCCTCTACCGATTTAGATACACAGTCTACTGCCACCAGAATATAAGTGTTTGAATATGATGGTGGGAAAGGTCCCATGAAGTCAATACCCCATACATCAAACAACTCAATCTCTAGGATCCCTTGCTGAGGCATGGCATAACCGTGAGGCAGATTACCAGCTCTCTGGCAATTGTCACAGTTACGTACAAACTCTCGGGAGTCTCTATAGAGAGTAGGCCAGTAGAAACCACATTGGAGAACCTTTGTGGATGTTTGCTCACCTCCAAAGTGTCCTCCATATTGTGATCCATTGCAATGCCATAGGATCTTCTGTGCCTCTTCTCTAGGCACACACCTGTGGATTACTCCGTCTGTACACCTCTTAAAGAGATATGGTTCATCCCACAAGTAGTACTTTGCATCAGAAATTAATTTTTTCATTTTTTGCTTACTGTACTCTCTGGGTATGAATCTCACAGCTTTATAGTTTGGAATGTCTGCAAACCATGGTAATTCCTGAATGGCAAAGAGTTGTTCATCCGAAAAGATTTCAGAGATCTCAGTAAGAGGGAGGGACGCCCCTGCTACTGGTTCTATCCGGGACAGGTGATCTGCTACCTGGTTCTCTGTCCCTTTTCTGTCTCTTATTTCTATATCAAACTCTTGTAGAAGCAACACCCATCTTATGAGTCTGGGTTTTGAATCCTGCTTTGTGAGAAAATACTTCAGAGCAGCATGGTCAGTGTACACAATCACTTTTGATCCCACTAATTAAGATCTGAACTTTTCAATGGCATAAACAACTGCAAGCAACTCCTTTTCTATGGTTGTGTAATTCTTCCGTGCGTCATTCAAAACACGGCTAGCATAGTAAATGACGTGCATAAGCTTGTTATGCCTCTGTCCCAATACTGCACCAATGGCATGGTCACTGGCATCACACATTAGTTCGAATGGTAATGTCCAGTCTGGTGCAAAAATGACTGGTACTGTGACCAGCTTGGCTTTCAGAGTCTCAAACGCCTATAGACACTCTGTGTCAAAGATAAATGGCATATCAGCAGCTAGCAGATTACTCAGAGATTTTGCAATTTTTGAAAAATCCTTTATAAACCTCCTATAGAATCCTGCAAGACCTAGAAAGCTTCTGATTGCCTAAACATTGGTAGGTGGTGGTAATTTTTCAATTACCTTTACCTTAGCTTGATCCACCTCTATTTCCTTGTTTGAAATTTTGTGCCCAATGACAATTCCTTCAGTCACCATAAAGTGACATTTTTCCCAGTTTAAAACCAAGTTAGTCTCTTGGCACCTTTTCAGAATAAGTGCTAGATGGTCAACACAGGAGTTGAATGAGTCTCCAAATACTGAGAAGTCATCCATGAAGACTTCCAGAAATTTTTCTAACATATTAGAGATGATAGAGAGCATGCACCTTTGAAAGGTTGCATGTGCATTGCACAGACTAAATGGCATCCTTCTATAAGCAAACACTCCAGAAGGACATGTGAAAGCTGTTTTCTCTTGGTCCTGAAGATCTACTGTAATTTGGTTGTAACCTGAATAGCCATCCAAAAAGCAGTAGTATTCATGACCTGCTAGTCTCTCTAGCATCTGGTCTATGAATGGTAAAGGAAAATGATCCTTTCTGGTGGCTGTATTGAGTCTTCTGTAGTCAATACACATACGCCACCCTGTAACTATTCTTGTAGGGACTAGTTCATTCTTTTCATTATGAACCACTATCATGCTTCCCTTCTTGGGGACAACTTGGACAGGGCTCACCCAGGGGCTATCAGAAATAGGATAAATAATCCCAGCCTCTAGTAGCTTAGTGACCTCTTTTTGCACTACCTCCTTCATGGCTGGATTCATCTGCCTCTGTGGTTGAACCACTGGCTTAGCATCATCCTCCAATAGGATCTTGTGCATGCATCTGGCTGGGCTGATGCCCTTAAGATCACTTATGGACCACCCAAGAGCTATCTTGTGTGTCCTTAGCACCTGAATTAGTGCTTTCTCTTCCTATGGCTCTAAAGTAGAGCTTATGATCATGGGAAAAGTGTCATCTTCTCGCAAAAATGCATATTTTAGGGATGGTGGTAGTGGCTTGAGCTCGGGTTTAGGAGGCTTGTCTTCTTCCTGAGGAGTTTTCAGAGGTTCTTCTATTTTCTCTGATTCCTCTAGATCAGGCTAAACATCTTTAAAAATGTCCTCTAGCTCTGATTCGAGACTCTCAATCATATTGACCTCTTCTACTAGGGAGTCAATAATATCAGCGCTCATGCAGTCCTTTGATGTGTCTGGATGCTGCATAGCTTTGACAGCATTCAACTTAAACTCATCCTCATTGACTCTTAGGGTTATCTCCCCTTTTTGGACATCAATGAGGGTTCGTCCAGTTGCTAGGAAAGGTCTTCCTAGAATGAGAGTTGCACTTTTGTGCTCCTCCATTTCCAGCACAACAAAATCAGTGGAAAAAGCAAATGGCCCAACCTTGACAATCATGTCTTCAATTACGCCTGATGGAATCTTAATGGAGCCATCAGCAAGTTGGAGGCATATCCGGGTTGGTTTGACTTCATCAGTCAACCCAAGCTTTTCGATAGTGGATGCAGGTATTAGGTTGATACTTGCCCCAAGATCACATAGAGCTGTCTTGGTGCAAGCACCCTCTAATGTGCATGGTATCATAAAGCTTCCGGGATCTTTAAGCTTTTCTAATAAGCTTTTCAGAATGACTACACTGCATTCTTCATTGAGGAAAACTTTTTCAGTTTCTCTCCAATCCTTCTTATGACTTAAGATCTCTTTCATGAACTAAGCATAAGAGGGTATTTGCTCAAGTGCCTCTGCAAACAGAATCTTTATTTCAAGACTTCTGAGATAGTCTGCAAAGCGAGCAAATTGTTTATCCTGTTCTGCTTGGCGGAGTTTCTGAGGATAAGGCATCTTGGCTTTATATTCTTCAACCTTAGTTGCTGCAGGTTTATTTCCTACAGAAGGGGTTGGAGAAGCCTGCTTAAGGGGGTTGTTATCAGCACTTGCAGGTGTCTGATCCCCTATTAGCGTTTGAACGCCAGAGTTGGGTGTTGCATGGGCGTTTAACGCCAGATTGCCACCCTTTTCTGGCGTTTGAACGCCAGGTTTGGCTACCCATTGGGCGTTTAACGCCAATTTTCCCCCTTTTCTGGCGTTTGAAAGCCAGAATCATTCCTCTCTGGGCTCTTACTGTCCTCAGAGGAAATTTAGGCAATGGCTTGGTCATCCTCTTTTAGTTGTTTCTTTCTTGGCTTTCTGCTGTCTTGAGTTGAGACATTCAATGTCTTCCCACTCCTTAATTGAACAGCTTGGCATTCTTCCATGATAATGAGATGAGGGTTTAGCTCAAAGTTGCTGACTCTTATGGGGGTATACAGATACTACTCCCATATGTAGCAGTAGTGGGGTTAGCATATGACCCCAGAGTCCTTCTGGATTGTTCATTTTCACTAAGGTCCATGATGGAGAAATGGAGATGATGTGGAAAGAGAAAATAAAATAATAAAAAAATTTGAATACTAAAATGATTAATTAATTAAAAGGGTTTGAAAAATTTTGGATATGATTTTCGAAAATTGAAGAGAGAGAAAGTGGTTAAGGAGTTTTGAAAAAGATATGTCTTAAAATCAAAGATACTTGTAAAAATAAATAAATAAAAGAAAATATTTGAAAAAGATATGATTTTAAATTTTAAAGATTAAAACTTTCTCAACAAGGAAACACTAAACTTTAAATTTTTGAATCAAAATAATAAAATAGGACAAGTAATTCGAAAATTATGAATAAGAAAAAAAAGATTTTGAAAAAATTTGTAAAGGATTTTCGAAAAATAAAAAAAAGGGAATTGAAAAAGATTTAAAAAGATAAATTTTAAAATTGAAATTCTATCTTGACTATCAAGAAACTACCAAATTTTTAAAAATTTTGACTAAGTCAACCTAGGTAATTCGAAAATGATAAGTAATTAAAGGAAAATATATTTTTTTTTTTACTTTAATGAGGAAAGAGAAAAACAATGAAATGACACCAAACTTAGAATTTTTATATAAAAACAAAGAAAACAAACAAGAAAACTTTGAATGTCAAGGTGAACACCAAGAACACTTTGAAGATCAAGATGAACACCAAGAACAAATTTTGGAAATTTTTAAGAAAAATAAAAACACAAAGGACACCAAACTTAAAACTTTATACGTTGGGCACTAATAATTTGAAGATACAAAACAATAAAAACTAAAGATCAAACAAGGAAAATAAGCAAGAACAATTTGAAGATCAAGAAAGAACTAACAACATGTAATTCGAAAAATTGAAAGAAAAATAAAAGCATGCAATTAACACCAAACTTAAAATATGAAACTAAACTCAATTATTAGTTTATTGGTTTTTATCTATTTATTAAAAATTTTCGAAAAAAAATCTAGAAAAGAAAATAAGGATTTTAAAAATTTTGACAAAAACAATAATAAAAGACTCAAATTTAGTGACTCTAAACCAAAAAGATAAAATTTTCCTAATCTAAGCAACAAAATAAACTGTCAGTTGTCCAAACTCGAACAATCTCCGGCAACGGCGCCAAAAACTTGGTGCACTGTATTTGTGATTACACTTTTCACAACTCCGCACAACTAACCAGCAAGTGCATTGGGTCGTCCAAGTAATACCTTACGGGAGTAAGGGTCGATCCCACAGAGATTGTCGGCTTGAAGCAAGCTATGGTTATCTTGTAATTCTTAGTCAGGAGATTCAATTGATATAATTGATTTTGTTTATTAAAAGTAAATAACATGAAATAAATGGTACTTGTGATTCAGTAGTGAGAAACAGGTTGAGGTTTCGGAGATGCTCTGGCATCTGGATCTCTGCTTTCCTATTGTCTTCTTCTCCAAACACGCATGGCTTCCTTCAATGGCAAGCTATATGATCCTCTCGGAAGAAAAATATCAGGTACGATCTCTGCACGGCTAATCAACTGTCGGATTTCTCGTCTCGGATGAAAAATACCAAGTACGGCTACCGCACGGCTAATCATCTGTCGGTTCTCACTAGCGTCGGAATAGGATCTCTCTATCCTTTTGCACACTGTCACTGCGCCCAACATTTGTGAGTTTGAAGCTCGTCACAGTCATCCCCTCCCAGATCCTACTCGGAATACCACAGACAAGGTTTAGACTTTCCAGATTCCAGGAATGCTACCAATTAGTTCTAGCCTCTACCACGATGGTTCTGATCTCATGGACTCGGTCCGTGAATCAGAAACCCAAGAGATACGCACTCAAGCTGTTGCCCAATGACTACATTGAGCTCAGGTAGAACGGGAGTAGTTGTCAGGCACACGTTCATAAATGTGAGAATGATAATAAGTGTCACGGATCATCATCTTCTCCAGATTGAAGTACGAGTGAGTATCTTAGAACAGAATCAAGCGTGATTGAATAGAAAATAGTAGTAATTGTATTAATCCATTGAAACACAGCAGAGCTCCTCACCCCCACCTATGGGGTTTAGAGACTCATGCCATAGAAGATACAATATGAAGTGTAAAAAATGTCATGAGTCGTAAAATGAATCTCTAAAAGTAGTTTTTATACTAGACTAGTAACTTAGTTTTATAGAAAATGAGTAACTAAGTGCAGATAGTGCAGAAATCCACTTCTGGAACCCACTTGGTGAGTGTTTGGGCTGAGCTTTCAAGCTTTCACGTGCGTATGCCTCAAGTTGGAGTTAAACGCCACCCTGGGTGACAAAATGGGCGTTTAATGCCAAGAATTATGCCAGCTCTGGCGTTTTACGTCAGAAAGTTTTTGGCTGGATTTCAACGCCAGTTTGTGCCATCAAATCTCGTGCAAAGTATGGACTATTATATATTTCTGGAAAGCCCAAGATGTCTACTTTCCAACGCAATTAAGAGCGCGCCAATTGAGTTTTTGTAGCTCCAGAAAATCTACTTTGAGTGCAGGAGGGTCAGAATCCAACAGCATCTACAGTCCTTTTTCAGCCTCTGAATCAGATTTTTGCTCAGGTCCCTCAATTTCAGCCAAAAAATACCTGAAATTACAGAAAAATATAAAAACTCATAGTAAAGTCCAGAAATGTGATTTTTTAATAAAAAATAATAAAAATATAATAAAAAGTAACTAAATTATACTAAAAACTATGTAAAAACAATGCCAAAAAGGGTATAAATTAATCCACATCAAGCCATCTGGATGCAAGAACAAGGAAGTAAATATGAAGTTAGATCCGGCGGTAATCCCACGCATATGCAAGTTAGTATGAAGTTAGATGTGGCGGTAGTCTGCACACATATGCAGAAGCAGAAAGTTAAATATGAAAAACACAAAGATGAGGAACTGGGTAAATATTTATTAGAAAACTGATTGAAAAGAAGAAGAGAAAAGAAGGAGCTGAAGAGCTTACAAGAGAACACTCAAAGCTTCTCTCTCTAACCTCTCTCTATGATTGTGTAAACTGAAGGGTGCCTTACAATGAGAGCGAGGCCACCTTTTATAATTGAAGATTCTGCTGTTTCTACAGTGTAAGTAAGTGTGACCTGAACTATAGCTACAGTACTGGTTTCAAACAGTTCCCTATATTGTCTTGGTAATTACATTTTTTGGGTTTTAATCATCACCTAGGCAAACTTCGAAACAATCTTCTTCAATTTGTCTATCTTGATCTTGTTCATCCCATTCTTCTTTAGATGAGGACTCTTTATCTTCTTGAAGTAAGCAAAGGATTTGTTGAAGCTTTCCTTTGATTGACTCTTTCGATTGTGAGGTTGCGAGGGCTGCCTGGATTTGAGCTTTTTGATTGAGAAACGAAGCCGTTTCTAGATCTGAGATCTTCTGACTATTGGGATTGGTTTTGAACCATTCTCTGACCTGTTCTGGATAGGCCATTGATGAATCAAATTGAGACCAACATTTCACGTAACCATGCCTTTGTAAGATTGGAAATGATTTAGGGTGGTCTGGTTTTGATAATGTAATATGATTTTCTTTTGTTGTCATCAGGGACATATAACTCATCTTGGGTATTTTCTAATTGTCTATGGCTTGATTGATATCTTCGAAGCACACTTCTTCTTCAAAGATATTGTGTTTGAGAGAAAGTTCCTCAGGCCAAGTTACTTTTTCAGTAAGAGGATTGGAAGAAGAATGGGGTAAAGAAGAAGACGGTGAAGATCCCCTAATGGGGAGACGTCTAGAGAGTGAACGGAAGAGTTTAGACATATTTTCATCTTAGTATATTTATATATTCTTGATAAGACTACGAAGACAATTGGTATTAGTAGAGGTGTTCACGGTATAGTTTGAATCGATTTTGAATAAAAGATTTATTCGATTTGAATACTAATTTTACTTGCGATGCGATTCGGATTGGATTGGATTGGATTTGCGGTTTTGTAAACTAAAAAAACTAAATATACATAAAAAATATTAACATCAAATTTTAAATAACCAATAATGATATAACAAATTTCAACAATATCTTAAAAAACTAACAATAACATAACAAGATAAATAAAATTATAGATTAGTTAAAATAAATAAATAAATCTCATTTTGAACATAAAATATTTATTAAATAATAATAATACATGAATAATAAAAAAATGTATAATAAATTGAACATATTATAAGTAAAATTGTAAACATAATAATAAAATAATAATATTATAGTACTGATGAGCGGATAATTTATACGCTTTTTGGCATTGTTTTTAGGTAGTTTTTAATATGATTTAGTTAGTTTTTACTATGTTTTTATTAGTTTTTATGCAAAATTCACATTTCTGGACTTTACTATGAGTTTGTGTATTTTTCTGTGATTTCAGGTATTTTCTGGCTGAAATTAAGGGACTTGAGCAAAAATCTGATTCAGAGACAGAAAGAGGACAGCAGATGCTGTTGGATTTTGACCTCCCTGCACTCGAAATGGATTTTCTGGAGCTACCAAAATCCAATTGGCGCGCTCTCAATTTCTTTGGAAAGTAGACATCTAGGGCTTTCCAGCAATATATAATAGTCCATACTTTGCCTGAGTTTTGACGACGCAAACTGGCGTTCAAACGCCAACTTCCTGCCCTATTTTGAAGTTAAACGCCATAAACAGGTTACAAGACAGAGTTAAACGCCACAAACAGGCTGCAACCTGGCGTTAACTCTAAGAGAAGCCTCTACACGTGTAAGCTCAATGCTCAGCCCAAGCACACACCAAGTGGGTCCCGGAAGTGGATTTCTGCACTATCTGCACTTAGTTACTTATTTTCTGTAACCCTAGCTACTAGTTTAGTATAAAAACAACTTTTAGAGACTTACTATGTACCTCATGACATTTTTACACTTCACATTGTATTTCTGATGGCATGAGTCTCTAAAACCCATGATTGGGGGTGAGGAGCTCTGCTGTGTTTCGATGAATTAATGCAATTACTACTGTTTTTCCATTCAATCACGCCTGTTTCTATTCTAAGATATTCACTCGCACTTCACCCTGATGAATGTGATGATCCGTGACACTCATCATCATTCTCACCTATGAACGCGTGCTTGACAACCACCTCCGTTTTATCTGCACTAGCTTGAGTGTGTATCTCTTAGCCTCCTGGTTCATAATCAGAGTCTTCGTGGTATAGGCTAGAATTATTGGCGGCCATTCCTGAGATCTGAAAAGTCTAACCCTTGTCTATGGTATTCCAGGTAGGATCTGGGAAGGGATGACTGTGATGAGCTTCAAACTCGCGAGTGTTGGGCGTAGTGACAGACGCAAAAGAATCAATGGATTCTATTCCAACATGAGTGAGAACCGACAGATAATTAGCCGTGCGGTGACAGCGCATTTGGACCATTTTCACTGAGAGGATGGATGGTAGCCATTGACAACGGTGATCCACCAACATAAGCTTGCCATGGAAGGAGACCTGCGTGCGTGAAGAAGAAGACAGTAGGAAAGCAGAGATTCAGAAGACAGAGTATCTCCAAAACCTCAATCTGTTCTCCATTACTGCATAACAAGTATTATTTATTTTATGTTAATTACTTTTCATAAACCCAACCATTTTTATTATCAATTTCTTGACTAAGAATTACAAAATAACCATAGCTTGCTTCAAGCCGACAATCTCCATGGGATCGACCCTTACTCACGTAAGGTATTACTTGGACGACCCAATGCACTTGCTGGTTAGTGGTACGAGTTGTGAAAAGTGTGATTTACAATTCGTGCACCAAGTTTTTGGCGCCGTTGCCGGGGATTGTTCGAGTTGGGGCAACTAATGGTTTATTTTATTACTTAGATTAGGAAAAATTTATCTTTTTAGTTTAGAGTCACTAAATTTGCGTCTTCTATTATTGTTTTTGGTTGAAAATTTTTTTTAAATCCTTATTTTCTCTTTTTAAATTTTTCAAAAAATTTTTATAAACTAATAATTGAGTTTTTCTGTTTGAGTTTAGTTTCATATTCTAAGTTTGGTGTCAATTCCACGATTTTAATTTTCTTTCATTTTTTTCGAATTATCGGTGCTCAAATTATAAAAATTTTTATGTTCGGTGTCCTTTGTGTTTTTGTTTTCTTAAAAATTTTTTCATGTGTGCCAGAAATCCACTTCCGGGCCAACTTGGTGTGTGCTTGGCCTGAGCATTGAGCTTTCATGTGGAGAGACTCTTTTGGAGTTAAACGCCAAGTTGTAGCCTGTTTCTGGCGTTTAACTCTGATTTGCAACCTGTTTCTGGCGTTTAACTCCAGAATAGGGCAGAGAACTGGCGTTGAACGCCAGTTTGCATCATCTAAACTTGGGCAAAGTATGAACTATTATATATTGCTGGAAAGCCCTGGATGTCTACGTTTCAACGCAATTCAGAGCGCGCCATTGGGACTTCTGTAGCTCCAGAAAATCCACTTTGAGTGCAGGGAGGTCAGAATCCAACAGCATCTGCAAGAAATTACCTGAAATCACAGAAAAACACACAAACACATAGTAAAGTCCAGAAATGTGATTTTTATTTAAAAACTAATAAAAATATACTAAAAACTAACTAAATCATACTAAAAACTATCTAAAAACAATGCCAAAAAGCGTATAAATTATCCGCTCATCACAACACCAAACTTAAATTATTGCTTGTTCCCAAGCAACTGAAAATCAAATAGGATAAAAAGAAGAGAATATACTATAAATTCCAAATATCAATGAAACTTAGTTCCAATCTGATGAGCGGGACTAGTAGCTTTTTGCCTCTGAACAGTTTTGGTATCTCACTTTATCCTTTGAAGTTTAGAATGATTGGCATCTATGGGAAGTCAAAATTCAGATAGTGTTATTTATTTTCCTAGTTCAGTGTGTTGATTCTTGAACACAGCTACTTTATGAGTCTTGGCCATGGCCCTAAGCACTTTGTTTTCCTTTTTGCTCTTGCCTTTTGGTTTAAAGAGCTTTTGGCTTTTTCTGCTTGCTTTTTCTTTTTCTTTCTCTTTTTTTTCGCCATTTTTCTTTTTTTTTTTCGCAAGCATTTGTATTCATTGCTTTTTCTTGCTTCAAGAATCAATTTTATGATTTTTCAGATTATCAATAACATTTCTTCTTTTCATCATTCTTTCAAGAGCCAACATATTTAACATTCATAAACAACAATATCAAAAGTCATATGCATTGTTCAAGCATTCATTCAGAAAACAAAAAGTATTGCCACCACATCAAAATAATTAAACTAATTTCAAGGATGAATTCGAAATTCATGTACTTCTTGTTCTTTTGTAATTAAAGCATTTTTCATTTAAGAAAGGTGATAGATTCATAGGACATTCATAGCTTTAAGACATATACACTTAAATACTAATGATCATGTAATAAGACACAAGCATAAACATAAAGCATAGTATACGAAAAACAGAGAAAAATAAATAGACAAAGAGATTAAGGAACGGGTCCACCTTAGTGAGGGTGGCGTCTTCCTCTTCTTGAAGAACCAATGGTGCTCTTGAGCTCCTCTATGTCTCTTCCTTGTCTTTGTTGCTCCTCCCTCATAGCTCTTTGATCTTCTCTAATCTCATGGAGAATGATGGAGTGCTCTTGGTGTTCCATTCTTAGTTGTCCCATGTTGGAACTTAATTCTCCTAGGGAGGTGTTGATTTGCTCCCAATAGTTTTATGGAGGGAAGTGCATCCCTTAAGGCATCTCAGGGATTTCATGGTGAGGAATTTCCTCATGCTCTTGTTGAAGTCCATGATCTCTTGTTTGCTCCATCCGTTTCTTAGTGATGGACTTGTCCTCTTCAATAAGGATGTCTCCCTCTATGTTAATTCTAGCCGAATTGCAGAGGTGGCAAATGAGGTGAGGAAAGGCTAACCTTGCCAAAGTGGAGGACTTGTCAGCCACCTTGTAGAGTTCTTGAGGTATAATCTCATGAACTTCCACTTCCTCCCCAATCATGATACTATGGATCATGATGGCCCGGTCTACAGTAACTTCAGACCGGTTGCTAGTAGGAATAATTGAGCGTTGGATGAACTCCGACGATCCTCTAGCTACAGGCTTAAGGTCTGGTCTTCTCAATTGAACCGGCTTGCCTCTTGAGTCAACTTTCCATTGAGCTCCTTCCACACATATGTCCATGAGGACTTGGTCCAACCTTTGATCAAAGTTGACCCTTCTAGTGTAGGGGCATGCATTTTCTTGCATCATTGGCAAGTTGAACGCCAACCTTACATTTTCCGGACTGAAATCTAAGTATTTCCCCCGAACCATGGTAAGCCAGTTCTTTGGGTTTGGGTTCACACTTTGATCATGGTTCCTAGTGATCCATGCGTTTGCATAGAAATCTTGAACCATTAAGATCCCGACTTGTTGAATAGGATTAGAGAGAACTTTTAAAAGGGACCTCAGGGATCACCTTTTTTTTTGCCACAATTTCATAGAAGTGGTCTTGATGGACCTTGAGATGAATCTCTCCATCTTCCATGACTCAGAGGTGGAAGCAATTGCCTTCCCTTTCCTCTTTCTTGAGGTTTCTCTGGCCTTAGGTGCCATTAATGGTTATGGAAAAACAAAAAGCAATGCTTTTACTACACCAAACTTAAAAGGTTTGCTTGTCCCCGAGAAAAAGAAGAAAGGAAGTAGTAGAAGAAGAAGAAAATAGAGGAGATGAAGGGAGAAGGTATATTCGGCCAAGGGGGAGGAGTGGTGGTTGTAATGTGTGAAAATGGAGTAGTGTTGAGGGGTTTATATAGGGGTGGGGGGAGGGTAGGTTTCGGCCATTAGGGCTACGTTTGGGAGGGAAAAGAATTTGAATTTTGGAGGTAGGTAGGGTTTATGGGGAAGAGTGGATGGATGTGAGTGGTTAAGGGTATTTGGGGAAGAGGTATGGAGGTGATTGGTGAAGGGTATTTGGGGAAGAGAGTTATGAAAAGGTGTGAAGAGGAGAGAAGAAGAAGTGGGGTAGGTGGGGATCCTGTGGGGTCCATAGATCCTGTGGGGTCAAGGACTTAGTATCCCTGCTCCAATTAGGCGTGCAAAACGCCCTTAGAATGCATGTCTGGCATTAAACGCCAGCTTGCTACTTGTTTCTGGCGTTTAACGCCAATTCCATGCTTTGTTCTGGCGTTAAACGCCAGTCTGGTGCTTGTTTCTGGCATTTAACGCCAGCTTGATGCTTCTTTCTGGCGTTAAACGCCAGTTTGATGCTTCTTACTGGTGTTTAAACGCCAGTAAGCTCTTCCTCCAGGGTGAGCTATTTTTAATGCTGTTTTTCATTATGTTTTTGATTTTTCAGTTGTTTTTGTGACTTCACATGATCATCAACCTAAGGAAAATATAGAATAGCAATGGAAAATAAATAGATATAATTAAATAACATTGGGTTGCCTCCCAACAAGCACTTCTTTAAAGTCAATAGCTTGACAGTGAGCTCTCATATAGCCTCACAGATGTTCAGAGCATTATTGGGACCTCCCAACACCAAACTTAGAGTTTGAATGTGGGGGTTCAACACCAAACTTAGAGTTTGAATGTGGGGGTTCAACACCAAACTTAGAGTTTGGTTGTGGCCTCCCAACACCAAACTTAGTGTTTGACTGTGGGGGCTTTGGTTGACTCTGCAGTGAGAGAAGCTTTTCATGCTTCCTCTCCATGGTTACAGAAGGAGATCCTTGAGTTTTAAATACAAGGTAGTCCTCATTCAGTTGAAGGACCAACTCTCCTCTGTCTACATCAATTACAGCTTTTGCTGTGGCTAGGAAGGGTCTTCCAAGGATGATGGATTCATCCTTATCCTTCCCAGTGTCTAGGATTATGAAATCAGTAGGGATGTAAAGGCCTTCAACCTTTACTAACAAGTCTTCTACTAATCTATAAGCCTGTTTCATTGATTTGTCTGCCATCTCTAGTGAGATTCTTGCAGCTTATACCTCATAGATTCCCAGTTTCTCTATTACAGAGAGTGGCATAAGGTTTATCCCTAACCCAAGGTCACACAGAGCCTTCTCAAAGGTCATGGTGCCTATGGTACAAGGTATGAAGAACTTTTCGGGATCCGGTTTCTTCTGAGGCAATGTTTGCCTTATCAATGCACTGAGTTCATTGGTGAACAAGGGGGGTTCATCCTCCTAAGTATTATTACCAAATAAACTGGCATTCAACTTCATGAAGGCTCCTAGATATTTAGCAACCTGCTCTTCAATGATGTCTTCATCCTCTTCAGAGGAAGAATAGTCATAAGAGCTCATGAATGGTAAAAGGATGTTCAATGGAATCTCTATGGTCTCTAGATGAGCCTAGATTCCTTTGGTTCCTCAAAGGGAAACTCCTTATTGGTCAGTGAACGTCCCAGGAGGTCTTTCTCACTAGGATTCACGTCCTTCTCCTCCTCTCTGGGTTCGGCCACACCAAGTAAGGTTATGGCCTTGCACTCTCTTTTTGGATTCTCTTCTGTATTGCTTGGGAGAGTACTAGGAGGAGTTTCAGTGACTCTTTTTCTCAGCTGGCCCGCTTGTGCCTCCAAATTTCTAATGGAGGACCTTGTTTCATTCATGAAACTTAGAGTGGCCTTAGATAGATCAAAGATTATTTTTGCTAAGCTAGATGGATTCTGCTCAAAATTCTCTGTCTGTTGCTGAGTGGATGATGGAAAAGGCTTGCTATTGCTAAACCTGTTTCTTCCACCATTGTTAAAGCCTTGTTGAGGCTTTTGTTGGTCCTTCCATGAGAAATTTGGATGATTTCTCCATGAGGGATTATAGGTGTTTCCATAGGGTTCTCCCATGTAATTCACCTTTGCTATTGCAGGGTTCTCAGAATCATAAGCTTATTCTTCAGAAGATGCCTCTTTAGTACTGTTGGATGCAGCTTGCAATCCATTCAGACTCTGAGAAATCATATTGACTTGTTGAGTCAATATTTTGTTTTGAGCCAATATGGCATTTAGAGTATCAATTTCAAGAACTCCCTTCCTCTGAGGCGTCCCATTACTCACAGGATTCCTTTCAGAAGTGTACATGAACTGGTTATTTGCAACTATGTCAATGAGTTCCTGAGCTTCTACATGCATTTTCTTTAGGTGAATGGATCCACCTGTAGAATGGTCCAATGACATCTTTGATAATTCAGACAGACCATCATAGAATATATCCAGGATGGTCCATTCTAAAAGCATGTCAGAAGAACACTTTTTGGTCAGTTGCTTGTATCTCTCCTAAGCTTCATAGAGGGATTCACCTTCTTTCTGTTTGAAGCTTTGAACATCCACTCTAAGTTTGCTAAGCTTTTGAGGAAGAAAGAACTTGGCTAAGAAAGCCGTGACCAGCTTATCCCAAGAGTTCAGGCTATCTTTAGATTGAAAGTCCAACTATATTCTAGCTCTGTCTCTTACAGCAAACGGGAAAAGCATAAGCCTGTAGACCTCGGAATCAACCCCATTGGTCTTAACAGTATCACAGATTTGCAAGAATTCAGTTAAGAAGTGAAAAGAATCTTCTGATAGAAGTCCATGAAACTTGCAATTCTGTTGCATCAGAGAAACTAATTGAGGCTTTAGCTTAAAATTGTTTGCTCCAATGGCAGGGATTGAGATGCTTCTTCCATGTAAGTTGGAATTTGGTGCAGTAAAGTCACCAAGCATCTTCCTTGCATTGTTGTTGGTTTCGGCCATGTCTCCTTCTTTTTCGAAAATTTCTGTCAGATTTTCTCCAGAGAGTTGTGCTTTAGCTTCCCTTAGCTTCCTCTTCAAAGTCCTTTCAGGTTCAGGATCAGCTTTAACAAGAATGTTCTTATCCTTGTTCCTGCTCATATGAAAAAGAAGAGAACAGAAAAGAAAATATGGAATCCTCTATGTCACAGTATAGAGATTCATTATATGAGTATAGGAAGAGAAGAATGGAGGAAGGAAAAGATAAGAATTCGAACACAAAGGAGAAAAGTAGGTTCGAATTTTTGAGTGAAAGAGGGGTGTTAGTAGATAAATAAATAAATAGAAGGAGATGAGAGGGAGAGGAATTCGAAAATTAAATAAAATAAAATATAAATATTTTTGTTTTATTTTAAATATTAGTTATAATTCGAAAATTTAAAAAGAAAAATAAAATTAAATCAAATTAAAATTTAAAACAAATAGTTAATTAAAAAGGAATTTTGAAAAAGAGGGGAGGGGTTTTCGAAAATTAGAGAGGGAAAATTAGTTAGGTGGTTTAGAAAAAGATATGATTGAAATAGAAAAATTTTAAAATAATAAAAAAGAAAAATAATTTAAGTAGTTAATTGAAAAATATTTGAAATTAAGTTTTGAAAAAGATATGGTTGAAAGATATGATTGAAAATTTAATTTGAAGAAGATTTGAAAAGGAAATTAAAAAGATTTGATTTTTGAAATTAAAGTTGATTACTTGACTAACAAGAAACTTAAAAGATATGATTTTAAAATTTAAAGATTGAACCTTTCTTAATAGGCAAGTAACAAACTTAAAATTTTGAATCAATCACATTAATTGTTAGCATTAATTTCGAAAATATGAAATGGAAATAAGAAAAAGATTTTGAAAATAAATTTTGAAAATTTCGAAATTATGAAAGAAAAAATGAAAAAGATTTGATTTTTGAAAAAGATTTGAAAAAGATAGAATTTTTAAATTGAAAATTTGATTTGACTCATAAGAAACAACTAAATTTTGAAAATTTTTTTTGAAAAAGTCAACTCAAATATTCGAAATTTATGAGAAGAATAAGAGAAAGATATTTTTTCGATTTTTTAAATTTTTAATGAAGAAAGAGAAAAATATTAAAAAGACTTAAAACATGAAAATTATGAATCAAAACACACAATGCATGCAAGAACACTTTGAATGTCAAGATGAACATCAAGAACACTTTGAATGTCAAGATGAACACCAAGAACTTATTTTTGAAAATTTTTAAGAAAGAAAAACATGCAAGACACCAAACTTGGAAATTTTCAATGTTTAGATACTAACAAATTGAAAATGCATATGAAAAACAAGAAAAGACACAAAACATGAAAATGCAAAGATCAAATAAGGAAAATCATCAAGAGCAACTTGAAGATCATGAAGAACATCATGCATGAGTTTTCGAAAATTTAAAGAAAAGTTACAAAGATGAAATTGACACCAAACTTACAATTTGACACTAGACTCAAACAAGAAACACAAATTTATTTTTGGTTTTATGATTTTATTAACTTTTTTTTGTATTTTTCAAAAATTAATTGGAAAAATAAAGATAAGGATTTCAAAATTTCTAATGAGAATTCCAGGAATCATGCAATGTTAGTCTAAAACTCCGGTCCAGGAATTAGACATGGCTTACTAGCCAGCCAAGCTTTCAGTGAAAGCTCCGGTCCAAAATACTAGACATGGCCAATGGCCAACCAAGCTTCAGCATACATAGTTCAAGCATGTGAAGAGGAAGCCTCAGTCCAAAAGAATTTAGACATGGCTTTACAGCCAGCCAGGCTTCAACATGTTATCTTAAAACTCTAGAATTCATTCTTAAAAATTCTAAAGCCATAGAATAATTTATTTTATATATTTTTTTTTGTTTTTGTTTTTGTTTTTATTTTTGAAAATTTTTTCGAACATAAAAATAATAAAAATAAAAAGCTTAAAATTAAAATAAAATTACCTAATCCGAGCAACAAGATGAACCGTCAGTTGTCCAAACTCGAACAATCCCCGGCAACAGCGCCAAAAACTTGGTGCACGAAATCGTGATCGTTCATTCCTTGGTAACGGTGCCAAAAACTTAATACGCACGTTCATAATCTTAGTTCTTTGTCACAACTTCGCACAACTAACTAGCAAGTGCACTGGGTCGTCCAAGTAATGAACCTTACGTGAGTAAGGGTCGATCCCACGGAGATTGTCGGCTTGAAGCAAGCTATGGTCACCTTGTAAATCTCAATCAGGCGGATTCAATTGGTTATGGAGAATTAATAATTAAAATATAAACAAAACGTAAAATAAAGATAGAGATACTTATGTAATTCATTGGTGAGAATTTCAGATAAGCGTAAAGAGATGCTTAGTTCCTTCTGAATCTCTGCTTTCCTATTGCCTTCATCCAATCCTTCATACTCCTTTCCATGGCAAGCTGTATGTTGGGCATCACCGTTGTCAATGGCTATATCCCGTCCTCTTAGTGAAAATGGTCCAAATGCGCTATCACCGCACGGCTAATCATCTGTTGGTTCTCGATCATATTGGAATAGGATTCAGTAATCCTTTTGCGTCTGTCACTACGCCCAGCACTCGCGAGTTTGAAGCTCGTCACAGCCATCCCTTCCCAGATCCTACTCGGAATACCACAGACAAGGTTTAGACTTTCTGGATCTCAAGAATGGCCACCAATAATTCTAGCCTATACCACGAAGACTCTGATCTCACGATCAGGAGGCTAAGAGATATGCATTCAAGCTTGTTTGCATGTAGAACGGAAGTGTTTGTCAGGCACACGTTCATAAGTGAGAATGATGATGAGCGTCACATAATCATCACATTCATTATGTTCTTGTGTGCGAATAAATATCTTAGAGAAGAAATAGGCTTGAATTGAATAGAAAAACAATAGTACTTTGCATTAATTCATGGTGTGTAGAAACTCTACCGTTGAAACTCTCCATACCTTAATCTATGGTGTGTAGAAACTCTACCGTTGAAAATACATAAGAACAAGGTCCAGGCATGGCCAAATGGCCAGCCCCCTAAACGTGATCTCAGAACATAAAATTATTCAAAAGATTCGAAGATGTAAATACAATAGTAAAAAGTCCTATTTATACTAAACTAGTTACTAGGGTTTACAGAGATAGGTAAATGATGTAGAAATCCACTTCTGGGCCCACTTGGTGTGTGCTTGGGCTGAACATTGAGCTTTCATGTGTAGAGACTCTTTTTGGAGTTAAACGACAGGTTGTAGCCTGTTTCTGGCGTTTAACTTTGATTTGCAACCTGTTTCTGGTGTTTAACTCCAGAAAAGGGCAGAGAGCTGGCGTTGAACGCCAGTTTGCGTCATCTAAACTCGGAAAAAATATGGACTATTATATATTGCTGGAAAGCCCTAGATGTCTACTTTCCAACGCAATTAAGAGCATGCCATTTGGACTCCTGTATCTCCAGAAAATCCACTTTGAGTGCAGGGAGGTCAGAATCCAACAACATCTGCAGTCCTTCTTCAACCTCTGAATTTGATTTTTGCTCAAGTCCCTCAATTTCAGCCAGAAATTACCTGAAATCATAGAAAAACACACAAACTCATAGTAAAGTCCAAAAATGTTATTTTTATTTAAAAACTAATAAAAATATACTAAAAACTAACTAAATCATACTAAAAACTATCTAAAAACAATGCCAAAAAGCGTATAAATTATCCGCTCATCACCTACCTACAGCAAGCATAAGAACATGGAAACAATTATCAGACAAATTTCTGAATCAATATTTCCCTCCAAAAAGGATGACACAGCTAAGGCTGGACATCCAAGGCTTTAAACAAGAGGATGATGAATCCCTTTGTAACGTCTGGGAGAGGCACAGAAGGATGCTAAGGAAATGCCCCTCTGAAATATTTTCAGAGTGGGTACAATTAGACATCTTCTACTATGGGCTTACAGAAAAAGCTCAGACATCTCTAGACCACTCAGTTGGTGGATCTATACACATGAGAAAGACTATTGAAGAGGCTCAAGAGCTTATTGATATAGTTGCTAGAAATCAGCACCTGTACATAAACAATGAGTCCTACATGAAAGAAGAAGCTAAAGCAGTATCAACTAACTTTAGTCCTCAGGAACAAGTTGCTGAACTCAATCAGCAACTATCTTCTATAACAAGGCAGTTAGCAGAATTTAAGGAGATGCTACAAGAAACCGAAACTGCTAACAAGGATATGGAATCACAATTGAATCAGACAAAATAGCAGTTATCGAAACAGATAATAGAGGAGTGCCAAGCAGTTCAATTAAGAAGTGGAAAAACATTAAATACCTCAACTCAAAGAGTAGAAAGCCAAGAAAGGAACAAATGACAGAGGATGAGCAACCTGCTACCCAAAATACCTCTGAGGACAGTAAGAGCCCAGAGAGGAATAAGTCTAGCGTTCAAACACCAAAAACGGGTGAAAAATTGCCGTTAAACGCCCAATCCATGTCCAGTTCTAGCATTCAAACGCCAGAAAAGGGTAGGAATCTGGCGTTAAACGCCCAATCCACGTCCAATCCTGGCATTCAAACGCCAATGAGGGATCAGACGCCTGCAAGTGCTGATAATAACTCCCTCAAGAAGGCTTCTCAACCTGCCTCTGTAGGAAATAAACCTGCAACAACTAAGGTTGAAGAATATAAAGCCAAAATGCCTTATCCTCAGAAACTCTGCCAAGCGGAACAGGATAAACAATTTACTCGCTTTGCAGACTATCTCAGGACTCTTGAAATAAAGATTCCGTTTGCAGAGGCACTTGAGCAAATACCCTCTTATGCTAAGTTCATGAAAGAGATCTTAAGTTATAAGAAGGATTGGAGAGAAACAGAAAAAGTTTTTCTCACTGAAGAATGCAGTGCAGTCATCCTAACAAGCTTACCAGAAAAGCTTAAGGATCCCAGAAGCTTTATGATACCATACACATTAGAGGGTACTTGTACCAAGACAACTCTATGTGACCTTGGGACAAGTATCAATCTAATCCCTGCATCCACTATCAGAAAGCTTGACTTGACTGAAGAGGTCAATCCAACCTGGATATGCCTTCAACTTACTGATGGCTCCATTAAATATCCATCAGGCATAATTGAGGACATGATTGTCAAGGTTGGGCCATTCGCCTTTCCCACTGA
>NC_029792.2:55001208-55001488 GCF_000816755.2 Arachis ipaensis
AGATATCCATTCGCACCCAAGAACGTGATGAAGGTGATGATTATGTGTGACGCTCATCATCCTTCTCCCTTATGAACGCGTGCCTGACAAACACTTCCGTTCTACATGAAATAATCTAGAATGAATATCTCTTAGATCTCCTAACAGGAATCTTCGTGGCGTAAGCTAGAATGATGGCGTCATTCAAGAGAATCCGGAAGGTCTAAACCTTGTCTGTGGTATTCTGAGTAGGATTCAATGATTGAATGACTGTGATGAGCTTCAAACTCGCGAGTGCTGG
>NC_029792.2:55004918-55005151 GCF_000816755.2 Arachis ipaensis
GAAATTGAGGGACTTGAGCAGAAATCAGATTCAGAGGTTGAAAAAGGACTGCTGATGCTGTTGGATTCTGACCTCCCTGCACTTAAAGTAGATTTTCTGGAGCTACAGAATTTGAAATGGCGCGCTTTCAATTGCGTTGGAAAGTAGACATCCAGGGCTTTCCAGCAATATATAATAGTCCATACTTTGGTCAAGAATAGATGACGTAAACTGGCGTTCAACGCCAGCCTTCT
>NC_029792.2:55006338-55007530 GCF_000816755.2 Arachis ipaensis
CAAAAATCTTTCAAAAATATTTTCAAAAAAATTTCTCTTGTTTTCGAAAAAAATAAAAATGTTTTCAAAAATTTATTCAAAGTTTTTAAGAATGAATTCTAGTGTTTCATGAAGCATGTGAAGCCTGGCTGGCTGTAAAGCCATGTCTAAATTCATTTGGAATGAGGCTTGCAATTTGTTATCAAGAGCAAATTAGTTGTTGCTCATCCACCTGCTGCTGATCCATGATCACCTGCTGAAGCTTGGCTGGCCATTGGCCATGTCTAGTGTTTTGGACTGGAGCTTTCTTTGAAAGCTTGGCTGGCTAGTGAGCCATGTCTAATTCCTGGACTGAAGCTTTAGACTAAGAATGCAAGATTCCTGGAATTCATATTAAAAATTTTGGAATCCTTATTTTTTTCTTTTTCATATAATTTTCGAAAAAATCCAAAAAAAAAAATTAGAAAATCATAAAAATCAAAAATATTTTTTGTGTTCTTGTTTGAGTCTTGAGTCATGTTATAAGTTTGGTGTCAATTGCATGTGCATCTTGCATTTTTCAAAAATATCATGCATTCATAGTGTTCTTCATGATCTTCAAGTTGTTCTTGATAAGTCTTCTTGTTTGATCTTGATGATTTTTTGTTTTTTGTCTTTTATTGTTTTTCATATGCATTTTTGAATTCTTAGTGCCTAAGCATTAAAGAATTCTAAGTTTGGTGTCTTGCATGTTTTCTTTGCATTAAAAGTTTTTCAATATTGTGTCTATGATGCTCATCTTGGCATTCAAAGTGTTCTTGGTGTTCATCTTAACATTCATAGCATTCTTGCATGCATCACATGTTTTGATCTAAAAAATTTCATGCATTGCATAATTTTCATGTTTTTCATAAAAATTTCAAAAATAAAAAAAAAATATCTTTCCCTTTTAATTGAGGGACTTGAGCAGAAATCAGATTCAGAGGTTGAAAAATGACTGCTGATGCTGTTGGATTCTGACCTCCCTGCACTTAAAGTGGATTTTCTGGAGCTACAGAACTTTAAATGGCGCGCTTCCAATTGCGTTGGAAAGTAGACATTCAGGGCTTTCCAGCAATATATAATAGTCCATACTTTGGTCAAGAATAGATGACGTAAACTGGCGTTCAACGCCAGCCTTCTGCCCAAATCTGGCGTCCAGCGCCAGAAAAGGATCCAAAACCAGAGTTGAACG